>NC_135503.1:138377488-138725488 GCF_052857255.1 Amblyomma americanum
CCCCCCCTGAGCGCACTGCACGCACGCACACACACATACACACAGGCACGTAAGAGAACGTCCTTTGAGAGCAGAGAAGTGGATGTGCTTTCTGGCCGCGACTTTTCCCCAGCGCCATTTTCCAAGGTCACCACAGTCTTGTCTCCTGTCCACGGAAGGGCGCTTTTGTGCAAGCAAGACTGCCTAAATGTATATTTGTGTATGCATGTGTGTATATGTACCTATCCCAACACTGAACAGTAGGTAAAAGTGTGCTGAGTTGCTTCTTGCCACAAGCATTTACCCACATCTGCAGCAGAGGCAATGGCATATCATTTCAGTGGGTTCATTGCATTGCTGTGGCCTGAGTTTTGCAGCAAAACTTTGAAAGCCCGTCTGCACAGATGTGCCACGCCTCAAGACCGACTTGTGACGGATGTCAGCCATGCTGTGAGAACGTGTGACAAACGAGCAAGAACGAAAAAATAAAAATAGGAGGCAGCTGTCACTGTTCTGTGCCGCATCCCCGACGAGTGGAAGTAGTGAGCAAAAAATGTGTTGATACATCGCTGCACTGGAATTCTTGGTGGCCTAGCTGGTGACCTGGGGACACGGTTGTGGTTTGTGCACTAAGAGGGTGCACACTCCCGTCTTTATGATTCCGTGCCCACATATGCGTTCCCCTTCAGGTCATGAAAATATTACACCCTCGTCCACAATAGTATTGCGTAGGCCTGTACAAAATAACAGCGGCATACTACTGCAAGCTGTATACAGCAGGTACGCTGCCCATGAAACACGTCACAATATTATCCACGTCAATTCAGGCGCAAAGTCACACAAGCGCATTATAAAAAAGAGCCATCCATGGCACAGGCTGGGAAGAGCACACAGCTACCCCACAAAGCTGATGGTGACATGCTCCATGGCTGTGCGTAGTGAACGGACAAGAGCCAATAGCTCCTCACTTGGGTCTGAGCATGAAGGATGCACAGTCTGCAGCCAGCCTGCAGCCACAAACTGGTGGACAGGCCAAGCGGTCTGGTCGGTGGCTGCTCAAAGACCTGTCGGCTGCTTGATGAAGTGCCACACATGGGTGCGCATCTGCTCCAGACTCAGTGACGCTCTTCAGCGTCTCCGTGCCTGGCTACGAAATGCGGACAGAGATGAACCTTCGCGTGTGTCGCGGTCGTCGCTCTCTCTCCACGCTTGAGTCTTTCGCTTCGCGGCTGGCGGAAGCCTAACGGCGGCGGTGCCAGCTCACGTGTACTTGGCGACGGCGTCGCTCCTCGCTTCCTCTGGCAGCACATGGAAGAGGACCGAGATGAGCAGACGGCGAATGGCCGACAGCTCGCCTTTGATCTCTTGCAGCTCGCGGCTCTGGCTGCGGCCCAGAGCAGCCAGGCAGCCTTCGAGGCCGGCCAGCCGCGAGGCGACTGAGCCCAGCGTGCTGGTCGCGGCCGCCGGCGCCGCGTGCTCCGCGGCGCGCGGCAGTGTGTGCGAGCCACCCGGTGCCGTCATGGGAGTGCGAGGAGTGCCGCCGCCACCGCTGCTGCCGATGTCCTGGCGCCCGTCTCCCGAGGACTTCTTGAAGAACTCCTCGTGGAAGCCCCCGCCGAGGCGGCCCAGGTCCCCATCCAGCTCCTCGAAGTTGCGCCCCACGAGCAGCTCAGACGAGGAGAGCCCGCCACCCGACAGGAGGCTCGACAGGTCCAGAAGGTCGTTGGCCGGTGGCGGGTCTTGGCTGCGGCCAGCCTCGTGGAAGTGCAATAGGCTGGTCAGGTCCTCGACGAGTGGAGTCGGGTCCTGCACATAAGGGCATGTGGTTAAGCGTGCTGTGACGAGCGGGACTGCGGGATTGTTGCGAGTGGTCATACTGGAAATGACAAATATGTATTAGCCATTTCAATAGGAAACAACACTCATCAGTCATACAAGTCAGAGCAGCCCACCACAAAAGCATTGGGCAGATCATCACTTGAAGCAAACAAGCGTGCTGCAGGGAGACAGGGAGACACAAAACCGAAAATGCTGAAGCCAGAGAGAGCCGAGGACATGAAACAACTGATCGTACAGCAGAGCACCGAGACTGAGTCTGTACGAGTGCATGTGTCTCAAATAAACTAGTTCATACCGTTTAAGTCCCAAATTAAGAAGGCAGCAAATAAAAAGCAATAATTACGCCTACATTATGCTAGCTAGAACCCAAAATGTAAAATTTTTAAGTGTTAGAAATCAGTACATTGTGAATTTGAAACAAAGGTCATTTGGTCTATTTTGTGCAGCTAGTTGGAAATGAAAGTTCAACTCGAAGGTCTCGAACCAACTCAAAGGGCCAGGGACAGCAGGCGATTTTTTATCCAATAAATGTCTTCCTATTCTTCTCACCAAAGTTGTCGGAAAATGAGAAACAAAGAGTTGTTGAATGCTGCCCATTCAGGTCCCCTTTTTGTTTCCACAGCTTCCTCACAGTGATGTCGAACATTTTGATTGGAAAGTGGTGGCCACTGAGAACACGTCAAGCTCTGTATTAAACTTTGCATGCAAGTTCCAGGTAGTAATGACCACATGGCGTTCAAGTGGAGTGTCGTGAATATGCGACACTGGGCATCACGGGGTTATCAGAGTGTTGTCTCTTCGAGGTCACCTAGAAATCATTAGACTATCCTCAAACAAGGCAGAAGTCTTGGCTAGTTGGGGATGGATTCATGATATTGGTAGAAAACAGTGCGTAATGAATGAGACATAAAAGAAAGAGGTAGACCACCGATGCCACCAGCACACGAGCCATGGGGAGCGCGCACCGAGCGTCTTGCCTGTGCCCGGTGGGCGAGATGGCTCTCGCTGGTTGCTGACGAGGACGGTCGCGGTGGGGGCGCAGCTGATGATGCCTGCAGGTGGCTCTTGAGGTCCCCCAGCAGGCCCCGGGGCCAGGTCATGGTGGCTGCGGGGTCACACCGGTTCAGCTCCCCTGCCCCGGCCAGCAGGTGGCTTGAGCTGGCCGTCGACGCTGGACCCTGCGGGGTCTTGCTGTACCTGCAGCCGGTAACATGGGCATTCTGTTGCCAATTCTGCAGTCTCTACACACTGAGGGGTGGTGAGGCACTTCAGAGCACCTGACCAAAACTAACCAATCTAACCAACCTAACCAATCTAACCAGCCTAATGTCGCCTATACATTAAAACCTCGCTAATTCGAACTCGAGGGGGACCGGAAAATTGTTCGAATTAAGCGGAGTTTGAATTAACGAGCGGGCGCAGGCGCCCAAGTAGAGGGAAGCGGGGGAACGGGGAGGGGAGGCCCGCTTGATTGAAACGTTTATTTCCATCAGAAAAAAAGCGCGGCTTCAAAAAAATGTGACGTAACCGCCTCTCCCGAGTACTTCCTTCCTCCATGGTCGCGTGCGTCTCCAATGGTCACGACCGCCTCGGCGCAGCGGAAACCTGCAACGGCTTGCGCCGGATCCACCGTGGCCGGAGCATAGGCGGCGCCCGCGGTAGGGTGGCTACCCGCGTGACCGCGCGTCAGCCAAAAATAGACAAGCCAATGCTTCGACGCTCCGGCAGCGAAAACCTGCTACGGCATGCACCGGAGGGTTGGTTCGGGCAACGAAATTCACGTCTCACCTCGTGCGTGCTGGCTTATTTTTTTTCTCATCATTCTGCATTTTTTTTAAATTTTCAGCGCATTGTATTTGCTACGAGGTGACTTCTATATGCGAGGAGCAATGCCAGCCATCGGCGCCTAGTTCGAATTAACCGACGTGGATACTGGCATATTCGAATTATCAGGAGTTTTGACCCATTGAAATACACAGGGCTTTGCCGGGACCCGGCCGGCAGTTCGAATTAGCCGGAAGTTCGAATTAAGCGAATTCGAATTAACGAGGTTTTACTGTACCATGCAAGCCCCTGCCAAAACATACCACCAGCCCTTTTTCCTTCAAACAGCCTCAGATTTGAATGGCCTTCCATCCGAAGAGGAACCAACATCAACCCTGGATACTTAAGACGCCACTGAGGTCCATCTGAAATCACTTTACGTGCTTACATTTTGGCCGTTCTCCCCTGCCCTTATGTAATGTTCGTTGTGTACATTTAAGAATAAATAAATAAATGTGTATTGATGGCTGAGCATAACTGCATTCAACGTTTGCACAACTCTGTGCAGCTTAAGGAAGCAGTAGACTGCAGAGTTAAAGCTGACCTGCAGTGAAAAAAGTGGTAGTGTTTTCATGGGGTTAAACTGAGCAGACGTGCGAAAGCATGCATTTAGCCTGGTTGGCTCATTATTTTTGTTTGTACTTAGCTTGTGTTTAGTTTAACGCGATAGCATAGTGCTCTCGTGCTGTGGCCAGTGAATTTGATCTGTTCGTGCCACCACGGGTCTGAAACCCAGTTGCAGCAATATTTGCTTTTTTTCTCCAGGTTGACCAAGGCCACCCTCAAGGTCAAGCTTCACACAAGATTTTTGGCTGGAACCGTGTTAAGTAGTGCTTTTGCACTAAAATACAGAAAAAGGCAAGCATTCTTACTGGTGAAACATGTTGTGAAAACTATTATATTGTACAGTCGGAGACAAAAGTCTGTGGACCATGTGTTCCTCAAACGAAGTCGAAAGCTCTGCTATTAGCCACCGGCTGAAGACCACACTTGTGAAGGTGAAAAATTCAAATTTTGTTCTTTCATCTCTACAAGTGTGGTCTCCAGCCACCAGCTAATAATATAGCTACCGGCTTCGTTTGAGGAACACGTGGTCCACAGACTTTTGTCCCCGACTGTACCTCTGAACAGCTCTGAACAGTCACATTACTTTTCCCAAACATTTACAAAGACAATTTTTCCATGTGGCATGGCAGCGCACGAGCAAGTATTTTCAGTGCTAAGCACAAAGCCAAATGCAAATGAAATGGTGGCAAGTAGAAATTGTAACATTTTTATGAGTATGATTACAATATTTACAAGATTTTTGTTTGACCAAGATGAAGTTATTGACAATGACTTTGACAGGACTACCGCACTTGTGTGTAAGCTCATGCTGATGTCCATAGGCCCTAAGGCACATTACAAACTTCCATTTACTATACCAGGTGTTTCACCTAAGATGTTCTGCAATTTTAAAAAGTAAGCTTTTTGAGTCAGAACAGCACTTTTTTTGGCACAGCATGGTCAGCGGTGTAGTGCATCAGAATACAGCTAAGACGTGCGTTATTAACTCGTAGGCTGGTTAAGGAATATTGAATCGTTAAGTATCGTTAAGCCTTCTTATTTGTAGAGAGGCATGTAGCCTAACTAATATCAATATCAGTTTTTACAATTTCGAAAATGCAGTTACCCTCGGCGCTGTAGCCCAACAAATTTTGTCTGCACTGCGCTAAAATACATGCACTTTCAAAAAGTTTTGAGGCAAAGCAACCCCTCCAGTGCACGTAACTCGTTGAAATAGCCAAAATTTTCTGGGACGCAGCGTTGAGAATAACTGCGTTTTCAAAACTGTAAAAAGTGATATGAATATTATTTAAGGCGGGCTACATGCCTTTCAATAAATAAGGGGACTAACAGTAATAGTTAACTATTCAAGATTACTTAACCAGCCCACTAGTTAGTATGCATTAGCTGTATTCTGATGCACCGCACTGCTGGCAATGCTATGCCGAAAGAAGTGCTCTTCTAACTCAAAGGGCAATGTCATTAGCAATATGGATGAGATAGTTAACGTAGCCGAAGAGTTCTACACAAATCTATACAGTAGCTAATGTAACCAGAACATTAAAGAGAGAGACAGCGCACAGCGATGTGTCATCCCGCCAGCAACGAAAGAGGAAGTGAAGAAAGCTCTAGGATCAATGCAAAGGGCAAAAGCAGCTGGTGAGGGTCAGGTAACAGCAGATATGTTGAAAGACGGAGAGGAGATTCTGCTAAAAAAACTAGCCACCCTGTATATAAAATGCCTTATAACCTCGAGCGTACCAGACGCTTGGAAGAATGCTAACATTACCCTAATTCATAAGAAAGGAGACGTCAATTGGACTTGAAATATTACAGACTGATCAGCTTATTGCCTATTGCCTATTACTAAAGTAATTGGTAACAGAGTCCAATCAACGAAATGAGCAGGCAGGCTTTCGTAAAGGATACTCGACAATAGACCATATTCACACTAGTATCAATCAGGTCATAGAGAAATGCACAGAATATATTCAACCCCTATATATAGCCTTCATTGATTATGAAAGCATTTGACTCAGTGGAAACCTCAGCAGTCATTGCAGAATCAGGGTGTTGATCAGTCTTATGCTACCTAAGTCTTTCATAAAGTCAGCAATAAAATTCCAATAAGGAAAGGCGTCAGGCAAAGAGACACGATCTCGCCAATGCTGTTCACCACCTGTTTACAGGAAGTATTCCGAGGCCTGAATTGTGAACAGTTGGGGAAAAGAGGTAATGGAGAATACCTAAGTAATGTGCGATTTGCTGATGACATTGCCTTGCTGAGTCACTCAGGAGGTGACCTACAAATTATGACCAATGAGTTAGACAGACAGAGCAGAACGGTGGGTCTTAAAATTAACATGCAGAAAACCAAGGTAATGTTCAACAGTCTAGCTAGGGAACAGCAGTTGACAATTAATTGGTAGTGAAGTGCTGGAAGTGGTAGGGGAATATGTTTACCTAGGGCAGGTAGTGACCATTGATGCGGATCATGGGAGGGAAATAACTAGAAGGACAAGAATGGGGTGAAGCGCATATGGCAGGTTCTCTCAGATCATGAATAGCAGGTTACCAATATCCCTCAAGAGAAAAGTATGCAACAGCTGTATCTTACCGGTACTCACCTATGGGGCAGAAACGTGGAGGCTAACGAAAGGGGTTCAGCTTATAGAAGTGTAAACATCTAATTTTGGTGGTGTGTTTTCTTTTCTACAATGATGCAGAAAACATTACTATGCATGAATCACCATGTGGCATTCACCTAAGACCACTAAAAACTTTATAATCGAATTTTTCTGTCACGCTGTTTCAGTTTCAACAGCCGAAGATGGCTGTGATGTCAAAGTGCGGTTATATGTCACGTGAGGCATGGAAAAATTGCTGCGATATAATCGTTGCTTCATCGTTTTAATTCACTACAGTGCTGAAGCCAGCCTTCCTCAAGAGCCGGAATGACAACGAATGAGAGAGCAACGATTATGTTGCAGTTTTTTCATGCCTCATGTGACCTATAACCACTTTTACATCACAGTCATATTTCAGCTGTTGAAACCAAAAGTGAAAGAGCACGAGAAAGAAAGTCGATTATAAATTATTTAGCGCTCACAGGAGTATACTACATGGTAATCCATGTATAATAATGCCTTACGCATCATTACAAAGAAAAAAACACACACGCAAAAGTTAGTTGTTTATATATACTGCTTAAATAAGGACACCACAGGGAGCCACGGAAAGAAAAGTGATAGGTGTAATGTAAAGCTACCGGAAGTGGGCAGAGTGGGTGAGGGAACAAACGTGGGTTCACGACATCCTAGCCGAAATCAAGAGAAAGAAATGGACTTTGGCTGGGCATGTAATGCGAAGGCAAGATAACCGGTGGTCCTTAAGGGTGACGGAGTGGATTCCAAGAGGAGGCAAGCGTAGCAGGGGCGGTAGAAAGTTAGGTGGGCGAATGAGATTAAATAGTTTGTGGGCATATGGTGTGCGCAGCTGGCAAAGGACAGGGTTAATAAGAGAGACATGGCAGAGGCCTTTGCCCTGCAGTGGGTGTACCCAGGCTGATGATGATGATGATTATGATGGTGATGAACTCAAAAACACCTACTTTTAAAAACTGCAGAACATCTTAGGTGGAATGCACGGTATAACTCCAGACAATGACCAGCAGCTGCACCTTCCATTTCATCTACAGTGGAGTGAGGCAACCTTGCTCTGCCATTTGTTTTATACTGTCCTGTGCCTATGCACCACTTACCAGCTGTCATTGGTATGGGCAGTAGTGTTGCCCGAGTGCAAAATTCGCGCCTGCCCTTGGTTCACAGTGAAAAAAAAAAAGTATGCTGTGCGGTGCACGTGACCATTGTCGTGAGTGCATGCTGACTGATAACGGGGTCCTTGGATGGGAACCCCGCAAATGCCAGCCCTGAAAAGCTTGACACATACTGCTTTGCTTTCTGAGGTGCTGTCATGCTTGCACGGTAGATTGCAACGATGGTTTGCATTTCACGTCTTTCTCCTCGCTCTTCCACTTTTAATTCCTCTGTTATACTATTGTCCCTTTTCCACTTCTTTTCCTTTTGTTGCTCTCTCCCTCTCTGTTCCCATCACATGTGTAGAATGTTGTAGATAAAGAAGAAAACAAAGCAAAGAAGGTGAATTGTATCGCATCGTGAGCACTCCTTACTTCTGACCGTGAAGACGGAACCAAACCACAACCAGTGCTGAACTTGACGCCACAGAGGCCATACTACTTGGCAGAGTGACACGCTTCTAGTTGCTGTTCTCCTTCAATGACAAAAAAAGTTGCACACTTGCTCGTGATTCCAAGTACCTAGCCATTTAATGTTACTATAAACACCATTACCTCAGTGTATCTGATGGACTTTGAGCTCTGATTTTTTTCCCCAAAGCACGTTCAGTGAACTGCTGCAACTTACCCGAAGCGTCATAAATGGCAAAGCAAGCATGCAGCCATGTGTGCAGTGGTTGTGTAGCGATGTCTCGGTTGCAAACTGTCCTTAGGTAGCCCGAGATACTCCATCATTTTCTTGGAGATGAAAAGAATAATTTCATAGATGATGCTTCCATGCTAGACGGGTTTAATATAGGTCCTGAGCCTATTAGTGCTACATATTACTGTCAATGCACATGAACCAGTGCTTGTTCCTGTACTGATTTGAAAGTTGTGAGAAAAATAACTAACTATCCACATGGTTGCACATGAATCGTGCTAGCAACAGCCCACAAAATTGTCACGCACTTTTTTTCACACGTGCAAAACAACTAAAATAAGTTTTTGTTGAACAATTAAGCTGCAGACCACAAATTTGGGGATCGGATCTGTGCATTTGGAGTCTGAAGCCCTTTCTGTGATGGAAGGAGCAAACAGGTCGGTAAAATCAAAGAACCAGAAAAATTTCATATGAAGCCAGACACCAAACGGAGGCCACTGGTGCAACCATGCAAAACAGGAACCAAACTTGAAGGCTAGAACGAAATGAGCAAAACCAGGTGCAAACAAGCCAACGAACACAAACTATCGGCACCATCATGCAGTAGATCATGCAACAAAACAAAACTCTCAAAAAAGCCTTTGCCTTGACCCTTCCAGACAGGAACAGTAAATGATCACCCAAACACTGCATAACTGCAGCCAAACTCAAAAACGAAAGCCCACTTACGAGCTGTTCCCTCATCAAATTTGAATGAGCAAAATTCAGAAGAAAGGTGTGAGGTGTGAATGCCTCGGTACCTTTCGGCCGCCAGATTGTCCCGTCTGTAGGAATCCCTCCGTCTGCAATGAAACAAGGTGGCGGTGCGGCCATCGCACTCAAGACTCGGCCACTACTGGCCACACTGTTCTGTTGTGACAGCTCTGTGTCTGCCTTTTTACATGTAAATGTGAAAAAAAGTTAATCTGCAGGTGGGCTTCTCCGGTAACGCATGTTTTTACACTGTGGATGCAACTCTGCGATGTTTTCATGTTCCCCCACTCTCCAGCTTCATCACACACAGGCATGTGGCAATGCTGACAGCAAACCATCAGTAATCATCGGTCTAAACTGTTCTTACAAATAAAGAGGCCTAAGAGAACTTACTAATCATTTCTCTTCCCCAGCTTTCATTTCAGTCTCACAAGAAATTGCGACAAAAACTGAAACCAGAAAACAACATTGATGCACACTCTTATTTGGTTTGAGCAACCTTCTACTTTCTTTTCTGGGACCAATATTTAATATACAAGTCTCTGTATTTGCAAAGGGGGCAGCCGCATGGAGGGGAGTGACTACATTTTTTTCTGTTTTTAAAGCCCTCTATTCTTTTCAATGTGGTCAACCCAAGGAGAGATGTACAGTTGGGGACAAAGGTCTCTGGGCCATATGCCCCATATACGAAGCTTACAGCTCTATTTTTAGCCCCCGGCTGGAAACCACACTTGTGGAGGTGAAAGTCAAAATCCTGTTCTTTCACCTCCACAAGCGTGGTCTCCAGCTGGCAGCTAATAATAGAGCTATCGGCATCATTTATGGGACGTACGGTCTGGAGACTTTTGTCCCTGACTTTACTTCAAAGATTCTATGCATCATGCGTTTCTGCTGCTGCAGATGTTGCGGATACAAGCCATGTATATATAGGTGTTGGAATTTTCATTCTTTTTAATTAGGTGGACTTTTTCGGTTCTAATTACAGAACACAAGTTTCATTTTTTTCGGTGAATATTATTTTCAACGAATGAAATACTGACCTTTTTCGGTGATTTAATTCACCAATCCTGTGTGGCAAAAAGTCAATTGAAGTCTATATTGGTGTTCTTTGCCATCATGGACAATTTACTGACCAGTAATTAGCATGCAAGTGGCAGTATACTTGGAGATGTGTTTGTAGGAGAAATTGCTATCATCATTAAAAGAGCAACTCGGACAGCAGACGAAAACACAAGTTGCAAGTTTACTTCTAAGAACTAGGTTGATATGTTAATGTTGTGCTGTCACGCTGGGCTGAGTGTGAGGGCGGGGCACCACGTGGTCTGCGTGTTGATGACAGCGTTGGTAATATCGCCCAATTGTCGCAGTAGCCAGTACATACTTTTTCGTGACGCCCATGCACAGTTTCGTGTCAGTGTCAGCAGGAGATGATACATAGTTAACAAATAGTGCTTAGATAGCAGGCAACGAGGAGGTCATGGTTCCCGGTCATCAGAGGGATGTAAGCTAGCGGAGCAATACGTCAAATCGCACAACTGCGCTGCTTATCCAACAACACCATCGTCACACCGTGCCCTTGGCTTCCTGCTTACTTAATTTCAGCTTTGACTGAGTGTAACGCGCATTCAACAGCAGCTATATATATATATATATGCTTTGCATGCCAAGAACACTTACCTTTTCCAGTTAAAACTGAATTTTAATAACTGAATCCAGCGGACTTTTATCAGTTACTGAAATGTCCAACCCCTATGTGTAACCCAGCTCTTATTGACTACATAACGTTAGTACTTCAATAGAATTTGTGTAAAAAAGAGATGCCAAATGTCCTTTTGAAGCAAAGAAATAATAAAGCCTGTTAAAATTTGGAAGGTCAACGAAATGTCTGACAATCAGCACGAAGTAAGGGGCACCTCAAATCTACAGGTAGAACAACATAACTAAAACTTATGACCACTGCAACTCATATACGGCAACTGCTGAAAGCCCAGGCCACACAGGGAGTAAGTAAGGAACTATCTACTCTTGACAAAATGAGTGAGGTGAATAAAGTTAGGAGGGTAGATGTGTAGGCCAGTTGGCGAGACACCAGGAGGCAATGCACCGCAGCAGAACACAGGACAGAGGCCGTCACATCCCTCTGTCCTGTGTTCTGCTGCGATGTATAGCCTCCTAATGAATAAAGTCGCACCTGCAGAAATTGCCAACCAAGCGAATGAATTGTTAACACCCAACATGCTCTCTCTCTACAGCCTGCTTATTAAACATGAAGAACAGGAGGTGAGAATACTCTTGTGGCGATGGTCAAAGCATAAAGTGAATCAAAAGAACAATGACCAAGTAAAAGTCATTGCTTTCATATAAGAGACCACATCTATTGAACATCATAAGAAATCATGAGAATTTTCTAGATTTGCCACCTCAATGTTAAAACAAACTAAATAAACCAAAGGGCAATAAGCTGTGGGAAAATGATCTGTGAAAACTTTCCCACAACTATTGCTGTGGGAAATAGTATGTCAGTAACTGGTTAAAAAAAATGAATGCTCATTTGCATGTCGCAAGGAGAATTCCTCATGCCTTTAGTGTCCCAGCAGCAGGTTTCCTTTGCATTGTGGAACTATCAATGTAGTTTGTTTCATACTTGCAGTGTTGGTGGAAAGAAGGCAGGATAAGAACGACAAAAGCAGGAGCCGAAAATGAGAAATTCGTAGCATGAAGGAGCAAAACAGAACAAAAAACAACAGAGCACATTATATTTATTAAAACTGTGCTTTGAGGGAAGGTGTTGTAGAAAACTCTGATGTGTACCAAGTGTATGTGCAGCTCACCTGCATCCAAGAGAAAGGGGCCTACTGTACCTTCCTTCCAGTGCAGACAAAAAAATGTTTATTTGGGATGTACTGCCTGAAGCCGCCATTTTCGCACAGCTGCTCCACACGCATGCACCTATCCTCCTCTCCTGAGCTCCACTGGTTGAAAACAAATCGTGAGGTTCTAGTGCGCAAGCACAGTTTGTGTCGGTGACAGGTGCAGGTGACAAATGGTGGCAGCTGTCAAGCACGCACCTGCCACTTTTCATGCGCATCTGGCACCTCGTGGAAGCGACTGCACCTGCATCACCCATGTGCATTTGTTTTCAACCAGTTTTCTGGATAGCAGATACGAATTCTTGCACACTCTCAGAGAAATGAGCACCAAGAGAAATGAGCGGAAACCACTCATTGATGGGCTGGCTGCAATCAGCCAGAAGCTCATGTGCCTCAAACTCAGTAGCACATAACAAAATGATCTTTGCTTAAACTGCCTGCACACCAGTAGCCTCAACCCTCTGCCTGTTGGCCTGCACAGTTTACCCTGGTTCAGCTTGCAGTAAACTGTTCCCTTAATTTGCAGTGAATAGTGCTATAAGACTTGATGATCGTGGAAGAGAGCTTCATTTTCTGCTTTCATAACACTAGAGAAATGTCAAATAGTAGGATAGTAGGGCCCGTTGCTTCTTTCTGGCTTCCTGCTGGCTAGCAAGCCTGAACACAAGAACCATTCACACCAAAGAAAGGGCTTCTGTTCAGCATCTCGGCAATTGCATTATGTTCGGCCGCACACCTGTGAACAAATCCAGTTTCTCTAAAAAAAATTCTTGCAAAACTGCATGCAACTCCATGCTGATCACACTCAACATCTGTCTGTCACCTGATTCTGAATTTCAACTCCAAGTGACTCAACTCCGTTCTGAACTACAAGTAACCTTTTCAATATGCTCCTTACAATGCAGAAGCATATGTTGGATATGCTTCCAAGGTAAAAAAAGTTACGGAGGGTACTTAAGACTGTACTTACGTGCTATGAATGCAAAAGCACTATTAGGTGTCACTGTGGGCTACTAGTTAACTATATCTGTTTACTAGTTAGTACTAATTAGTAACTAGTACTAATGTTTCAAAGACATTTTCGGTAAAGGCCTTTCAGTCAAAGGGTGAAGGGCTTTAGGAAAGACCACACAATATGTGAGTAAATATAAAGCACCACTTTGACCAAGCCATCATGTCACTTCTGGCTCTCACTCCTGGTTTAGCTGATGTCACTTCCCGTCCCATGACGTCACTTCCGATCTCTGGGATCATTGTGACATCACAATAAATTTTCATGACCACTTTTGCGATCAACAATGACAATGGTGTATTTCATTGCTGATGAGCCATATAAGGCTTTTGTCCTAAATGTTAACAACACTGTGCCAAAAATGGAAGTGCAATGCTTTCACAAATGGCACCTGCACAGTAAGCTCGTCACAATACAGTAGCCAAAGGGTAATTCGGAATCCAATAATTCGGACTTGTAGGATATTTAGGACCTCAATGAGGCACCGTCAGTCACCCTATAGAAGCACATACATATTCGCCACGGATATTTCAGACTTCAAAAGTCTGAAAGTTCGATTTTTCAGACTAATTTCAGTCGCCTGCGGGCCAAAATCTGCCATTTTATCGACTTTTCGCTGGTGCAAAAGGCGTCATCTTGGATTGAGGTGGATTTATTCTGCAGTTGTACTGGCTGGACATAATTTCTGTACCTCATTTTTGCCAGTAGAGGTCCCTCTGATCTTTGAGACTTCGAGGTGGCAGTCGGATTGTCATCATTGTCAACTTGCTTTTGTCACCAGTGATGTTGCGGACAGTATCGCTTGTCTCATAGATTGAAAATTGAAAATTGGCTGCTGGGGAAAAGAAATTGCGCAGTATCTGTCTCACATCTGGGCGGACACCTGAACCGTGCATTAAGAGAAGGGATAAAGAAGGGACTGAGAGAAGAAAGGAAGAAGGAAGTGCCGTAGTGAAGGGCTCCGGAATAATTTCGACCACCTGGGGAACTTTAACTAGCTGCGCTGACATCGCACAGCACATGGGCGCCCTTGTGTTTTGCCTCCATCAAAATGTGGCCGCCGCGGTCGGGTTCGAACCCGGGCGCCCTAACCGCTGAGCCACCGCGGCTGGTCTCACACGTTCGCCATTCGCCGTTTCGTCACTTGGGTTAATCTGACCGTGTCGACCGAGTGGCGTTCAGTCTTCACGAAGTTACATCCATTTGCCGTTTTGTGATTGCACCCGGTGGTTCCACCGCTTTGAACGAAAAGTGCCTTGTCGTTGCGTGTTTGACGAGCGGTGTGGTGCACACTTGGGTTGTGGATAACATGGTGCCGCCGGGTCCATCAAAGAAGCGTGGGAAGTATTCAACTAAACGCCGTGACCTTGCTGTCTAGCGTGTACAGTGAAAGTACAACTTTGGCGCAAATACAGGCGCAAATTGCCGTCAGCAAGAGAAAAAATCAGTGACATTTTTAAGCCAATTTCTTCTCAATAAAGTGATTTTTTTTTGTACTGCAAGGATTTTTCGGACTGTTTGATTATTCGGACTATTTTTTGTGTCCTTTCAAGTCCGAAAAATCGGTCGGCGACTGTACTCATAAAAGTCATAATTTTTTTTCTGCTTTTTGCACTTTGTAACTCAGTACTGCGAACAAAAAGAATGCAGGGCTAACAAAGCTGCACATGCAGTTGCAGAGTATAAAAATAATACACTACTGTGAAAAAAAAACAAAAACACTTGGACTAAACTTCTCATTCAGTCACAGTTGCCTTTTCCACAGAAACATCTCATCATGTTTTCAGCACGCTGCTATATGGCATGAAATTTAGCTCACTCCTCTTTATGTGCACAAGTCTGATGAGGTGTGAATGAATAAGCAAATGCCCAGTTGTACCCCTTCCACACTAGTCTGCTCACTTACTTGACCTACTCACCCACAGACCTGTTCACTTACTATCAGTGACCCCAAGCTCTCCAATGCCGGGCCTTTTATATCTCCGTGACTAATGCAGCTTGTCCATAGAAATGCAAAGAAATGCCCTTCAGAAATTTCAAAAACGAACCTTCTGCCACAAAAGTGCTCTGATATTATCTAGCTCGAATTTTCCCTAGCAACTTCCTTTTCCATATCGCACATGTCATAGTGCCACTTCTGCTACCTGCAGGGTTCTAGTTATCAGCAGGAATCTGGAAATTCCACCATAAAGCAGCACAGTTGGTCACAGCTGGACACCAGCAATACATTTTCTCCTAGGGTCAGACTATGTGCAGGTGTCCACAGAAGTCTTCAGGTGACAGAACCCTGGAAAAAGCTTACCCAATTTCCTCACTGCCTGGGGGCACATCCTGTCACTGAAAAGTGCGCTGTGCAGGTCGCTCACAGAAGTGCACAGCACATTATTCAGTTCATGGCTGCAGGTCTACACTTCCAAAAATTAAGCATTTCCATGATTTCCGTGGTGTGAAAATGTTCACTGGCACCTGCATATTGTGCGATTATTTGTGAGTTCATTCTGAATTTTTTGTTCTCATTGATATTGAAACTACTATATTTACTTGGTTTCTGTATGTTTTACACTCCTTAAAAAATTTGTGAGTGCTCTTTCAACAACTCACACCTGTACACCTGCACTCACATAATTCTCCTACTCTGAAGCCTGTGTGGTATGCAGTATAAGTGAAAAAATAAAATGAAGTAAGCAACTGCTCAGTTGAATGGTGACAGGTGGAGACGCACCTGCCGATGGGGTCCGAGACGGCGCTGTCGAGCGAGGCGGATGACTTGGCGGCGGCCTGTCCCAGCAGGCTCTGCAGTGTGCATGCCCCCTGGGGCTGGGCCGACAGTGGGATGCTCTGCAGCACCACCTCGTACTCGACAAACTCAGAGCGCGGCAGCGACAGCACCTGCCGCTCTTCCTCGGGCAGCTTGGCCATCATCAGCAGCGCCTCCTGGTTGTGGATTGTCACCCCCTTGGGACGCTCCTCCTTGGGAAGGTTCTGCAGCAGCAAGCAGGGGGCGCAAGCATGCACAGCTAGGCTTAGCTCGTGTCGCACATAACTGCAGACCGGTTCAGTTCGGCCCGTACGTGGTTCCTCGTTCAGAGAGCAGCAAGGATGTGCTTTTTCAGATTAACACGTAAAAGTAGAATGACAACATAGGCCCTGCCTCAATGAACCAACTAGCTCAAATTAAACATCAAAAAACAAGAAATGCCGCGAAAAAAAAACAAACAATTAAATGCTGTGTGCACCAGTGGGGACACAGCAATGACCTAGTTGGACACGTACCAACAAGGCAAACTTGCCATGTTTCTGGGCCATAGAAACAGATAAATTTCATCATATACAGACACTGCCTGATGACGTTTTATGAACAGACACTGTCCAATTGTTTGAAAGCCCACGAAACACATAACTTCTTTAAAACGTCTTCAAACAACTACATCTAGCAACGTCCAAATCTAGATTGAAACGTTTAAAAAACATCTCAGCAATGGGGGTTTATCCACAAACATTTTAAAAACATACTAACAAAAGAGGTTTATTCACAAACATTTTAAAAAGTTCTGTAAATATATGTTTTCCATGCAACGTTTTAAAAATTTCTCTCATGAGAAGTTTACTCGGGAACGTTTTAGTGAGGTTTTGAATTGCAATTTGTTCCGAACGTATCTTTGCATGTATGTCCAAGTACCGGACACAGACAGTCGATAGATGTGAACTAACGCCGCAGTGAGCCTAAGTCCGATCATACGAATGTTTATGCATCTTTTATTTCGGTATTAGTGACGACTGAGCTAGTCATGCGCATGACTCAGCGCCAATTAACATAGGATGATTGCACATGGCCGTTAGGGCAGCAGATATGTCCACGCAGCGAACATTGAAAATAGCATCCTTCTTCAAAGTCAATATACAATAAGAGTAATAAGATCAATATAGAGTGCGCGTCAGACGTACCTTTCGTAGTAGAGTGCGAGACAATTTCTATGACTATGCTGGTTACAAGCTCCACACACACCGCTCGCAGAAACTGATGAAACTACGACAGAGACTGAGGAAGCGGGTTTTCTTGCCTCATTTGCATGTTTTATTATGCTGCAAAGGGCAGCTGCCTGCCCTTTGCAGTTCGAGCTATACTGCACATATCTGAGCAAACAAAATCTGCAGCTCTAAAAAAAGCATGAGCACTAAACATAATGAAATCCCACTGGTGTATTTTAGAGGGTTCAAAGTATTAGCGCACTGATCTTGAGTCTATAGGCTTCATATAAGCAGCCATTTCCAAAAAATAAAAATGTCTAAGTATGTTCTTAACGATTTCTTACGAAGAAGTTTTCTAGATCTTTCTGGCGGAGCATTAGCAAGCATATAATATCTCTTTTTGCCTCATTGTCTACAGAACACCTGAAAGTAGATTTCTTCTGGACATTACCGTATACTTTTGTAGATGTTTGTTACACGTTGTGTAGCCCTTCTTGTGTTTCGTGAGAGTATGCTGACACAGTTTTTCACCTTACACTGCAGGAAATACAGTAACAGTAAAATAAGAATAAATATTGCAATCAAGACAATAGTCAAGAGAGTTTCACAAAAGTTGAAGAAAGGATGCATCTGGGCATTAAATAATTTAGTGCAGGGCAACTCTACCATTTTTAGGGGTTAGTGCATGTCCAGATAATGTTGCTGAAAAGAGGCCCACGACCACAGGACCAGAGTTTTAAACGTTCTGCAGTCTTATTCCTCCTTTGGACAAGAACAACAAATAGATTGGCTGGATCTCTCTTTAAGTTGCTTCGTACACAACTGTGTAGATTGCAGACTCTCTGCTTTTTCTCAGAGTGCGCTCTATCTAGCACTAGTTCTTAATTTCAATCGATTTAAGCATCTTTCACCTCGCAGAAAGAGTGGTTTTTAATGCCAGCCAGCAAAAGATATTTCACAAAATAGTAAACTTGGTACCATGTCTTACGCCATTTTCTTGCTGACAGATACTGCCACGAGTACTAATTTTTTTCTGGCATGCATCATTGAAACACACAATGATTCCATGATCCCTAGAATGCTCATTTCATAAATCTTCGTGTTATCCTATTACAGTTCCCAACTACTTTGAGAGTTTGTAAGAAATTTTGTATGCGCATGTAAAACCAAATAATTAGTGTTTTCTATTGGAAAACTAACGAACTTGCATTCTTCAAGCTGAGATATGCCATATGGGCCAAAAAATAATTGTTTTGAACTGAAATGATAAATGCAGGTTGAAAGGGATATTCTTGCTGTCAGTGCATACTATTTTCACTGCTTTAAATTTTTTTTCTAAACTCTTCTCCTGAAGTGCACATAGTCAAAGCCACAGATAACACTTACCACTAGAGTCAGAGGGCCTGAACTATCCTGCTCACTTAGTATGGCCTGTGTTCAGGCTAATTGTTGGTAGTATACCAAGGGGAGCATTTGTGGGCACTGTATCTTTTTGTCCCTTCTTAACCTGTACCTGTGATGACTATGCAGTGCCCATAGGTGCTCTCATTGCTGAAAAAGCATCCACAATCAATGCCGTTTGTGCCACTACTCGGTGTTACAACTCAAAAAGCTTCAAGCTTCACAGGTTTACATGGAATGCTCTCTCTCTACAGCAGAACCTGACTTTAGCAGAGGTAAGCCGTAGTTTTTCTGCACTTCTCACAACGAACAGGCAGAGGGCTTTTTTGTGCAGCCCTCTTAGTAAACACCTGTCATCAAACACTGGCCTGTCAAAAAGTTGAGAAGAGCGAATGCCGAGCAACTCACAATGTCGTGGAGCTTCTCGAGCTGCTCGTCAACGATGCCATACACGTACAGGGTGTGGCAACTGTTGCTCCCGACCACAATGAGGTTCGACGAGGGCTGCGGAAAGAGTGGTGCTTGTTATGTTCAAACAGTAGGACAAGACGCGGGCAAGAGTTACCAGAGTGCATGACGCGTACAAGGCCCCTGTGTTCAAGAACGTAGCACGATTTTTGTATGTTGCCATGTTTTTAATTTGGGCCCTTTTTTTCACCTGTTCACGATGACCGGTTCAAACATTTGTGATCAAAAAGCCATAGAAGCAAGTCAGCACCAGTTGCAGCAATGCCGCAACCTTCTTTGTATGAGGAACTTAGTGTTGGGCCCAGGAATCTTTAGGAAAACATTCTGGTTACAAATGTGTGCTCATGTGTGTTCAAATGTGTGGCAGTCATCTTTCTCCGCAATGCACAAAGCACTGATGTCAAGCTCGATCACAGATGACTGCACATAACAATTGGCCACTTGACAAAGTGCCAACCAGGCTAGGATTCTTGTCCCGGTCCCAGCATTTGTTAACAAACCACATGTACTGAGGACCCGAGACACCAGCACTGGGACGTATAATTGGAACATATAATGGAATTTACAAGTGATGGCGTTTCCTGATTAGTAATTGCAACTGCTGAGCCACACAGGTACTGTAATGTGTTGTACATTCTTTTGAAGTGCTGAACTCTACCCTCATAGAATATTCTAATGGCTGGCAAAATAAAAGCACACAAGAACTCAGCTTCAGCATTCTTACATTGGTGTTACTCTTTTAATAGAGCTTGTGCACTGACACTCTTTCCTTTCCAATCCAACTGTCAGACATGCTGATCTTTGAGTGCAAGTTAAACATCACTTGGAGTCATGACACTGACGCCTCTGCGATAGGAAGACCTTTAGCTTTTCTGTCACCTTGGCTTGCCAGAGAGTGATGTATTCTAGCATTTCATGCTTCATGGAACCATCCACCAGTTTCAAATAGCAGCAAAATGACTTCATACATACGGTCTGATCTACCTCCAATCATACAATAACCTATTTGCAACAAATCATGGGGCAACCTGAAGACACAAAGGCACTGATTGACAAGTACAGTCGTGATATGTTAATGCGACCCCCGTTAATATGGACGACTCGAATTATGGACAGTTTTCCTGGAGACCAAACTTTTTCGGTTCATTTACGCCTCGTTAATATGGAAACTCGCTGTCCGGAAAATGGACACGGTGAAAATGCACGGAGCCCATTGGGCCCCATGTATTTTTGTCCCGTTAATATGGGCAGCCATGAGAACAAAATCCCGAATGCCTCTACCAGATGTTCCACCCCTTATAATTTGAGTGCAGAACACCAGCAAAAGGCAGACAAATATGAAAATGCCGTAGTAGTTTGCCTTTCTGTGTGTGCATGGTTTCAAGCTTTACAGTGGTAAGGTGCCAGGTCAACACACCTTACTGTTTTCCACATTGGATGACTGTTTGCGACAAAGAATTCTCTGTATGCTCCGTTGAAAACCACATTCAGCAGTTGTCAGCCGAATGAGTACAGAGTTTTTGGGATGTGAACAGTGACGGTAGGAGATACTTCATCACATCAACAGGCACTATCATCTGCCTCATGGACCACTAGGCACTTCAAATGTGCTTCAACCCGAGCCGTTTTATTTTATTTTCAAAATAATGGCGACCACAATAATGCGCCTGAACTGCTAAGATTGCCCAATTTCCAATTCACTTCCCGCCACTGTGCTTAGAAGGAGTCTGTAATCACATAACAATTTTTCAAAATATTTGTTTTTATTCATGATTCGTTATTACGGACGACTCGCTTTTTAGACGCTTTTGTTCGGGACCCAAAGTGTACCCATTAACAATGAACGACTGTATTTTACTTCTTTAAGATATCCTCCAAAACACCACTGTGAGCATTCAGCCGTTAAGACTTCACACCAAAAACTACAATAGAGTTTTTCCATCAAAAAAAGAAATCAAAGAAATGCTTAAGAATATTCAGAAAGCTTTACCACTCATTGCACAAACTCTTAAAGAAGCATGGAGGTCTTTCTTCAATGTACCTATATAATGACCATACTCAGCAGTTGGGCCTCTTCAAAGCGTAAAAAGCCTATGAAAAAAAGGAATAAGCAGAACAAAAGTGCCATGTTTGAAGAAAGGGAACTGAAGATTAAGCTGTGCACTGGTGCACCATACAGATTTCTTTTAATTTTTCTTGCACACGCTGCATTGGTGATTATCATGCTCCATGCCTGCAGCAGTAACAGTGCAATGCATCACCAGATACCAGAATGATGGACAGTCAAGATCCCATGAAAAAGTATGGGACCTACGTGAGTACACGCCAGTAAACATCAAGTGTTTTTGTCACTTGCTTCAAATTGGCCTGTTGGATAATTCTGACTGCCACCACATTACGTTACTCGTCTTTACCCCATCTACTGTTTCATTCTCTGCCAGCAACATCCGGTGCCCGAGGCCCCATGCTCAACACTACAAAGGCAAGGGTACCTCGACAGCTAGGAGGTCAGGCGAGAGGATGCCATAGAGCTCGTCCCAGCTTCGGACTTCTGGCTTGTCGGTGTCCGGGTTCCACTGGAGCAAGAACAGTTGTGAGCTGCCTTCCAGCGGACCCTGCAAAGAAAGTTGGCAAAATGGCCACACCAGAGTGAGCCAGCATAGCAGTGTTTACCCTTTCCTCCCTTTCTTTTAAAATGAAACTGGCTGAAAATACAACGCTTGGGAGATTTCTTTTTGGCTTTGAACAGTGCTCACAATACAGCCCCTTCAAAACAGCAAAGTAGTCTGCAGAGCTTGACTATCTTGAGTGGCCATGCAACAGTTCCTTCAATGACATAAATATGAGCACATAGGTCTGCATAATACAGTGACAAGGCAAAATCTAATAGCTGAGTAGCTAAGTGTTCCCATTGTTGCATATGAACCCTGTCAACTTATGATGCTTGTGAAAGCCACTAACCAAAGAAACATTTTTGACCTAAATACTGGCACTTTGTTCACCTCATGATGAAATAAACAACACCGGATGAGTATAAACAGCACTTCTGATCACCAGATTTTTTACACGAAGCTGTCTTAAAGGGACACTGAGATCAAGTCCATCTAATTTCTGTCCTTAGTAAAAATTCATTTGATGTCTCTTCCTGGGTAAGTTGACGTTTGGTAGCAAAAGACAGATTTATCGCTCAGAAAATTGCATTTGACAATTTTCCCGCAACTCAATTCAATCTTGTGAAATCTATGCCAAAAAGGACTCTGTGATAACTCACTTGAAATGAATGGCAGTATAGCCTACCTCTCGTATCTGTGCCCAAAAAACTGTGTCGACGCAGCACAATTAAGGGGAACGCAGCTTCCAAATCACAAAAATCTAAAAAAATATCGAATTTTTGAAATTATCAGATTTCATACCCATAAGGTGCTTTTAATCACGTCCCAAAGAATTTTCCTCGAATACAGTCTAGAAGTGACCTTAAAAATGTTTTTTTTTTTTGTGACTATAGGTAGCAAGAAACTGGCTGAAATCTCCTTGAAAATGCCAGTTTTATAAAAAGTGTGTTTTGACCTGAGTGCCTTGCTTGCAGAAAGATTAGCACAACAATGGCTCCATGGAGTTTTATGCTGTTTGTTGCATTGTGTTCCTTGATAAATTGTTCATGCTGTGACATTCCTATATTTTTAATTACTTTATCATTTTTTTTATTCCATCACTAATTTTCAAGAAGATAATGAGCACGTTATGCAAGCATGGATATAATATTCTGTGTAGAAAAACATCGCGGTGCTAAAAATATTTGGAGAATGTCACAGTATCAAACATTCCTTTGGGTAAAACTTAAGAGTAATTGTAGACTCCTACCATGTGTTGTCATCATGCCAGGCTTTCTGCAAGTTTGGTATAGCAGTAAAGTATACATAAAAATATATAATGTCAAAACTACTGAAGGTATTTAAATGAAATTTTGTATTTAAGCGTTCAGTGACTTTTCATTAAGCATGCTAAATTTGATCTCATTGCGCAAAACGTAAAAAATTTAATCTCCGAAAGGTGCGTCTTACCTTAATTTGCAAAATCAGCATGTGATAGTGCCACCTGCATATCATTTTTCAACCTTTTCTGGCTTATAGAAGCTCCAAAGAGGGACAAGAGCCCCTCTGTCTTAGGATGTGGTAATCTATCAATGCATGTTCACTCTGGTTTGTCCTTAGCGTCCTTTTAAGCTCTGCTAGCATGTTTTCATTGCCAATGGGTGCACTTTTATGAAGAAATTTTAAATTAATAAAACACAAGTCCATTTCGCATTTTTTTTGCCCGAGTTGTAATTTTGGACATGAAATTACTACATTAATTTGCAATACTGAATTCATCAAGAGGAAGTGCAGCGTTCTTTCTTTAAATGAATTTTCATGGTTCTTAAGCTTAGAGTTTTTCATTCAAATGAGCAGCTGAGTCTTGTGTACTGGTTGAGAAAAATAATAACATGAGAGCATGATAAAAAAAGATATATTGTGTTTTAGAGTGTTTTTTTTTTTCAGAATTATGTTTGAATAACGGACTGCAAAGCACAAAGGGCTCGAAAATGACAAAAGTAAAAGCCCCAAGTGCTGCTGTCACATGTGGTCGGCCTACTCATTAATCGTCTGCATCCACAAATCATTATGCATCATGTTGAATCCAAATGCTGTGGTGCAAAGAACAAATACATTCAATTAAATATAAAAGAGCACCCACCTCAAACAAAACAAAAAATTAAAGACACCTTGAAAGAAATAAGCTTACAGGCTAACCTTAAAGCCAGCATACTGCACAAACAAGTGAACAAAAAAAGAGAGAAAGAAAGAAAAACTGGATTAAACAAACAACTTGCTAAGGAGTTGTGTTCATCCTTTGTAGACTCTTCAACCAAACCCTGAAACCTTGAAAAAAAAAAGCAGATTTGAATAAAATATTTCTGGCAATAAAAACTAATGTTGGGAAACTGCATCAGAGAGCAGTATATTTCTGAGCCGGCTTAAAAAACACCAGCAGCAGCAAATGCGGAACGCCACACCTCCTTGCAACAGTGAAAAGGTGTTACAAGAGCACAGGACATTTCTAACAATGTAATAAGATAAAGGCTCAGATAAAGCTGAGCATGTTCAGCAGTGCTCAACACACTTAGTTGCGAATCTTATCCAGATGGAGATATTCACAGGATTATGATTGCCAAATGCCTCAAGATGTGAAATGCCGTGTTTCACAGCACCCAGTACTCTCACAGAACTCTTTTCACTGCAGACAACTGCTGCTAGCAGAAAAGCTGACCTGCTTGGCATACTGCTATTTTGCAATCTGTTTCCTTTATTTTTTGTGTCACTGATATGTGCTACTATCTTGAGACTCTGATGCTTTATCAGTGCTTTCAGTACTACATGGCATCTAGTGATCCTTACCTGGAATACCTCTTGAAGATCCAAACACAAGCCTCAGCCAATCATGATTGTATCCTACCTCAGAATAAAAGCAGACCTACCCATGATGAAATGCGAAGGTCGACCTCTTCTGTCTGTTATGGCAAGGCACTATCATTCTTTTTTACTGCAGGGCGCAGGTCAGCCTCATGACGTGCGTTAAATAATTTCTAATTGCTTTGTGGAGGTTGAAAAGATACACAATTGTTAACCTGCCACCAAAAACTTGATGCACAAACAGTGAAATCATTTCAGAGGGTTCATATTGCAATTGCTCACAATTAACAAGAGCTGGTGCAGCAATTGTTCAGCCACCGTATGAAGGCCAAAAGCTGTGAATTTCATATATGGTTTGGCTAGTTTTCTATGCTAGCATAAATGCTGATTCACTCATGAAATAGTGATTTTAATCTCTCTAGCAAAATTACCAAAACCAAAAGATGATTCATAAATTACATATAATAAGACATGTACTATGACATATACGCTTTCGTTAAATGGAGTTCCCAAATACAAGCCCTTCAATGGGGGTGGCATTGGGGAACAGAGGAACTTCGTAATATTGAGGAATTTCCTAGATGGAGCTTCGTCACATCCAGGTTTAATTTGGTGCCGCTTTCCCTCATGTTGATCTAGGGAAACTCTATAGTTTTGTCACAAGTCTGCAAGCAGCCCTCTCTCGATGCTTGTGATGATATATAGCTTTACAGTTTGAATGGCACTGAAGTGAGAAATAAGAAGAAAAACAGCAAGGAAATGACCATTATCTTTTAGAGTTTTGCACGACTTTTTAGGGCACAAGTATACATGCCACATATATGCTCATTTGGTGCATGATCAGGCAATAAGATATGTGAATTGCGCGTTCAAAAGGCCTTCCCGTTCTCCACCCACCTCGGTGGCGGCGTGTATGTTGAGCAGGGTCTCGAGGGGCCCCCGGGACTGGTCCATGAGGTAGCGCTCCGAGCGGCTCCGCACCACCATGCTGTCGAGCGGGAGCTCCACCGTGCACACAAAGCGGTCCCCTTCCAGCCCCTCAATACAGCACACCCTGCATTTAATCATGCAAAGACATACATCATTGTCTACACTTCTCAGATAAGGGGAGTCACCCACATTTCGACGCAACAAAAAGCATTTGAGCTTTCTTCTCCCCAGCTGCGAATGGATGCAGTGATGGCAGGTTGGTTAAATTGTTTTCACGTGGCATTAATCGAACTGTGTGTACTGTGTGTGTCTATCACATTAACGCTCAGTGAGGGTACACTGTTAACTGCTGGGTGAAACTTGCACAGGTATGCACATGGCACCTGTCCTCATCATTACAACAATAAGCATGACTGAGCTAGTGCGCCCAATCACGTAATTTGCGCTGTGCTTTCCCTCTCCTCATAACATCGTCTGTCACGCGATGCTAAGAAGAACAATTTACTGGGTGAGTTGACAACAGAATGCCACAGATACAGCACTACAGACAAGTAAATAGAAGAGGTACGCATGTTCTTTTATTTGTTCGTTGCCACAGTGGTATATATGTAATGCACTCAGTTTTCAGTCAGCTGTTGTGTCCTCTTTGCCATTACCCATGTATTTTGCTTCAAGAGCTATGGTTTGAAGCCACAGTAGTCACCTTTTAGCGAAGGTGAAACACAGAGGACATCTGTGTTCTGCTCAATGTCCACACACATTAAGGAAATTAAGAAAGATGGTTGAAATTAATGCCAAGCTCTCCACCACAGCATCTCTTTCCCTCTTCTGTCCTTCACTCCCTTCCATCACGGTGTGGATGAGGTGTTCACAGAGTAGTGAAACAGCTCCCTGGCTTTTCCTTTCTTCAATGCCAACCCGCTTATTTATCCATAACTTTAGGCATTTTGATTCTATCAACTTGGGGAGTACAGCAAGCACTGAAAAAACACCCATGACCAGTTCCCAATAACTGGAGATTGCTACAGGCTTAAGCCTTACATAATAAGTTATCTCTCGCTCGACCTTCTCCACATTTCTTGAAGAAATGAGCAAGCGAGTGCAAGAATGAATGAACGATCCAGGCTCAAGCATAAGCTGGTGGATAAGAGAGGACCACTATACCAGATATAATAGATTACCAACAAAAAGACAAAAGGTGCACATCAGTCTAATCTCAATTAATTTTTCCGAGAGGGGGACGACAGGCAGAGAGAGAGGAAGCCAGGTTAAGAACAGCCGCTGAACACCATTAAACAATGACACCACAGAGCGTTTCCTGTCAGGCAGACAATGCAGCCATGGCTCAGTTGCATGCCACAGTAGGGGGAATGCCAATTCAGGAATCAGTGCCCGGATGAACGCCTCGCACTTGCCTTTCCAGTCCAAGAATGACTTCCATTTCTGTTTGCTCGATGTCGGAACATGGTATGCTGTAAAACTGCAAAAAGAAAGATAAAAAAACACCCCATGAAAAGAAAAAAAGATAAAAGATATGGCAATCTACTGAGCTGTTCATAGTAGCATGGCTTGTCTCTGGGTATTATTTATTACGCTCAAGACATCACGACACCTTCAATCTTGCTTAGACCAAGGAGAATAGCTTTTCTCATAAATTTACTTCCACAATATACACACCTACATGAATAGAAGCCCCTGCAACTTGAGTGTGTTGCAACAAGTTTAGATTGCATGTAAAAGATCTAAAGTAATTGAAAAGCTGCATACAAATATATAGGTTAAAACACATCAAGAGCTTCCACTCTGACTGTCTGGCACCATAAGCCATACAGACAACTCCGAGCTCCCAATGTTAACTGACTCTCATATAAAAATGTAGTTGTATCAAAATATATCATGAATGACATGACACTTGTCGAAAGGGCATAGAACTACTTGTCCCCCCAAGGACAACTTGTTCAACCAGTTCAGCTTCCGCAAGCACATTTAAAGGATTCTTTGGATTCTTTTTGTTCAAAGTACAGAGTCATGTGCAAGGTGAAGGAGAAGTATTCCGGCCTAGGACGCTCACCATGAGAGTTGACTCCGTCGCCAAGATGAGCCTCTTGCCATTTTTGCTCCAGGTTCCACACACAAACCGAGACCTGCAACAATAATGTCACTTCAACCACAAAAACTGCAGCCTTGAAAAGTTCTTCAGCCATGTGTCATCTATACCAGGAAGGCGCAATTGCACAGGCATTAAAGGATGTAACAAAGAACCCTGAGAGTATCGCTTAGAGACAAGGTGTGATTTCGGTGGCAACGACGACCTGCAAAATCATGGAGGCAAAATTAAACAAATCGAGGGATATAAAGCTGCTTGCTAGGAAATCCTGCGCAGCTATGACTTACATGAAGCAGAGACTGAGACTGAGTGATTTCTTAGACGTCACCATAAGCTGCCACATGGTTCAATGAGACTGCACAGCATTAGTGAAATCTCTACTAACCTACCTTCATTACCCTGTGCCTCATTTTGCTGGCCCTCACGCTTTATTTCACTGACTATTTCTTGGGGGCAGTAGTGAGCCCAGTGCACTGTACAGGCTTCACTTCTGCATTTGTTGACACTCTGCAACATTTAAGAGCTTCGACAAGAAACTCTCAGAGAGGATCTGGAAACAAAGGAGGTTGTGCTACTGTGCTGTAATCGTTGCTTGATTTCAGACCGCCTTCGGTCCCCATTCTATTGTAATTGCTGACTTCATTGGGTAAATAGAAGTTCAAAGCATGAGAAGCTGCCACTGATTAAGAGCTGCTGTCAGTTGACTGCAACTTGCAAAACAAAAGCCCAATTTAAAAAAACCACGAACAAATTTTCATTGACGTTCACACCTGGAGCATACAGGCTCTTCTGAGGCCAACTGCAGTAGAAGAAAACCTCTGCCTATCTTTATAGCTCATTAAGCGCTCTCTCAGCAGTAATTGCAGTGAAAAAGCCAAAGTGAAAAAGTAACTATGATTGCACAAAGATGCAAGATACATAGGTAGTTACACTATACAGCACAGGCTGCAGGTCATCATTCTTTTGGGTGTCATATTGGCTGAGATAATATGTCTCTTATCCTGGATTCCCGACTCACCTGAGCAACAGACTTGCGCCTCAGAACTGCAGCAAGAAATTAGTTAATTGTATCTTCTTGACAATTCTGCCACATTCTCCTCTACATAGTATCTGCCACATATTATAAAACATTGCAAGAGACATCAAGCATGCTTTGCAGACAAAAAAAAAAAGAAGGATAACAATCACAGCAGTGAATGGTACCTTTGGAATGCACTTACGCTGCAGCTGCAGATGCTGAGTATGACTAAAGTGAGAAATAAATGGACTGTCAGAACTTAAAAAAGTTTTAAAGAAAGCTGCAATTTTTCTTTTCATAAAGTTCTGTTGTTTCCCTGAGAGGTTTATTTAGTGTTTTCTTTCCCCCTTACCATTTTTATTCCCGTGAAATTCGCTTAATTTACAGTGAAATCTCATTAATTCATATTCATTTAAACATGCAGTTTATTCAAACAGCCAATTTGGTCCAATCAGCATCAAGCGTATTTTTTAAAAAGGCTGCCCTTAATTCCCATACCGCATAATTTGACCAAACTTTAACTTCTACTGCAAGTAATTGCAAGAACACTCAATGTTACACTGACATCCAACTGCAAGTGGCACTGACCCAGCAAACGGGGTGATGGTCTTGACTTCCTGCAGCTCAGAGCTGTCCTCGTTGACCACGTAGATGCGTGCTGAGTCCTTGAACACCAGGCAGAAGACATCTCGCTCAGGGTGCCAAAGACACCCTGCATAATAACATGCCGGGGTTGAACACAAGCCAAGTTATTTGTTACCCTGCACACAACGCCCACTCAAAATATCACAATTGGGAATGAAAAAAAAAGTGCAAAAAAAAGTGCAAAAATTTGTAGCTCAAAAAAAAGAATTATAGACTAATAAGCTGCACACATTTTTTTAATTCGCAAACAAAAGCATAAAGTATGGCAACAATTTACGTCTAGGGAAAGTTAAAAATTCCTCTTGTTCATACAGACCATGGCTGTGATCATGTAAATGTGTAAAAGTGTTGGGGAAAAAAATGCAGATACCTAGTGTTAAATCCCAGGCCCAGGTAGGAGAACAAGACCGGAAGCAGGCAGAGTGGGTGAGGGAACAAACGTGGGTTTATGACAACCTAGTCGAAATCAAGAGGAAGAAATGGGTTTGGGCAGTGCATGCAATGCGAAGGCAAGATAACCATTGGCCCTTAAGGGTAACGGAATGGATTCCAATAGAAGGCAAGCGTAGCAGGGGGTGGCAGAAGGTTAGGTGGGCGGGTGAGATTAAGAAGTTCGCAGGCATAGGGTGGGCGCAGCTGGCAAAGGACAGGGTTAATTGGAGAGTCATGGGAGAGGCCTTTGCCCTGCACAGTGCGTAGTCAGGCTGATGATGATCATGATGATGAGGAAAACAAGTATCACTAGTTGATTTGGTTTAGTGTATTCCTGTCACTTGTTGCAAATGCTTTGCACTTGTATATCCTTCTTTATGTGCAACACTGCGTAATATCAAGAACACTGCCTTTTTTAAGTTTAACTTTAAAGAAAACATTTTAACTAGTATGGTGAAAAAATCAACTAACACTAACCAATAACTTGACACAAACGTCCCCAGAATTATTTCAGTAAACAACCTGAGCACAACTGAGCTCAGTTCTGTCCACTTTCCTTCTCTGGAAATGCACATGAAAAAAGAAAAAGAAAAGACACTGAAGGTTCGTTTACATCTCGGAATAGGTCGATTAAAGGAGAAAAAGCGTGTGCACACAGCAAGCTGGCTGAATGCGGAATGCGAGCTGCGAGCAGTCAGCCAGGCTCAATGGCGGCATGCGGCAAGACGCACCAAGCTCAAACAATGGGCACTCAAGACGGAGTGCTTGTCAAACAGAGCCGCCACTCAGCTGTGACACACACCTCGCGTCTTGCATCACTGAGCAGGAGAAAGAGCCCTTGCTCAGGCCGTGCGCTGACAGCAGACAAAAAATACACGCAGCGTAGTGCAGTGTGCGTCTGCTACATGCGATATCACGTGTGCCTCCGAGAGACGTTATCTCTGTTTCTGTCTCTTGTTGCCGGTGGCAGGTGATGCGCTGCTTTATCGTCTCTTGTTTCATTCTGAGCTTGCACACGACACTGGTTACCTTGCTTGCAGAGACTGGTAGTGCAGAATGGACGCAATAATGTTTGCCAGCCGATTTAAAAATTAGTAAGACACTTAAGCACTGCCTTAAAGGTATGACGCGACAGCGTTAATGGTTATCTGCAACATTATTCCTAATTAGTCCCCATTCTAATTACCCACACCCATTACCATACATCAGTAGGCATACTAGACCATGTGATACACCACAAAACATACAAGGTCTCCCTTTAACCCCGTTGCGAACATACTTTAGTACGACTGTTTCAAAACTGGTGTACTTCCTGATAATACATTCTCATTTATTTTCTGCAGTTAGCCATGGGCATTCACTTTTAAAACGATGCTTAGATCTCATCATTCATCGGCAGAAGATAGCTGCATGCATAATGACCTTTTAATGCAGGCACAATTGACACCTTCATTATTCTCAGAACTCTAGATACTGCCTTTTACTCTTGTGTGAGAAACGAAAGTGTGTCTTGTTGTAAATGCCATCACTCCTAACGCTCATCCCCTTTCTTTTACACAGTTTGTTATACCCACTAGAAACACAAGAAATGCTAGCAATTTAAACTTCAATTAATCTGTCACTAAAATTTTTTATGATCAACGCCTCGTACTGTATATTGGTACAAAAATATAGAATAAGGTCCTCTTGAAATTAAAATGGCCAATAACTTTATATTTTCTATAAAAAGATTCTACTTTGGAAAAATTGATTCATAAATATTCATAATAAAATTGTGTAAAAGATAATACGCTTAAATTTTTTGGCTGTTCTAACATGTTGGTTTGTTTTTCCTGATTCAGCATTACAATCTTGCAGTCCGTTTTTTCGAGTTGCATAACTCAAAGATTTATGTATCTATATGCGCCCTTTCATTTTCTTTAGTGATTTTTTTAATGTGTTTTCCTATACTTTGTTAATATGCTTTATCCTGACAGTTTTGCTCCCGTTCTTCAGGCACGTTTTCACTGCTGAATATGTCTGCAAAATGGGCCTGTACTAGCTTCGGCTGCAGGCTCATCATTTGCGTGTATGTGTACTTTCATTGAAATGAATGAATGAATGAAAAGTCGAACCAACATACCCCAGCGGCATTGGGGTATCATGTCTTGACTCGCAACCCAAGGGTCATGGAATCGATTATTACCCCAAGTTTCTCTTCAGCATAATTAACTTGCTTTACATCCTTACATGTCATTATGACATTTCGGTCATGCTATGACCTCATGTTCGTAATTTAACTTGAGTTTTAACCATTTTCATTCCACAGCTCAAAGTGTGCACGACCCTCTCGACCGATCCCGAATCAGTGTGACAATGCGCACGGCCTTTTCTCCAAAAGTCAGCTCTATTAATGTCACATTAAAGCAGTTCACTCGACATGCAGTGCCCCATAGGATGGGAGAAGGAGTATACAGTCACCTTGGAGCACGGGCAGCTGGGGCAAGGACAGGAGGGCCCACTTGGAGAAGGAGACGCACTGGACGGCCGTGTTCATGCGCCAGATGGAGAGCTCCAGGGAGCCGTCGTCCACCCTTTCGGCCACCACGCTGATGAGTGGAGGCCATTTTTTGGGGCTGCTGTAGCACAGGCCGTGCACCGTCCTGAAACACAAACTGACACTATTATGCAAGTGACCAGAAAAGCCAAGGCGCATCCTTGCAAACAGAGTTTGGATTCTCCACGAGCTTAACAGATCCTGTTTACATAGAATGCGGCCATCTTTGATATAGAGACAAATCCACTCCCAGAGAAATGGGTTGCCGTCCCACCCTTAAGGTCTGGTTAGAGTGCATTTCATAACTACACCAGGTCAAATGACTCGATCCACATGCTGTTAGCAAGGAAAAGAAAGAGTAACCCTGACTGGATTGAGTAAATGAAAGCTGGTGTGATGAGTTCAATTTTTTCATGTATGCAGTCCACTACTGAAATATTTACTTCCATTTCGTGCTAGCGTATCTTGCTGCGGGCTGCCTTTTTTTTTTGTTCCTGGGCAAAGAAGACACAGTAATATCACAAAGTGGCCAAAGAGATGAGAAAGCTTCATCTGAGCACAATGCAACTAGGAACGCTTCACTCAAGAAAACAATTGCTTGTATTTTGCCCTGTGCTTGTTCGCAAATGCCACCTCCTCTGTTCCCGAAGGCCCCCTGCCTGGTTACCTGTTCCAAAGGTAACCTTTCATACTGCCCATACTCCTTGCTTAGTTGAAAACCAATGCTTATCTCGCCGAAAAACAGCGTGCTTACACGGGACATAGAAAGAAGACCCGCACAAAAACAGTGCTGTGTTTGTTTGTGCGCGTCTTCTTTCTCTGTCCTGAATAAGCGCGCTGTTTTTTGGTGAGATCATGTACCAACTGGCCTGGCAACTATCCTTAATGCAATGCTTATCTCCCTAGTAAACTTTAGATGAAAAGTTAGTGAGCATGTCTTTGAAAATATCATGTGTCAATTAAATGTTTTTTCATAATTAAATCCCCTGCAACATCGTTCCTGCAGCAGTTTTTCCTGTGTTACAAACTACTTGAAACTACCGTATTTACTCACATAATGAACCCACTTGTTTTTCGATAAAGTTGACTTCAATTTGGGGGGGTGGGTTCATTACACGATAAAAAGTTTTGACATATCTTTGCAAGCCGAAATTTAATACACCTTTACCACATACGTTTCTTCATATACCTTTCATTCAATTTCAATTTCATATGCTTTTCTTCTTGCTCCTTCATACTGCACACAGCATATACACATCAGTACAAATAAAATAAAAAAAGCAGTTGTGAGCAGTGCCCTGCCTCTGTTTATTTTTTTCCATCCTTAGGGCTGGCTTTGCTCTATCCCACAACTAAGTAGTATAAGAGTTTCTTTTCACACCACCATACAACTACAGTGTGCACTGGCACAGGTAATGTGTGCCTAGAGAGAAATTGCGGTGTTGGATACATAAAACCAAAAACTTTCAACACACATATCTACAACTGTCATATTTGGCCAGATAATAACAATGCTTTTAATTGTTTTCTTACACCTGTCTACATATACACAGCAGAGAAGGATATGCCTTAATTCAAAAGAGATTCAAGTGCTAAAAATAGAACTATTTTGACAATATCAAGGAAAATGGAAAGTGTGGATAGCTTAAAAGATGAGACAAATACGGAGCTTTGTTAGAGAAATTCAGTTATGTTCAGCTATGGAACCTGAGTTAGTTGTCTCCTTCGGAGAAGAAACTCAAACAGCATAAAAAAAAAGTCAAAGAGAAAACAACCATCAAAAAGAAAAAAAAAGCCTCAATGCAGTTGTAGCTATGAGCATCAGAGTTAAGTATCAGGTAAACCATGGCTAGGATTGCTTGGGATAAAATGTGTATGAACTCGGGGATCGTCCGCTGTTCAACCATAGAGCAATTACACTAACGACTGCTTTGTAAACCACATAAAAAGTTTGCGACAAATGAGAAGTCATTAGACTGCTTCCGCAAAAAACTCTCAGGTTACTTCCACAAGCAAGTGAAAGTTCATGGACAGATGAGTTGATCGATCGTGTGAGCAGTGAACAGTACCACTCGGTAATTGCTCCTGCCATTCTGTACAGTTTAGAGCAAATATATTCCGTACCGTGTGTATTTAATTACGTATTTAGCATATATTTTCGAATATTTCAATGTATATTTATTGATCTGCCTAGAGACAGGCCTATATTGTATTTTATTTGTAGCAATTATTGTTCCATAGGAGCAGAGGCATGTGGATATGCACATATAGCTCACTGGTATTAATAATGCGAACCCGTGTATAACAACATTTGCCTTCAGTTGATTGAGCTAAACAAGAAGGAAAGAAAACTTGGAAGAACCAAACGCCTGCTGCACATTCATCAATAAAGCTGCCCTCGCCTTAAGACACTGCGAGCAATTTTCTGCTGGCAGTTTGTTTGAAAAAACATTTGGTGCACTGCAACACGTCTAACACTCAGTGAAAAACAGACAAAACAAATGCCATGCAGAGCTATATCTATTTTCCATTCAACCCTTGCTGTCTAGCTGCACCCAGCCACTTGCCACAAAAGTGGCACTTCACTGATGGCCTACTTCTCTTTAAAAAGATATACGATAAATGCAGAGTGGGAATTCAAGGTTCCACTGTGCCTTTTATTGCGAAAGCATACTGCTTGAGGTTTCCGCTCTTGGCTGTCGTCCCGGAGAATCCACCATTGACCTTTAGCGTGACCTATGTGTGACGTCATACCAGCTGTGAGAAAGCGGGGCCCCAACTCGGCTCGTCGCGATCGTCAAAGCGAATCCTTCATGCTGCAGCTGCGCGCCGCTGCCGCGACGGGTGCTTGCTGTACGTGACGTCATGCCAGCTGTGGAAAAGCGGCCCCCCCAACTCGGCTCGTCACAGTCGTCCCAGCGAATCCTCCACGATATGTCAGATGATGTGTATAAGGTGAAGCTGCAACGATGTGCTGCAGCTAAGAAGCGGCGGCGTGCGGAAGAAACGGATGAAGAGCGGGAACAACGTTTAGCTAAATAGCGTGCATATTGTAGTCGTTATGGAGAGCGCGAAAGAGACGCAACAACGACAGAACGAAGCGAGCAAGAGACAACGCGCTCAAGAGACACCAGAAGAACGCGCCGCAAGACTCGAGAAGCATCGTAACGCAGATGCGGCTAGAAGTGACACCTGACACTTGAGAAGTGACACAGGTGGACTGACTTCTAAAAGGGATAGCACAGCTAATATAATGTCATCACAGTATTTCAATTCCATTCCTTCTAGCTTTTAATTACTGGCTTAAGAGGTGCAATGCTCCTGTCACCACCAGGACAAGCCAGCTGATGTGGTGGAGGATAATAACTGGATATAACTTAAAAAAAAAATATATCAATAAGTGCAAGATGCCAGCCAGGGAGATACCACATAAGTGTCAGACACAAGTGTATTTGTCACAAGTGTATTTGTAGCTAGACGTAATAAAAAAGTGCGCAGCATGCTGGAAAGCAAACAAGAAATGTGGGATTCATGGCACTGCATTTGACAGTGCATGATTAAGTCCTGAAGAAGCAGCTGGTGATTACCTGAGAAAGCTACCTATAACACACTTCCTTTCGTGCCTAAAATAAGTCATTCCTGCACGTACACTATTTCACCCGCACGACAACATAAATAGCAATTGAGAAGATGACTGCATTGCTCTGACACTAGTAACACTGCTGGCAAGTGAAAATGATCACTGTGTAAGAAAATTATGGGCCGGTGTTCACTAATGTCACAATCGCTGTTTATGCTATTTCACCAGTGTAACAGCTACTGTCAAACAGAAAAAATTAACTGCTGATTTGTAGTAGTGGAAGAGCGTTTAGAACTAACCCCACTGTTTGAACAGCCTCAACCCAGCATTTGAACTGCAATTAAAACATCACTTACACTGCTCCATACTGCATGGCCCTTTAAATTATTCGATGGCAACAGGCTTGTGCAAATTATCTATGAAAACAGCACCGTGAGTTTTGGCCTCGTGCGAGCTATTTCCAAAATAATAATGTGACAGCATTTAGGCTGCTGTCATACAAAAAATTACCCGCTTTTCTGTCACAAAATCCCCCGACTGGTCGACAGAGGTCATGTGACCTTGTGACGTCACCAAGACCAGCCCACACTGGCAGGTGGGCAGTTAAATTAATGATTGGTTGAGAGAGGTCACGATGCTTTGTGACCTTACCACAGCTTGGACACCATGGCACTTGGTAGGTAGCCTGCCCACTGGGCTACCTGTTCCTGTGGCATGTGGCAATGAAATTAATTCAAATAAATTCAATACAATTGCCACCTGCCCCCATGACACTGTACATGAGCCCTACAGGAGTTTGGAAAGAGCAACCTGCATTTCACAAGTTCAACCGGTGGCTGTGTTTAAAAGAGCCACCTATCTAGAAGAATAAGAATGAGGTGGAGTGCCATATGGGCAGGTTCTCTTATATCATGATGAGTAGTTTACCAATATCCCTCAAGAGCAAGTGTACAACAGCTGTATATTACTGGTACTCACTTACGGAGCAGTAACATGGAGGCTAACAAAAATGGTTCAGCGTAAGTTAAGGACAACGCAGCGAGCCATGGAAAGGAAAATGATAGGTGTAACGTTAAGAGACCGGAAGCGGGCAGAGTGGGTGAGGGAACAAACGTGGGTTAATGACATCCTAGTAGAAATCAAGAGGAAGAAATGGGCTTGGGCAGGGCATGTAATGCGAAGGCAAGATACCCGCTGGTCCTTAAGGGTGACGGAGTGGATTTCAGGGGAAGGCAAACGTAGCAAGGGGCAGTAGAAATTTAAGTTAGGTGGGTGGATGAGATTATAAGAAGTTTGCAGGCATACGGTGGGTGCAGCTGGCAAAGGACAGGGTTAATTGGAGAGACATGGGAGAGGTCTTTGCCTGCAGTGGGCGTAGTCAGGGTGATGATGATGTAAAGTCCCACATCGGGACCTTTGAGGTATTAATAAATAAATACAGTAGTGGTATAATGACTCCCTGCGATCTAGCATGGGGTTGAAATGGTCATGACATCATCAACGCCAGTTGACTACAGGGGATAAATCATGAGGCATCGCCAAATTTGAAAATCTGAGGACCCCCGAAATTTGGAAGTTCGTTCACCCGCAAAAATTCCAAAGAAGTATTTCCACCCCACAAAATAGATTAAAGCGCATTAGTGAGGATTAGTGGGTGCATTCAAGTGCATTATTGCGTTTGAATGATATAATTCCACGTGACAATCCAATAGAAGGTATTGGAACATTCTAGAAGGTGATGACTCATGCATACTATAAAAGGGCAATGGAATTTGTTCGAACTGGCCTTACGGTAGGAAAATCAAAAGAAGAACATTACACGCTCATTGTAGACTTCATAGCAGGCAACCTAAATGTTATGGCATTACCTTCTTAAAGAATGTCGTTAAGAAGGCCCCCAAGTTTTTTTTTTTTGGGCCTATTGCTCCTTTATTCATTTTCATTTTAATTTACAAATATATATATATTCCACATTTTCTTTGCTGCGAGCTCCCTGTAAAGACGCAAGCACAGTTCAAACTAAGCTGCTGGCAGCTTATTCAAACTTGCACTCTTCTAATGCATGCCTTACGGTAGATGAAAACTAAACTTAGCTGTGGATTAAATATGTGCATGGCCAACAAGTGCCGTATAAATGACTCAGAACTAGTTTGAAGCTTCCATCCAGAGTAAGAGCACTTACAAAATTAGTGTTTCTCGTAATGCACTAACTAGTTATATCTTTTAACACAGCAGAACTTAAAAATAATCAGCCGCTTATATACATATGAAAACTCAAGGAATCAACAAAACTATATACCTAGTTATAAACGTGATTTCATGTGAGAAAGATTGAAGACTGAGCCTTGCAAGCATAGCTATTCACATGCTGTATGTTAATTTTGTTCAGTGTGACATACAGGCAAGTTCACAACTATACAAGTCCCTCCAATATTCCAAGCAATAGTCTGAGGCCTTGGTTATTACACACACCTGCTATGGTTGCCCCACAGACCTATAAAGACAGCTACCAATAATTCAAATAATGCATTATGGCACAGCAGATCTACATAAGCAGCCATTTAGCCAAACCCAGGGCATTAGTCCGTTTGTGCATTTAAAATATGATTTAACTATGCCACCATGTGGTGTGAAAAACGTAACCTTGCGTCACACCATTATTAAAGGAACCTAATACTTGTAGCTGCATGTTCTAGCTTTCCATTAGTGCAACTGGTGCTTTTCTAAGGTCCCTGCTTGGGAGTTATAAGCATACTTATTGCAGCTTTCTTATATCCGTAATATAAGCCGACCTACAGCTTAGCAGGAGCCGTGGCTCTTCAAGCTTCAATGAATTCTCAAAAAGCTCATGACTATAGCTCTCAAATCCTGCAGCCATCTTCTGCATGGTCAAAGAAACAAGTCTCTGCTTATAACATCATCTAGCACTGGTGTCAAAGCGGCACAACCAATGGTTATTGAATAGTACCGCTGTTCAACATAATGAGGTGAAAAGAGGCTTATCAGTTAATTGTGACTCGCTACTCGCTAATAACACGGTCTAAATGACTCGTGCCATGCAGCAGTATCTTTTGCTAGCTTGAACAATAGGTTAAGCAGGCATTCAGAGCAAGCATTAAACATTACTATGAAATATGCTTAAAGGGTAAATACTGGTTTTAACCTAAAGCAGTCAATTGGTTAGTTGTGTGTGGAATTTATATCACCAGTAAGCCCCTGGCTTGACTGGACAGCAGTGCTGGTCAGCAGAGAGCAAGTAAGGTAGTGACTGTTGGTGTCATTTCGTTCATGTACAAGCCTTCCACGAAGTGTAAAAAAGGACTCAGAGTCTGACGTGTGTTCTAAGATTTTGAGCTCAGCAAAAGCCAAGGTTGGATATGGAGAAGTTTGTGTCCCAAAAGTTACATGTTGCTTCTAGACAACATTACATAAGGCTCTTCAACTATGCTTAACTAAGCATTAAACACACTGTAGAATACTGCTGTGGTAAGCTTGAAAATAATGTATTACACAAGTATATATGATACAGTGGCAGTCAAACGTTCACAGACACATATCTGGTTTACTGGGCTACCTTGACCTTATATTATAGAGGCACTGCAATACATGCAAGACAAGAGAATTAAAATCAAAATATGAATCCATTTATAAAAATTTTCTAACTCAATGGCAGCACTGTGAGATACGGGAACATGGAATGACAAAAAACTTTGAGCTAAAATTAAATAAATGGAGTTTTGCATCTCAAATCTGAATGCATGAACAATGAAAGCATTTATCAAAGGTCAACTTCAGCATGAAAAGAAAAATGAAAATGAAGTTCTTAAACTGGTGCACTAGCTTACGACCTGTAGCGTACATTGCAATGATGTTAACTTTTGAGTCTGACACCGTAATCAAAGCTTGAATTAGCTAGCCAATAACAGTGCAGCCATTTGCATGCATTCACACGTTTAGTTCATAACTTAAATGTGCTGTCGATGTATGACTTCAGATTACATCACCAGTCAGACATTTTAGTGAGGTTATAGATGTAAGATATCAAGCATATGTAATTCTCAAACAAAAATAAATAAACCTGTGTCACAAATAAACTTAAAGCTAGGCAATAGGTCTACCGTGTGATCAATGTCACATCTTAATGGCATTTAATCTCAAGCATTTCCCTAAGCTGTTGTGCGAACTATATGCAGCATACATAATATGCACAGAAGCCTGGTATAACATGTATGCACGCACGATTTTGACACACTATGGAAGTGGGAGTAATGTTCTCCTAAACGCTAGCTGGCAAATGAGAATAAACTTTTTTCTCGACGTGTGGGAATGTTTTCATATTATTTGTGCGCATTTGCGGCAACTCTAGGGTGTTACACGAACAGAGTACGCGTACGTGTGCAAAGAGCGAAGCATATGCACGTATTTCGTTTTTCACCCTCCGGCGTTAAAATGTTAGTTCGCTTCACACCACAGCCCGGTGCCCAGAGCAAAAGAAAAAGAAAATATAGAAATGCTGAACACTCAACAGTGTCATATAATACAATCTCACGCAGAATGCACTAGCTGCATGCAAGCTAGGATTTCTTTACACAGGATATCGTCAAAATAAAGTTTAGGCCTAGAGGGTGAAGCGCTTCGGGGCAGGAAAGCATTGCTTTTACGCGCGAAAGTTCATCGCCAGGTTTATCCTTTCAGTGTTCAACGTAACAACTTCAAAAGTGCGCGCAAAATTTAGAACGGCGCAAGAGAGGCAACGATCCATGCACTGAAAAGACACTTTCCCGCACTACTAATTGTACTGCGGGGAAGCACGCTTTCTGCAAAGCCGCCGCCTCGGTTTTCACGGTCGTGGATGGAACGACGCATGTGCTTCGCACTGGATCACGATATTTAAAGAAACTCGCATCCGATATCGACATTGCGACACTCTCTTCATCCGCCAGCCTCCACCGACCAGCACCCTCTTTGAGCAGAACGCACCGCGATAACACGTCCGCGGGCTCACGCACGAACGGTCATCGATATGCGATTTCAGATATCGATCCGCGTACAAAGCTGGAAATAAAGAAGAAGGGCATCAAATAGCTGGAAGCATCCCTGAGGTTCTTTCATAGCGCACTGGGGGTAAAAACTGGCCCATAAATAATTCAGTACGTGCACGCGTGCCAATGTGCGCGCATGCAGCCAAACGCGAACGGAAGTGCCGTAGCCTGAGTGCTCGCCGATCGCGCGCACTGCACGGCATCGGAAAGAAGGGGCGCGCTTCTGTCAGAAACACGGAAAACGGCGATGCGAGCTTTCTAAGGCACCCGCGGATCTGCATGCAGCCTCGCGAGCATGTGTGCGCCAACTCACGTGCGGCCAGGAAGAAGGAATTGGGTCACTCGCCTGAACAAGCCGAGCACCTGGTGACGGCAGAAGTGGACTTGGTGGTGACTGGTCGACGAATTCTTGGGCGGCTGCAGTGGAGTTATGAAAACGCAGTCGCCGTCCGCCCAGATTAGACCCACGGTGCAGTAGAAACCTGGCGGTTTGTGGGCGACGGGGGAAAGAAAAGAAGGGAAAAGAAATCGATGAAACAAGCCGACAAAAGTGCAGCGCGTGTACGCGCTAGCGCCGTTGGAGCCAGCGCATGTATATATGGAAAGGTCGCGACGTAACACTCTCTTCCCTCGCGCGCTCGGAAGCCGCGGGGAGAAGCGAAAGATGCGGTCCCGAGAAAGCGGCCGCCACCGTCGAGATGGCCGAGCGCTGTTTCGCAACGGCGGGCGTGCACAGCTCACGGCACCGCGCGCGGTCCGCCGTGGTCGCTCCGGCGGCGGCCGCGATCTCGCACCGCAAGGTGTGGGCTGCTCCGCCCTCTCCTATGGTCGCGGATCGCGCGCTGCGCGTCACCGACGCCGCGAGCGCAAGCACTCGCCAGCGTTGCGCTCGGAATTAGCGGTTTGAGCAAGCAAATTCGCAAGATACGCTAGACAGACGCGACCGCTTCAATGGAGTCGCCTAGCGGCCCGTCCCATCCGCGCGGAGATGAGCTCCGGGCGCCGTTCTACTACTCGCGCCGTTCCAGCTTCTCTGCATTTTTTTCCTTTCGGTTTCCTCCCCGAGCCGCGCAGATGCCCGAAGGCCGGGCCCAGACCACCGATCCAGCTTTGCGTGCATGCACGGTAAAGGTCGTGCACGCTGGATCGGGGCGGCATGTGAGCGCGGCGGCGGCGCGCTTTTGACAGCCGCGGGCGGATGGGAGGCCAGCCGAACGAAAACCGATTAGAAAGACATACGCAATGCGACCGCGCGCGCGCTCGGGGCCGCGGGCGTGCGGTACGGCGAAGGAAAAGTACTAACAGCTTCTCAGGGCATTGCATCCGGTGCGCCTGATCCTACAGCGCGACAGCTCCATCCTTCCTTGGGCCGGGGTCACATTCCTCGTCCACACATCGCACGATCGAAGCGATTAAAAAACTCCAAAATCCGGAAGGACCGCAGTCCGCAGTCCCACTGGGATGCTTGTCACCGGTTCCCGCGCTGGCCGCCAGATGTCGCGTCAAAAAAGCTGCTTTTTATAAACGACACACGCACTGGCGTCCAAAGTTCTCACATAAAGCTTAAATAAACTGCTATTTTTGCAAAACAAATATTTATGTTGTTTATTTGTTATAATATATATATTTTATTCCGAATTGGTCAGCACAGATGTAAGGTGGCGCCCCTAGTAGGTAACGACGTCAGCTCATCAGCGTCATCAGCGTTATCGCGTCTTCATTTATTTCTCGCATCACGAGCTGCCGCGATACAGACGGCCATCCGATCGGCTCATCTCCAAATTCCATTTCACTGCGACCGCTAGTAGGTGAGTGTGCCCCATCATCGCCACTCCTGAGCGGCACGCTTTACTCGACCGATGCCCGGGCGAGATCCTGCATGCATTGGTCGGATGAGGAGGCGTGGCCACAGGCGTCGTGTTCGGGAACGCGTGCGTGGTTTTGAAAACGGCGTGGTCATCCACGCAGGGACGGGAGCCATAGCGGTGTGTTTTGCGGAGTTCTGTCGTCTCACCTCGTGCATCATAGCTTTAAAGCAGCAATGAACCGGTGCGCCTTTCGAATTTGCACGATTCTTTCTTGATAGCATGTAACAGTAGCTGCGTAGAAGCGGTATTATCTCCGAGTGTTTATCGCAGCCGAGTGAAGTCGTCACTCTCCTGATTTCTGCTGCATTGCGTTGAAACCAGGCTTTTCCCTCGAGTGTCAGATATCATCAGTTGTGCAGGCATTCTCTGTAAGCAATGGGGTGCCGATATGTAACGATGACGTAAATCGATCTCGAACGACTAGTGCGTAAAATGCTTGTTCTGGGATCGCCGATTCTTTTTATTCGTGGGCCAATGCTGTTGTAACCTTTGCTTCGAACTTGCGATTACTCCACCGTGTTAATCCCACAGAGAAAAAACTGCGCTTCGCGAACGTCGACGGTTTTCGTTCAGCTAATCTGGTTTTGGTGGAACCGTCCAACCACTGGCTTGACCGCACTTTACGTCTATTTCGAGACGTCCACTTGGGGCAGAAAGTGTTTTTATTTATGTTTTAATTGTTTGAGCTTTTAAGCTCTTTTAAGTTTTTAAGACTTCGAACTTTAGTTCCATTTTTTTTTCTTCAACAGCTATAGCTGCTGCTCATCTGTTAAGTGCGGTGCGTAGATTGTTCCATGTTGCTGGGCCACATACGCCGCATGTCGAGCTCACGTTGAGAGCCCATCCCGTTTTCTACCGTTTTTAAAAAAGGGCGCGCTCGTACATGTACAGTCGGGGACAAAAGTCTCTCGACCACGTGTTCCTCAAACGAAGCCCAAAGCTCAGCTATTATCCTGCGGCTGGAGACCACACTTGTGGAGGTGAAAGGCAGTCTTTTGTTCTTTCATCTCCACAAAGGTGGTCTCCACAGCCGCTGGCTAATAGCAGAGCTATGAGCTTCGTTTGAGGAACACGCGGTCGAGATTTTTATCCCCGACTGTACCTGTAGTACAGTGCTCTAGACCTGTAGCCTGGCGAGGGAGCGCTCGCCGCATGTGTTGCAATGCGGCTGTTGTTTCAGGTGTGGCCGCAGCTACTGTCGGCTAGCGTTTAGCATATCGCAAAGGTCTAAAAAACAAGCAAAAAAGAACAAAGCGCAGAATGTCAGGAATGGAACGAAACGATACGTGCAACTTCCAATCGTTATGTAGCAATTGGCTGACGCAACTTGCAATCGCTATGTAGCCACCTTGCGTATCGCCGCACGCTGAGGAAGCACTGTGCAACTTTATGCGACATAATCTTAGTTACCAAACTTTAACGGTGGCGGAAACATGATTTGTAATATTTGTTAGTTTTTCTTCTGCAATTTTTTATTCCTTGGGGACTGACGCATTAATTATTAATTACATTTGTAGATGGCATATAATCGCTAGCTCGCTCTAAATCCTCCTGCCCTCCCTCCCCCCCCCCCCCCCCCCCCCCCCCCCCCCAAAAAAAATAAATAATTGGGAGCACCATTTAGTATTAAAGTCTCTCTAACTCACGTACGCAATGTCGTGGGAAAACAGCTGTTCCTAAGGCTCGGGCAGAAAAGCAAAAAAATATAGTGTCTTCTGGCCACCCTCCGAGGCGAGGACGGGACAGCGATAGCTCTACGGCGTACTCACCATCAAAAGACGATGGACGAAGAAGAAAGGGCAAGTCTTTCGCGCCGCTGTAACAGCGTCCACTACGAACCATCTGGCCTTATTTTATGTCCTCCTATATATAGGAGCTCTACGCTGTCACCAACATGGGCAACTCTGTAGCGTATGTAACGACTGCAAGGTGGGCAGATATGTTTACAAATGGACCTCTTGGAGGGGTCAGTTGGGGGTGGCGGGGCACGGTGCTGTAGTGGCACGACGCATTTATTGTGAAATTTTTTTTCGAGAAAATGGGGGCCGATGCAGTTAGTCCCCAGAAAATTAAAATTTCTTTCTCGGTGCAGCGTGCCATTAGCTTCAACGCCAGTCGCTGTATAACCGCTCAAGTGCCATCGTGGGTCAACTTGCTTGCACGGTTGATAGCGTCCACGGCGACACCTGTAGTTGTGCGCCCGCCAACGGTGTTGCCCGAGCGGCCTGATATGTAGCCGTCAAGGCGTCGCTTTGTGTATCGTATGCGCGTGCCGTCGACGAGGAAAACGCGGATCGCGGGCGGCCGCGGTTCCGCCAAAGTGGGCATCGTCAGCCCAAGGACGCGAATCGTGATGACATTCCCTGCCGGGCAGTCGTCGCGAGGGGAGAGGCCGAAAGCGGGCTGTCCTTGGCCCGCTGCGCTGGCTGGCCGCCTCCTCCACGTGCACTCGCCCCTTCCACCCGCTCGTCAAATGCAGCAGCGGAAAAAGACAGGAAAAGCATTGAGCGGCAGTTAACTTCCATTTTCCGACTCCGCGCGTGTGCGAACGGGGGGCACTGAGGACAGGCATGGATTTTTAACGCGATAGCGTTAAAGGCCCCGTTACCCAGGAAATCCGGCGTTGTGAGCGAAAAATCACGAGCGTGACTCTGGCGGGTGGTGCCCAGAGAGCAACCTGGGAGGCAGGCGGGCCGCCTAGGTCACGTGACTTTGCGGCGTCATCACAGCCGGCCCAGCAGACAGTGAGCAAACTGCCGATCGTGGCAGGTGGCAGTTAAATTAATGACAGGTAGCTCGGGAAGAGCAACCTGGGCCGCACAATGCCGAGTGCTGGGAGCACCTGCCATCGCAGGGGAAGTGGCGCATCGCTTATCCGCTGCACTATACTGCGCCAGGAGGGGTACGTGGACTCCCAGCGAGCTAGGAACGCCAAGTCAAGAGTTAACCAATTCCGCATACTACCGGATACCCTTAAGGCGTAGCTTAAGTCTCCCCTGCATTTTTTTTTTTCAGCTGCATTTTGCAAGTGGCAATTTTATGTTTTCCGTTAACCGACTACGCGGCGGAGCGGTCGCAGTGTGTGCCTCGTTTGCACTCGGGTGATCAGCGAAAGATGCGCCTTTGTCCGGCAGCGAACTGAGCGGGGCTGCCGTCCCAAAGGCTGCTAGAAACCCTGCTATCCACAGACTGCGGACCCAGTGCGACCGCCTGGCGAAATCTAGTGCGCGCTGGATGTAGCGCGATGGTCCCTGTTGGTTCTTCGCGGGGTTCGCACTGTTGTGCAGCCCCGCTCATGTCTGGTGGGCGCTCAACAAACGACCACGCGCGCAGAAGCACAGCGCCGTGGCCGCCTGACCATCACGGCTCTGCTGTCTGCGCGGGCTTCGGAATCAGGCAAATGATTTCCCGCGGCGCTCAGTGAAGCTGCGTTCCGCGGAAGTTTCAGATGCTGTCCGCAAGAGTCTCGAGGAAAAGGTGGCTCGTGGCGCACGCGGAAGTATGAAAGCGTTGGCGTGGACTCGTAGACCACGCGAGACAGTGACTGGAGGTGCGCCCTACACAAGCGCGCAACTTATGCCTGCATCGTGGTGTAGGTTTCTAGAAGCCAGACCAGGAGGCGAACGAATGGGCAAAGACAGATACGCCATGCCAACGGCGGCGGCGTCTTCACAGTACCGGATCGTTGGTGATGCCCACTGTAGCGTTTCTCAGACGAAGACTATGCCGACGAAATGTGGGCGGACATTTCATTCAGCCCCGTTATTAGGGGACGGCCGGAAGTGCTACATCATAAAACTCGGCTGGGAGACTGTTATGAGACGTCGGCGACTAATGCAGCCCGGAGAAAAGACGCGCCGAAAACGCATTGTATAACGATTTTGGGCGTGCAGTTATAAGCTATCTCTGCGGGGTTTGCGATCCGTCGTTTACCGCCCACGTCGGCCGCACTAAATATTTGGTTCAGTAATGTTTCAGGCGGAGACTTTGGAGGATAGTTGCGGCGTTTCAGCGGACCGTCGGCTTCTATCGGCACAACGGCTTTCGTTTCGTCAAATCGCCGCGGCTCCACGGCCTCGGATTTCGCGCCGCGAGTCAAGTTTACGGTTTCTGCCGTGTTAGTGAAATTGCAGGTGTGCGCTCACCCCACCGGAGCTTTTGAGACGTCAACCGGTGGTGCGCCGTTGACCGCCGCAGTTCCATGCAGCTGGGTGGAGGCTGCAGCTGAAGGTAGTCCAAACCGGGGAGAGGCCTCATCCGCGTGTACCATGCATTTCCATAATCCCAACGTGGCCTCTCTTCCTTGGGGCTGCTCTACTCTGTACTGCCGCGAAATCTCTTCGTAAAGGGTTTTAATGCGACAGAACTTAGGCTGTTGTTGAAACCGTAACGAAATTCCGTGATTGGTCGAAAGGATCTTGGCGTCATCAGCACCGCCAAATATTTAAGTCTGGGGACTAGAATATTTCAGTACCTTCCATTGGATTCTTGGGTTAGTATTATACTAACATAATACTAACCCGTCTGCTCTTCACCCTTAATTTTCCACCTACGAACCCTGCAAATCCACTTAACCTCCAATAATCCTCCAACAAATCTCCACTAATCCATCTTGCTTCATTTTCTGTAACGGGCCCGCTTCTAAAATTTGGGAGGTCGTTTTGAAAATTGGTGGTTGCGCCAGCTTCTAAATACTTTGGCATTTTTTTCTTTAAGAATGTGGTTAAAAATTTTTGCTGAAGTAATAATAATTGGTTTTTGGGGAAAGGAAATGGCGCAGTATCTGTCTCATATATCGGCGGACACTTGAACCGCGCCATAAGGGAATGGATAAAGGAGGGACTAAAAGTACAAAGGAAAAAGGTGCTGTTGTGGAGAGCTCCGGAATAATTTCGACCATCGGGGGATCTTTAATGTGCACTGACATCGCACAGCACACGGGCGCCTTAGCGTTTTGCCTCCATAAAAACGCAGCGGCCGCGGTCGGGTTCGAACCCAGGATCTCCCGATCAGTGGCCGAGCGCGCTAACCACTGAGCCACCGCGGCCGGTGCCAAAGTAAGTTCAGAACGCGTGTTGTGCTGTGTGGGATGTCGCCTTCCCTGCACACTCTCCACTGGAGTCAGAACAGACAGAACGCAAGTGTGAAACTGCGCATGGCTTGACGGCACAGACACAGACGCCACGCAGAACCAGCGCGTGTATGGGCCTAATCCCGCGTGCCTCAGCGTGCCGCAGATCCACGGCGTAAGGGCCCCGCCTGCTGAGTTGTGAAGAAAAGTAACCGGGTGCATTAAACTCCCCGACTCATAACTTCACCCGACGCAGTGGCGCAGCGGATTTGGCGTTCGGCTGCTGTTCTCAAGGACGCGGGCTCGATCCCTGCCTCGGCGGCCATATTTCGCCGTAGACAGAAAAAAGAAAACGGCCCGTATTCTGTGCGATGTCAGCCCCCGTTAAGAACCCAGGTGGTCTAAATTATTCCGGTGCCCTACGGCATCCCTCATAGCCCGTGTGTCGCTTCGGGACGTTTGAACTCACAATTTACAAACTTCTTTCTAACTTCTTCGCCTCGCCCACACGAGGGCGCCCTAGGCACGATACCCCTGAAGCCCCTCCAGGGGCTTTGGGCCTACATAGAAGCCTCGATGTATTCCGCCTCCGAGGTGGGTGATGACAACTACGCCGTTTTGTTGCACCTGCTTAGTTTGGCGGCAGCGATATATTTTTCCGGAAGGTCGCAGTTTCGGCTGTCAGGACCACGAGATCTTCCACTTTCTTCAGTCCAATTTCGTCTCCACGCCAGGGGTGCAAGCAGTTCTCGAAAACGAAAATGTCCTCTCCCTGCCGAACAACGGCTGTCACCAGCATATATACGGACGCCCTCATAATAACTAGGCACGCTATTGGGCACGGGGATGAAATAACCCCCGGTTTGGCTCAGATCCATATATTCCCTGCTCGTCTTGAGCGGCCCCGCTGAAATTTGACCGTATCGAGACACCTCAGAAACCGTGAGATAGCGTCGCTCCAGAAAAGAAAGAAAAAAAGAAACGGCAGGCAGCGTTACGTAACACGACCGGCCTCCGCAAGCCAGTACCTTCCTGAAGCCGTTTCCATTTTCTATTTATGTATCGAGCACGCCAAAGTCTGCCCCACGGTAGGGCCCGGCCCAGGCGTGTGTCACGCGCTGTCACATGGGAGCTGTGTTATTTTTAATGCGTGAGCATTAGAGGGTACATGTCGCGGAGAAAGAGTGAAACCCTGCCTATAGGCTTGTGAGCACACTGCCCACCGTGGCAGGTGTCAGTTCAGTGAATGATTGGTCGCTAGAGGTTGCTCGCACCTGGGTCGCACAAGCCCCAACCATCGCAGGGCAGTGGCGCATCGCTTAACAGCGGCACCACTGCGCCAAGAATGGTATGATGACTCACAGATATCTATGAATATAGAGAACGACCGTTGTCACGGCGTCAAAAGGGGATGACGCGAACGAAAAAAAAAAGGAAAATCGGTGTTTGGTCAATGAGTGTAGTTCGTAACAGCGACCAAAGCGGGCGCCATGGAGTTATGACTGCACGCTTCGCAATTCCCACTATTTGCTCCAACATGGCCATCTACCCGGATCACATGTACACAGTCTTGGTCAAAAGTCTTAAGGCCAAAGGCTTTTCGCTTCAGCCCCATAATAGAGCCATTGCGGCACTATTAAAAGACCGAAGGACCTTGAAATGCTAGCAGAAGGTTTCTTCTGGATGCAGACAAGCTTCCTGCTTGACTTGTGTTTTGAATGATCCGCTACACGGAGCTTTATAGGGACATTCACTTCGCTGCAGGTCAACACTGTGCTTTCGACAAAAGCTGTACATTTTTGAGAGGGCCACCTGCTTATCATTTGACTGCCATCCGGAGAGTGATGTCGGGACGAAGATCCACTTGATGTATTTCTACTTTTGTTCGTGTAAAGGGGCTGCGAGTCACGCCGTATTTGACCACACCGTACCGTGATCCTGTTCTTTTCTGGAGTAGCAGACTGTTTCCTCGAGTAGCCATGTGTTGGGTTCTCGGGGCGTCCAGAGAGTTTCGGTGACGTCTCTAGCGTGTTAGTGTACATAGTCGTTTGTACCATTGGGGCGAAAGTTATAGACCCCCGTCTCCAGTCAATGAAGCGGACACTGTCTTTCCTGTAAGACATCCAGAGGCGCAGGACTTCGATGAGGTAACGGATCTACGCACTTTTGCAAAAAATTGCCTGTGGTGCGCAAGATGGCTGTCACCAATATGCAATTGGTTTCACTCGCCTGCCTCTGATAACTTATTTTTTAACCCTTGGCTCAAGTTAGGTGGGACACCCGGTATATCGTCTGACCCTAGAACGCAGCAAACTTTGTGCGCTTCTTGTGCAATTAAACTATAGTGCATCGTCGGGGAGGATGACACGTTTTAATCGCTCTTTCTCCGCTTTCTCAATTCTGTCCATTGAACTCTGCTTGCAACGGGGGTGGAGGTGATAGCAGACGTGGCTGCCAGCGTGCCACTCGATGTGTAGCGCTTCGCTGACCGCGACTGGCCACCGCGGCGTGTAGTACGAGGGATGTCCGGTAAGCTGTCTACCCTGCTAGTGTCCGAGTTGCGCAACTTGTCTATGCACGTTGAGACAGCAGCAGTTCAGTATGGTGAAAGCTCTGCAAGCGACAGGATGCCCCTAAAGTGGCACAATGTCGGTCTATAAATAAATTAGGTTAGGGATTCGCTGCTTCGTTCAATGTTTAAATTCCTTGGAAAGCTGTAGAATATTCCTAAAAAAACCCATGAAGGAACGATTGTGCTCGTATGTTGTGATGAAGTACCTTTTTACTACCGGTTTTGGGGCCAACGAGTTTAATTGTGAAGAAATCGACTGAAGATGACCGCCGTTCAAGGTATGACGTATCTTCAAGTGCAGGCCGTGATTGTATGGAGATCGTCGGGTTATAGTTCAGCGGTATAGCTCATAAATTATACATTTTAGCTGGCGCGTTTTCTGGTATCATTCATGATGTTTCAGTGATGCCAAAGGTGAGTTGCCAGTGGGCGACACGAATGTTGGCGCCTGATCAAAAAATTATCTCCAGGAATTTAAGCAGGAGACTTTAGTGCCGGATAGTTAACCAGTGATGTAACATGGGTCTACTGTACGGGATCATGAGGTCCAAACACGCAGTGTTCACCACCTCTTGATTGGGAATGATAAACTGTTAGTTTAACGTCCCGCAGCGACACATGTGCTAGGAGAGACGGCGTAGAGGGGAGGGGGGAGGGGAGACTGCGGACTAATTTAGTCTACGCGGGGCTCTTTAAAGGGACACTGAGGAGAAATTGAAGTTGGCGTGTATCCATAGAATACCAGCTCCTGATCACAAAAACGCCACTCTTCCAGAAAACAAAGCTCTTGTAATGTAGAAAATAGCAAGAACCAAAATACAGGTATCGCCGCCACAGGCCAATCTCGCAAGTACAAGCGTGATGACTTCCTAGGACAAGAGGCGCCACCATGGAGGAATTTTCCTTACTTCATGGAGGTCACGAATCTCTGAGGCTTGCAAAGGAAGGTAGCGCACCGCACCGCTACCCTGCAGAAATCACGGAGTCTCCGTTTACGGCACGTTTCACGTCACTCCGTTCTGTGTCGTCATAAGAGTTCTCCGTGTCGTCACAAGAGTTCTCGAGTTTGAATCGGAGCGGCGGGAAAAACTTTTTCAACTTCGAATCCAAATTTCTTTGAAATAAATGCATCTTTCGCTCCCGGACAAGCGGCAACAAAGCCATGAAATGCCGAACTATCAGATATTGCTAACAAAAAAATTTTGATAGGGTTCTCCTCAGTGTCCCTTTAACGTGCGCTTGTCAACGCACAGCACTGAGGCCTTTTTTCATTTCGCCTCCTTCGCAATAGTGTGGCCGACGCGGCCGGTATCGAACTCGCCACCTTGGGATCGGTAGCCGGACGCCAAAGCCACTGAGTCACCGCGCCGGGCTCACCAACTACAAAGAAATTTCGTGTGCTGTATAGTCAGCATAGAAAGGAACATTTTTTGAGATTCAGAGGACTTTTTTTTTTTTTTTCGAGAACTCGTGCCACACAACACAACAGTCACGGGACACATTTCTGCTTTAGTAATGCAGGCAGTACGCGAGGTAGTCGAAGATAAACACCATGTAAAGTTGTCGGGAGTGTGTTGCTACTTCACGATGGTACGGCAGCTGGCAAGCTTCGTAAATCACAGGCTGCTGTCGGAAAACGGGGCAGCGTGGAGCTTAACCAACCACTCTATATACAGTCCAGACCTGTCTTCCAGTGGCCACTTTCTCTTCCGTAACGTGAAGTAATTTCCGCATGCGGCAACGATATGCCGGTGCTGATGCAGGCAGAAGCAGCAGCATGGTTCCTGCAGCAGCGAAATTATCCTGAAGGCATCCGGTCATCGCACACTTAGTGGAACGTGTGTGTGGAAGTCAAGGTTGTTATATACAAGTTTAGTGTTGTCGTAAAATATATCTTTGACATTCAGGTAGATATCAACCCTCAAATAAGCTCTCTTATATGCAGCGAAAACATAGCCCCGGTGGGATGCAATGAAAGCGCGGTTGGAGGAAGGCGTGGCGGACCCCCCCCTCGTAGAAAGTATTGCCACCGCAATTTTATGCGTCGTCCATTTCATTTCAGAAAGTTCAGTTCATGGCGTTGAGATCAACGTGGCTGATTCCTCGCTTGTTCGACGCATTTCCCTTCACGACTGGAGCACCTCCAGTTTGGCGTTCATTCGATTTAAGCTTTTGACACGGAGTGGAGTGTGAGTGGGGATTTCTTGGCCGAAGGCCTCACCGCTGGCAGTGACCGCACGTGGCAGTGTCGCCTGGCAAAAACGAGCAACGTTTACTGTTGGTTTGAGAATGTACAGCAAAAAAAAAAAAAAAGGGGGTGGTGAGGGGGGATGAAACGCAAGTGACCGATGCATGCGCCGGTAGACGCAACAGCAACAGGAGTCCCGGGAGACAAAACCATGACAGACGGCCGGCTGGTTTCGGCTCGGCTATCAATAGCGTGGTGTTGCGTTGTATACACCTGTGCAGCTTTCTGCCAGCTGTCCCGAACATTATCGCTCTCTGCGAGCGTCAGGCTTAACGGTGCGGCGGTTATGATGGAGGGGAAGCACCGCTGCTGCAGCGACTGCCGGTTTTCGCCGGCTGAGGCACTGTACGGACGCCGACGCTGTTTCGCAGTTAGGGAGACAGGCGTTGGTCTCCCAAGAGATGACGACGTGACAATCCTTTTACGGGCCCCGAACGGCCGCTGCTTCCCCGTGTCGGGCGTTGGAGGTGGACGCAGTGTGTGTCTAAAATTCTGGCACAGCCCTGGATGACGCGCAACACGTAAAAAGCGACGTTGGAATAGGTGAGCGGTCGGTTCTCTTCGATCTCAAGTTGATCGTCTTGTATGCTGAACCTAGGGTTTGAACAGCGCGGTCTTCCGAGCGGCCGCGTCCGTTGCTCCCTCACTGTAAACTGGAAGATGAGGCATCTTGTGGTATCATCTGCGCCTTTTGGTGTGCTTTCCATGGGGCTATGGGAAGGAATATGATAGTGGCAACGTCAAGAGGCAGCCAGTAAGCAACATGTATTGCAGAGCATACTCGTAATAATTACATCCTGGGAGAAATACAGAATTGATATGGGTGGGACATGCGGGGCGGTGACAATCGACGTTCTACGTAGTGGTGATGGTGTGCATTCAGAGATAGCCTAGAAACAAGCGCACTTGGTTTCGTCTCAGTATCAGGTGGTAGCGAGACAGGATTAGGAAATTTGCTGGCTTGCACAGAGCAAGGACGATAAATGGAAGATGTTATGCATGCATTGGACGTAACCTGGCTGATCATTGTCTTCCGAAGGGAGTGCCTTCACTCCTGACGTTCGATCCGAACAGGAGTGCCCATTTTTTAGCTGTACCGCGCAAGGTACGCGCCGGCAGTTCTAGGGGTTTTTATCCCCATCACACCAACTGCCGACCTCTTCACGACAAAAGCCTGCTCTCCCAAATCCAAATCAAATCAAATCTTTATTTTCCACCAGGTGCTACAGATGGAGGGGCTACGGAAACAAAGCTGCCACTTGGCAGCTTGACGAGTGCGCAGACCCATATATAAGGCAGCGTCTAGACAGCACCAGAGCATAAACAAGCGATAAACAAATCAAGACACTTCATCAAAGCAAAATAAAAGAAGTCCTGAGCCAGATCAATCAAACACCGTCAGCACAAAAGAATGAACAAGCGATAAGCATATCAAGACACTTGATAAATGCAGAAGAAAAGAAAAAGTCCTGGGCTAGATAAAACAAACACCAGAATAGATGAAATCACGTTAGTAAATGAGCAAAGAGGTCTCTAAGTGTAACAGTGGAACAACTAAATAAATCAAAATTCAGTGACTGATAATAGTTTAAAAGAGATGGCAGAGAAAAACACAAACGCTACATACCAGAATTCAAGCGTGGCACAGCAACCTTCCAGTTTTCTCCACGTCTAGTATTATAACATTTCTCATTTCTTTCTAAATGTGCCAAGGCATCGAGGCTATGAATATTTTTTTTTTCACTTCATATTTAAACCTAGCGCTCAAACGGTAGCGGTATAGCTCGTGAGCTGTAATAACATGTGCCCTGTGAAAGAATTCTGCAGTGGTTGCATTATAATCAGCATTGTACACGTGGCGTAGATACCGTTTTTGCACATGGAACATTTTTTGTGTGTTAGAGAAAGTAGTTGTGCCCCAGAGAAGTTGGCAATAGTTGACGTGTGGATAGAAAAGAGAATTATTGACCAATATTTTTGTTTTAGTAGGGAGCATGTATCGGAAACGACCGACTACACCGGTTATTCGAGCAAGTTTGGCTAATACAAAATTCACATGCGATTCCCAGGACAGAATGGCAGTGAACGCCTAGACATTTAAACTGGTCGACAATGTCAACAGGATGAGAGTTTAAAAACGATATTGGCATGAGCAGGAACAGGTTTATTTTTCGGCCGTAAGACAACTGATTTTGTTTTATTTTCGTTAATATTCATGTAATTGGATACGGACCATTGCTGCAGTTTGACTAGGGTATCATTACAATCAGGGATAAGTTTATCGATGTTATTACCAGAAAAAAATATGCTGGTATCACCAGCGTATATAATAACTTTGGCGTTCTGATTAATATTAACAATGTCATTTATATACAGGTTAAATAGCAAGGGGCCCAATATGCTGCCTTGTGGAACACCACAAGGCAGTGGCAGCACTCGTGATCGCGAGTTGCTTATTTGGACTACTTGACATAGATGAGGTAAATATGATTGCAATAACTGTAATCCACACCCTCGTATACCGTAAAAGTCCAGCTTCTTCCTCCAATTAACCCTGTATTGTGCCAGCTGCGCGGCCACCTTATTTCCGCAGACTTCCCGATCTCACTGTGAGGCTCGCTGCCACGCCTGCTTTCTCTTGGAATCATGTGCGTTACCCTCAAGGGACCATCCTGCCTTCGCACTACACGCCCTGCCCGATCCCATTTCTTGTTTTCGACTAGGATGGTGGACACTGGCGAGATATAACCGTTGCATGCTTTCCCCTTGAGGCCGGCTTTCTGAAGCCCGTCCCGACCCTGTGCACCCACTCAGTTTGGTCAGGGAAGGAATGACGTTTGATCTAGTAGCCACGTAGCTCCCATCACCCTGTCAAAGCTTAGCGGTGAACAGAGCACGGAAATATGTGGCTGTTCTCATATATTGGACGCTGCTACATTGTGTAAAGTGTTCGTTATTGCGTTCATTTGAGAAGGTATTAGAATATTTACTGCCATATCGAGTGCAAGGAATCGAAATAACTGCATTTAGTGGTTTACCTACCAGCCTTTTATGACAAACCGCGAAGAGATGGAGCAGTGAGAATTATACGGGCATACCCCCTTTCAACCTTTAAAGGACTATAGACACCAAGTTTTTTCTTGCGTGTTGTTTCAAACGATGCGTTAACATTCGTATATATGAATAATTGGTTTTTGGGGAAAGGAAATGGCGCAGTATCTGTCTCATATATCGTTGTACACGTGAACCGCGCCGTAAGGGAAAGGATAAAGGAGGGAGTGAAAGAAGACATTGAAGAAAGAGGTTTCGTAGTGGAGGGCTCCGGAATAATTTCGACCATCTGGGGATCTTAGACGTGCACTGACATCGCACAGCACACGGGTGCCTTAGCGTTTTGCCTCCATAAAAACGCAGCCGCCGCGGTCGGGTTCGAACGTTTATATTTCATGATTGAATTTCTGCTTGGCGCTGTTTCGGTTTCATCGACCAAACGGCGACTGTGTAGTCAAATTGATGTTTTGGTCACTTGATCCACTAGAGAAACTGATATAATCGCGGACAGGTCATTTTTTGTCATTCCAAGTCTTGGAAGAGGCTGGATTAAATGTCGTAGGGAATAAAACTACATATCAGCGATTATGTCATTTTTCCTAGTAGATCACGTGACCAAAATATCAACTTGACGTCACAGTTGTTCGGTCGATGAAACCGAAACAGCATGAGCGAAGAAATTTAATTATAAATCATTTAGCGGTTGTAGGCAAATACCACCCGATGATCATGTATTCTGATGTCGCGTTTGACAGAAGAAAACAAGTAGGTGTCTATTGTCCTTTAATGCTAGAAGACAAGAAACTGTCCAGCTAAATTCCTCGCGTGTCATATGAACTGATGTTGCGCTGCTCTGAAATGAGTTTTGGAAACTTCCAGGAAGTTGCAGTTAAAGGCAAAGTGGGCCTAGAAGTAATAAGGGCAAGATGAAAACTTTAGTTTAAAAAACCAACAAAGAAAGTTTGCAGATTCACAAGTTACAAATGCAAGAAATAAAAAAAAACTGAAAATAAAATGTGTGAACACTGCTCGTCGATCATGCCATGCGTTTTTTAAAAGGCTGGGCTTTCAGGAAGCCCCGGACTAACACTTCAAAGCAACCCGACTCGACCCGTGTTCCGAAAGAAATTCTCGCTTCCCGTCCGGGGGTCTGGGCCGTGCCGGGTCCTGGCCTACCCTATGTACCAGCCCTGTCCCGCGCCTGGAGGAAATCTAATCTAACCTGCGCGAGCCCGTCCCGCGGATCGACCGGGCTTTGACCGGGCTTTCGAGCCGGCCCGAGCCCGTGCAGGGCGCTATGGTAGGCTGTTACTCATGACCTGAGAGTTCATTACACCTGCCAAATGCACTCCACCCTGTCCTTATTCGCCTTATCTATTATTCCACTGATGGTTTTGATCTGCGGTCATTATACCTACCCTCGAGGGCGTTTATTATGCATCATATATTCGGTCCTTCGTTGTCGTTTTTTATTTTTCCATTTTATTTTTGAGGTGGGTGAGGGAGGAGGTCGAAAATCGGGCAATATTTATTTATTTGCATCATATGCGGGTAGAAATTGTGTTATTCAGCAAAAACATCCACTGTTCGGGTTTAATAATAATAATAATAGGTTTTTGTAGAAAGGAAATAGCGCGTATCTGTCTCACATATCGTTGGACACCTGAACCGCGCCGTATGGGACGGGATAAGGGAGGGAGTTAAAAAAGAAAGAGGTGCCGTAGTGGAGGGCTCCGGAATAATTTCGACCACCTGAGGATCTTTAACGTGCGCTGACATCGCACAGCACACGGGCGCCTTAGCGTTTTGCCGCCATAAAAACGCAGCCGCCGTGGTCGAGTTCGAACCCGGGAACTCCGGATCAGTAGACGAGCACTCTAACCACTGAGCCACCACGACGGGTTGTTCGGGTTTTCTCGTGTCATATTTTATTTGTGAAGCCGAATGCAATTTATCGGAAACGCTAGTTTTTATGCACAACAAAATATGATGTATTTTTGGCTCATCGCGCCATGTACATAGGGAAATTATAGGCTGCGCTTAAGAACTGTTCAGCGAATCAGATATTTTTCGCTTTTTTTTTTACTATCTCGTCGCATACATTACCGTCTCTTGCGCAGCGCTTCCGTATGCATAGTAGACCTGCGTGCCTTTCCTTCTAGACTGCAAAAACCTTCATTCAGCACTAAACGCAGAAGAGCAGTACGTTGTTAGCGTGATAAGGTGTCTGGTCAGTACCCGTGTTTTGACCTCTCGCTACTCGAACGTATACTTTTCAATCTTATCCTCAAAATAAGTCGCCTGGCGAATAACAAGCGTTGAAAGAATTTAATTAACTGGAAATATCCATTGGAATACGCGCCACTTATCCGCTAATTCGATGTTTTCAGCTCTGTGCTCTTTAACACCATGTTTCGTAGAAGGCGAATTTGCGGCTACAAATCTGTTTGACCCGCGGTATTTTAAGAAATCTCTTCGGGGATCGAAAATAATTTAACAAGGGGTTTCATTTTCTCTGATTATGTACTGTTGGCTGCAAAACTGGCGCATAACACACGCATTTGCATGACTCGCTGTTTTGCGGCCCCTTTCGGCGTTTACGCGAAGCTGGTGTGCCACGCATCGAAGTAAGCGAGCTGACATGCATGCCTCTGGTTGAAAACAGTCGCCTCCTCGCCTGTCTGGACAGTAGGCGATGCTCGAAAAATATTCAGCAATTCTGTCTAATCGAAGAGGGTTATATACCAAATTGTGCTCCTGACAGTAATATATAAGCCGCCGTACCTCATGAGGAATAAAGAAAGGAGAGGAAAGCAAACACCCTGAGGCTTTCCCTTCCCTCGTTCAGTTCGTCTGCCCAGCCTCTATCTACCATGTACTACACGAGGAGTTAGTTTGTTGACAGCGCTGGACCTCATTCCTCAATTGTGGGGTCAGAAACGCTTTTCTGGCTGAACGGGGCCTTGTAACGCTTTTAATCGGAGGTGCACATGCTCCGTCTCCAGGGCTCTCATCACTGGTAGCGTGCTTGAAAGCCTTCGCATTCGGGCTGCTTAGCAGCGCTGAGAATCCAGCACGCATTCGCTTCCTGCGAAGTCGCTCAGTGGCCTTGGGCTGAGCCCAAGGTTGCTGATCCAGACGGCGGCAGCCGCATTTCGATGAAGCGGAAATGCGAGAAATATAAAATTGTGTGCCCTGCGCAATGTGATTGCAGGTTAGAGAAATGCAACAGGCCACGTGCCGTCTGGCGTTAAGCCGCGCATTGCAGTCGTCTTCTTGTTTATTGGGGTTTTTTTGTGATGTTAACTTTTTTCTCCCACACTGTTAGTCGTACGCTTAGCTTCAAAGCGTCTCAGACGCCATGCCGAAGTAGATTTTGTCGCTTTGGTTCAGGTCTCGTCTAGTGCATAATTTGATGGCAGCTGCTTTCTGTCTTTTTATCATGTCCCTGACTGTTTGTGCCCTAACCTGCTGATTAGTGCCCTTGATAGAGGACCTTGGACTGTGGACGCGCTAATTTCTGGAACAAAGCTGCTTCATTTTCTGATTACACCGTGCGTCCAGCGCCAGATCGGTTTGGTGGACAAACAGCACGGTGCGTTGTTGCTCCGATGGTGTAGCAGCGGGTCACTTGATCCAAGACCCGGACGGTGTTGTGTGAAAAATTTGAAAGTTTATTTATTGAGCTTAGAATTGAGCTTATTGAGCTTATTGCGTCTAAGCTTATTGAGCTTAGACGCAAGCTGCAGTACCCAGCAAAAATGGTTTGTTTGGTCTCAGCTAATGTAACTAAGATATTCTATGTGAGACTAGAAACAAGAAACCATAACTTTAGAGGATATGAACTAGGGTGAATTAAGTAGGTAAAGTTTTGTTCTTGAAGAGCGTGGGTAAATATTGAACGTTGTAATCTACACTATTCAATAAATATGTCGCCACGAATTCTAGCGTTTTTCGTCCATAATTAGCGTACATCACTCGACGCAGGACCCGATGTCATGGAGCGGACTTGTCGGTGCGTATAGTGGATGACGAAGTCCGGAATGGTCTGTCGAGGAGAGGCGCGCTGTTGAAGCAGCAAGACATCTCGCCTTTCGCTTTAGGACGAAGTCTCTCCGACGGGCGTCGCGAAGGTCTGGCGCATTCGTGGCGCATATTCGCGCCCCGCTCGACCTCTGTCCCGCCGATCGAGCAACCGGGGGGCTAAGTGGCTTTGACGCCCGAAGAAAAATCTCCCGCTCGAGCGATGCCGCAACAACAGCGCGAGGCAGCGCCGAGGAAGTCGACAACGGTCGTCGCACTTTCCGCCGTCTCCGGGGTAGACGCCGTCATTCCGAGCGGCGGCGCTTTTTTCGCGTGCCGCTGGCGGAAGGCGGCCACGGCAGGCGGAGGGACAGCTCGAGGGGGGGCTGAGCCGACGTTGATTACCCGCCAAGTGACGTGTCTCGGGAGGAACCGTCCACATTTCGTCTGCGGTTCCTGGGCGAGGCAGCCGGAGGTATACGTTACCTCTTAGCGCGCGTAAATTCCCACGAAAGCCGACTGCGGGAGAGGGGCAGGCTGCGGGGGGACAGTGACCGCGTTAGCCCAGCCGCGCTGAAGTACTGCGCGGCCCGTGCCCAGCTGTGGCATGCTGTATCTTTGGCGTGTGCACTTGGGAGCTAAGTTTTTTTTTTTACTTCACTTTGACGTGAATGGCTGGGTGCTGTTTGTTCAGCTTGTGTAACGGATAGCACCGACACAGCGGAAGTTCGTCGCGCGCCGACGAGCCGTACTGTGTAGCAGGTACTGAATTCCAGGCCTGCGCCAGGCCCAGAATTCAGTGCATGCCTATTGGGAGGCTATGATGTGATATATCCGTTCGTGGACAAGTTAAGCCGAAGTGACGAAGAGGCGACCGAATAATACCGTGCGGCAGCGAGGCAAACATGGGCACGAGAGTGCTGCTTCCGTTCGGGTGGAATGGCCACGCGCGAAAACGGTTCTGAAGCCGCCGCGGTGGCTCAGTGGTTAGGGCGCTCGACTACTGATCCGGAGTTCCCGGGTTCGAACCCGACCGCGGCGGCTGCGTTTTTATGGAGGAAAAACGCTAAGGCGCCCGTGTGCTGTGCGATGTCAGTGCACGTTAAACATCCCCAGGTGGTCGAAATTATTCCGGAGCCCTCCACTACGGCACCTCTTCTTCCTTTCTTCTTTCACTCCCTCCTTTATCCCTTCCCTTACGGCGTGGTTCAGGTGTCCAACAATATATGAGACAGATACTGCGCCATTTCCTTTCCCCCAAAACCAATTATTATTATTATTAGGCCCGGTGACTCAGGGGTTAGAGGGCTCGGCTACTGATCCGGAGTTGCCAGATTCGAACCCGACCGCGGCGGCCGCGTTTCTATGGAGGCGAAACGCTAAGGCGCCCATGTGCTGTGCGATGTCTGTGCACGTGAAAGATGCCCAGGTGGTCGAAATTATTTCGGAGCCCTCCACTACGGCGCCTATTTCTTCCTTTCTTCTCTTAGTCCTCCTTTATCCCTTCCCTTACGGCGCGGTTCAGGTGTCCACCGAGACGTGAGACAGATACTGCGCCATTTCCTTCCCCCGAAAACCAATTTTCAGTTCTCAAGGCCCATCTGGGAAACTAGGCGACAAAATTATTCCGGATGCCTCTACTACGGGATCTCTCCGTAGCTGACGTACAGTTCTGGGGCGATAAATACGGCACAACATTCACACCAAGAAACCGTATGACTCACGGGGCCAGCTCTCCCTAATCTCAGGACGCCTGTTCGATCCCGGCTGCGGCGGTCGAATTTCGATGGAGGCGAAATTCTGAGGCCCGTGTACTGTGCGGTGTCAATGCACGTTAAAGAACCCCAGGTGGTCGAAATTTCTGGAGCCATTCACTACGGCGTCCCCCATACCCTGAGTCGCTTTGGGACATTAAAACCCCATAAAACACAAACCACCTCCCTAATCTCGGGACCGCGATGGCCGGCGTACGCTGGAGTTGGCCGGATGGGGCTGTAAAAGGGGAGGTGGAAAAATTCGTAGACTTTGGCAGTACGTTTTGATGTATGAGTCTCTTGTCCTGTTCAGTTCTAGAATGATGTTTCTATGTCGTTTTGTGATTGTTTCACGGGCTTTCTCCCTAATCAGGCTGAGTAGAAATATAAACAAAACAGGAGGGGACACTTAAGCTCCGCCTTAACGGTATGGCGCGATAGCGTTAATGGGTTAATGCCCGTATATGCGGAATTGGTCATTCTCTGCTTTGCAGACATAGATCCTGGGAGTCCTCATACCGCTCCTGGCGCAGTGGTGCAGCGTTGAAGGGATGTGCCACTGCGCTGCGATGGCTGGTGCTGCCACCGGTGGGGGCTTGTGCGACCCTGGTTGCTCTTCGCGAGCAACCTCTCGCGAACCAATCATTAGGTTAACTGCAACCTCCCCATGGTGGACATTTTCCTCACAGTCGGATGGGAAGGTTATGATGACGTCACAACGTCACGCGACTTGGGCGGCGGTTGCTTTTCAGGGGATTCTTCGTGGACGGCCAGAGGCGTCGACGTCGGCTTTTCTGCGATACGGGGCCCTTAACGCCATCGCGTTTGAAGTGGAGCTGCTGCGAGGACAAACGTGACGTTTTCGAACGGGCTAAGGAGAGCAGTCATGTTGCACCGTTTTCACTGCGGTCTCAGTCCCATCCAGTGGGCTTGCCGAGCTTCAGAGGCATCTTGGGAATGAAGATTCGTCAAGAGACGTTGCTCTCGGCTGCTTTCAGTGATTCCAAAGCAGAGATTGAGAGCACAAACGAGGAACGTAGTGTACGCCCTGGTCATCAACCAGCGACGCAGATGCTTGCTGTTGAGAAATTCGTGCGAGAACGACCGTATAAAATTCTGAAAGGGCTTCTGGATACTTTCAAAAATCCAGAAACATCAAACTTGACCATCAGCCACGAGAGAGAGAGAGAGAAAAAAACCTTCATTTGGGTGATTACTTCCCAGGGGCCGGGTGGTGGGGCCTCTAGTCTAGGGCTCCGCTGGCGGCAGCTGACCTGTGGACTAGCTGGGTTATATCCGGGCTTGCTGGTCCAGGTTGTCCCTGTTCAGGGCCTCCTCCCATTCACGAGAAACTCCTGCTACTCGAGAAGCAACATTTGAAACTCCGTGCATCTAGCATGACTCTCTGGCAGCCAATTCCTGAAGCCACCTGATCTTGCGCCCTCGTGACATTTGCAAGCGCCTACTCCGCGGTAAATAGTGCAGGCTAATTCCGAAAGTGAGAACTTTTGCCGCCATGAACAGCGAATTTCAAAAGTTGCAACAGTGTTATTTAAAACCATGCAAAGAAAAATAAATGTCACATGAAGAAATGGATTGACATAAGAGGCGAATATATTGAGAAATATTGAATGAATCGACTTTCTTTTCATGCAGTACAGATTTCCGTTTATTTTGTCAACTAAAGTCTGCGACCTTTTGGACTTTCCCTCGTAATACACCGACGGCGACACCGCTTACCAAAAGAGAAAGGCCCATGTGTACACACTCGAACACAAACGGGACTAACAGGAGGCTAGTGTTTTTAGGGACCAACTGATTTTCCACAACCATTGGTTCTTTTCGGGATCAACTGCAACGGGTATAACTGTTGGTCCCCAAGAAAAAGGGTGCAACAGTTAGTCCCCGCGAGCAGCCGGACAAAAGTTCGCCAAAAGCTGACGAATTCTGAGTTGGCCTGTACAAAAACTCTCCGCTTGCCTTCGTGGCCCTGGAGAAATACGAACCGCACCGAGGCTTTGCATTGCTCTGCAGGCCTTTGCAGTTTTCGAAGATATTGACAGCGGCACATTAGGTTAGAATGGCAGACTGTTGGGCAAGGTGGTTCTCGCTTTAAGGGCGCTAATACGACAAACCCAATAAAGGATATACACAGGCGCGCTTACAACACAAGAAAGAAGACACATAGACACCTGTGTGCGTCTTTTGCCTAGTGTATTCTTAGCTCCCTTAAATCGAGAGCATTAGATTTTGTCAGGTTATAAAGGTTAGGTCAAATGCCCCTGCCACACGGCCAGTTTCATCACACAGTTACATGGCCATCGGTCGAGAGCCTTCGAAATTCTCAATCGTCATCGAACTCGAAGTAGTAGTTTCGCTGCTACATGGCAAATCTCAATGGCCGTTGAAATGGTTCTCATGTCTTGCGCCAAGCTTGTGTGACGCCACAATCGCTACTTTCGATTGCGAAAATAAAAAATAGTTTACAAATCTATACTAAATGCTGAAATACACTTGTGTTGAGTCACAGGATGTATTTAGTTATTAAAGGCCAGTTGCGTCGTCTTGAAAGGCGCGGCCTTTTGTACGATTTGTTGTAGTTTTGTAGCGCCCAGGCAAGGTTGATACCGCTGGCGTTTTTATATTCTGCGATGGAGACTATAAAAATTAATGCGCTTTAAACTAGAATGATACAATGATTATATTATAGTACAGACTGCTTGCACTAAAGTTTAGGCGAATAATGTTTGTTCATGCTTTTGTACCGTGAAGCGATCATGCATGAAAGTGCGCGTTGGCGCCTCTTGAAGCAACGCAACCAATCTTTGGTAACGTTCGAATGCCCTCGAAATATCGATGGAGTTCCGCGCTGCTTCGTTGACTCGATATTTGCTCGAGGACCATTGAAATTGCCCGTGTAGCAGCGATCAGTGGCCTTTGAGTCGATAGCCTGTTGTTTCGAGGGCCTTCGAAATGCCCGCGTGACAGGGGTATAGGGCTATAGTTCAGGAAAGGTTGCATTTGTTGCGAGGGCAGATGACTTTAGGCACTATAGGTTAGGTGGGTTAATTTTAAGGCTTGGTTAGCTTCCAAATACGGGCGTCAGCAGTTCGCGGACCCCCCCCCCCCCCCCCCCCCCCCCCCACCCCCCACCGGCAACCCTTGATCCCATGGCTAGCAAAAGGAATAAATGAGCAAAGAAAGGCGTCAAGAAACCTATCGGAGGGGTTACACTTGGGACCGAATATGTATATGGTTAAACTCTAACGAACTCATGCTGCACATATAAGGACATCGGTGAGCTTTGGTCCGGATCAGGTCGATCCCGTTTCAATGCGGCTATGTTGGCCATCCATGTATTTACTGCCTTGCTACATGCTCTGCTACTGAGTGAACCTTATCAATTCAGTCGGCGGCGGCATCCCAAAGCGGTGTTTGAAATCGAAGGCGTTCGGGCGGACTTTGTATACACAACACGACTCGGCAGAGGAGGCGAGCGCCGCCCGTATACGACACCCGGCGTGTATCTGAAAGCAAAAGAGCATAGGTACAGAAGCGTGATTGGCTCCCGTAATTTAGGCGCCTCAAAGTCAGGACAGCATCGGGTGGCGCTGCAAAATTTGACTGTGCGCGTTGCGGCGGCCTCGACCAACGGCGAGCAGGTGTGTTTGCTTGCCGCCTCGTGGACGCTGCCGGTCGTTTCCGCCTCGTGTATATGTACTTATACGCGCCGCGCCCAGCCGTATAGGAGCGCGTGCGGCATGCACGGATCGTGAAATAAGGCGGATTCCCTGCCGAGTTCTTGTCGGTGCGGGCGCGCTTGCTTTGCGTGCTAGCTGCGTAAGTGCGGCTTCAAAACCGTGCTGGCAGCCTTGGTTTCTCCCTTTGCGTGGGCGCCGTCCTCGCGGCCGGACCCTGCTCTGAAAACGCGCCAATTTTTGTGAGCGGCTTATAGTTAGCAAAGGATGGCTAGGTGTAGCGGAGTAGTCCTGCTGTCACACTAACCATAGTTTCTGACATCGAAGCTTTCTGCATTCTTTAAGTCCTAAATTCTCTATAACGCGCATTTGGAGGTTGTAGGGTCACCCTGCGTGTCGGGTCAGTGGTTACAGCGCTCGGCTACTGATCTGGAGGGCCTGGTTCGAACCCGGCCGCGGCGGGCACGTTTCAGAGATGTCAGTGCAGGTTTAAGAGCCTGGTTTAAATTTATCCGGAGCCCTCCACTATAGCGACCCTCACAGCCCATATATCGCTCCGGGTCACTATTTACAATTCGATGATGCAGGGTCAGACAACACTCCAAAAATGAGTTTTTTGTGTTTATTTGAAAGGGCTTGTTGAGAAGTTAATTCAAAGGTCGCCAGAGTGTATACATATGGCCCACTGCAAAGACGTTCTTAAAGGGGCTGCGAAACACAGCTTGAACGGATGCCGGTGGCACTTCAAAATTACGACAATCGATGCATAGGAACGGGAGTTATTCAATAAAGAAATTTCAAATTCAAAGTACAAGCAAACAAAATGCTGCCCTCAACTCGATTTTCGCGCAGCTTTCCATTCCCATTTCACTCTTGTCATGACGGCACTTAACGCGACCAATCAAAACAGCCTATCTGAGCACGTGGCGGAAGTCTGCACTTCATGGTTGCCTGTTCTCTGTAACTCGTTCATGCCAAGGCTGCAGCGCCATTTGCATGGCTACATCAACCATGTGAAAGCCCAGCTGACCCAGCGATGCTTCACCGTCACGTCGACGGCGCAAATGGGAACAGTGATTAGTGACGTTCCCTTACTCATGCTTCTGCTTACCGCCTACCATCGCTCGTCGCTCCTAGCGCGCTAGTTGGCCACGGCGAGCAAATGACTGCGCGCTGTTGACGGGAACGTGGCGCCACCTGGCGCCGCCGCCCGGTGATCCTCCACAAGCTGACTATGCGCCCTGTCTGCTAAATGTGAAACTCCTTGGAACCGAAACGAACGCTTAGAGTGCAATGGCTCGATCGGATCGATTCCGCAAAGCTGCTCTCAGATACATTGAGAGCAGCCATAAGCGTTGAGTTCTAGGTCGTAGGATGTTTACAGAGAGGCGCAAAGTCCTTCGATGCAAAATATAGCCAGAGCCTCTGGTGGCGTATTTTTGTTTTACTTGCTTTACAGCGCTTTTATCTAAGGCAAACTAGTTGGTTTTGTTAATGTAATATAAAACACAAAAACTTGACAAAACGTATCTCTATATTAACACAATTTGCAGTATATTTACTATTTGTCCTATCATCATGCTCGCACAAAAGTGATGTCATATCCGCTGCTAGAAATCGCCAGCCACTGTATGGTGACACCGTCAGCGCCACGAATTCGTTTTTGTGAGCTAATTAAAATATTAAAAACCGCAGTATACGCGGTACGACCGATGCTAATAGCATCACTATAACTCATTCTTTGCAACCAACAGGCAAAACAATGCACTGCAAATGTTTCGGGGCCCCTTTTAGGTTCTCTGTGGGTCGGCGCGTAACTGTCTGGTTGTGCAGCATGCGCAGGGTTCATAGCAGTGGCTCATAAATGTAGCCCCACGCTCTCCGTCCTCGGTTCCTCGCAACATGAATATAAGCGTTCATCATGGCAGCTCGAATCCGGGGTTGGTGTTGAGGTCCTGTGGCTGCCGCAAGGGTCTGCTGCTGGCCGCGATGGGTATACGAAGTCCACGCTGTCCGGGGTAAGCCTGATATGTGAGCACGAAGTGAAACTGCGAAAATACCCACTGCGGGCCTGTTATTCGGTCGCGGTCTTCGCCATGGTGGCTTTGCTAGCCCTAGCACAAAGTACTTAAGTACCGTACTGCCCGTGCTTCGCGCAGTTGTGTCGCCTAAGCATTCGCGACGCTTTTGGAGAGGGGGCGACTTTCTCCGAGCAGACGGCGTCGTGCTAGCTGAGACGCACTGCAGCCAGACAAGGCATCCGTGGAGGCGAAGTCGGGCATGTAAACACGAATTTTGGGCTCGAACCCAAACGCGGCGGCTGCGTTTTTATGGAGGAAAATCGCTAAGGCGCCCGTGTGCTGTGCGATGTCAGTGCACGTGAAAGACCCCAGGTGGTCGAAATTATTCCGGAGCCCTCCGCTACGGCACCTATTTAATAATAATAATAATTTGTTTTGGGGGGAAAGGAAATGGCGCAGTATCTGTCTCATATATCGTTGGACACCTGAACCGCGCCGTAAGGGAAGGGGATAAAGGAGGGGGTGAAAGGAGACAGGAAGAGAGAGGTGCCGTAGTGGAGGGCTCCGGAATAATTTCGACCACCTGGGGATCTTTAACGTGCACTGACATCGCACAGCACACGGGCGCCTTAGCGTTTTTCCTCCATAAAAACGCAGCCGCCGCGGTCGGGTTCGAACCCGGGAACTCCGGATCAGTAGTCGAGCGCCCTAACCACTGAGCCACCGCGGCGGGGTACACACACCTATTTCTTTATTTCTTCTTTCACTCCCTCGTTTATCTCTTCCCTTGCGGCGCGGTTCAAGTGTCCAACGATATACGAGACAAATACTGCGCCACTTCGTTTCCCCCAAAACCAATTATTATTATATTCAGTGAAGTTACCCCCAGTTCGGAGGCCTAGAGAGTTGCGGACATTAGATTATTCTGACAAACGCAGATCAATCGGTAGTGCTCCTGAAAGGCGCACGGAATTTAGAAAGGTTATTCCTTGCCCCCTTTTCAAGTGCAGGAATGAAACTGCAATTCTCTTTCATTTTCTTTCCATGTGTTCACTGCACTTGACGTACTTTCGCTGCATCAGTAGTCCTTAGCTCGTTCCTCATAAATGTGGCGGCGCTGTCGCCCGCAGAGTCCACCGCCGGGAACCCAAGGGTGCACCTCACACCTACAAGACAAACACCTCCCGTATATAGGACGCATACCGGGCGCATCAAAGACGCGACTCAACGGAGAGGACGGACGAGCGCTGTGAAAGCTTCTACACACATCGGAGCCCAGTGTAGTTGAAATCGGACGGAGTAAAGTTGGAATTCGGCCGAGTTAGTGTACGCATTCATCGTACGTCACCAGCGCACCAAAGACGCGTGGACTGAAAGGGGAGGCAGACATGCGTCGTGTTCCGCCCCGTCTTGGATGCGCGCTGGTGACGCACAGTGAATATAGGTACCAACTCGCCCGAATTCTAGTTTCACTCTATTTGAATGCGCCTTATTCTTCACTACTGTTTTTAGACCCCTCACGATACCTCCTTCCTTTCACTACAGTCATCACCTCCTCTTTCCTCTGCTGCTTTTCTGGCCCTAGCTCCTCGGCTCCCACCAGAAGTGTTCACCCCAGCCGCTAGACGTCGCTGCCACTGTGGCGTCGCTAGGGTGAATCCCTATAGGCGTCGCGCTCAGAAGGTGCTCGCCGGATTGATGATGTTAATGTGGCGTCCGTTCGTGAAATTACGCTGTGGCGTACGCCTCGAAGCTCGAGTTATATAACCTGCCTCGTGTAGCGATGCCGAGGCAGCCCTTCCACGCGTAATAAGGACGCTCGCTGGGCCGGAAGGGAGGATGACGACAACGAGGGTCCACGGGAGGCTTGGAATTCCCGTTGCTCGCGACGGCCTCCCGCTGAAGCCCTGTATCGACGCGACGAGATGAAGGGCCCTCTCTCCCCCCTGCTCCGGGAACCTTTGCTGTTTTCCTTCACGTTCCATCGGCTCGGCTCCAGCCCGAGAGCAGAGAATGTCGTGCAGAAATGGGCGATGCCTCCTCCTCTCCCTCGTCGCCCTGCACTGCGTTCCTTGGTCGGCCTCGCCGTGTATCGGGTTTGTGCCGGACCGATCTCGCCGCGGCGGATATGTAATATAATACGCGTGCCGCGGGGCGTACGTGTACACACGGCGCATTCCTCCCGGGAATGGAGAGTTATATGACGTCTCACCTAATTCCCCTTCGGTCCAGCCTTCTCGGGTGCCTCGCGCACTCAAGTCCGCGTGCCACGGCCGCACGGTGAGATCTGCGAGCTCGTTCTTCGAGCCCGCCGTGCATAGGCGGTGGTGTGCGTTTCACCGCGGGGACAGATGAGGAGCGAATGTACATTTTTGATATTACAGCGGACCCAGGAGAAGTACGCCTCGTTTGAAAGGGCAAACAAGGAGAGAAAAATATTTTACATTCCCTTATAGAAATGTTCTGTAGACAGTATATTGGCTTCTTATAGACTCCATTGCCTTTCTATTGACATTTCCTTTTGTTTATACATACTCTATATGCATTCTATAGACAAAAGTCTACTAAAAGTGTATGACCATAAATCTATAGATTGCCTATACACTGTCTTTAGGATCTGTATTGCTTATATTCTATTCTCTAGGATTTGTCTATAGGCAGTCTGTAGACTTAATAGTCAGAAGTCAATGGGCAGTCTATAGACTCTTCAAAGAATTAATCTCGAAAACAGCGCGAAACGGCGGACAGAGAAAGGAAATATCACAGCCCAAAGATCCTCCCTTTTGTCTAAAGAAATTTTAGTAAGGGCTGTGAGTGCGTTTCCGAAGAGTCCCATCTTAAACATCTTGCGTGAATTCACAGAAGATGCATGCTTTGTTTCTGCTCACTGACTCGATCGCTTCACAAAGTGGTATTTACCGATCTATGCACCGGGGAGAGTGTTAAAGCAGAAACATGATGTATCAATGGTTACGAGGGCTACACGCATTTTTAATTATTGCGATTAGCGAAATGAGACGCGAAGCTAACTGAGGTATGCCGAACTTTTTCTCCGAGTATTCTTCATCTCCCTTGATCTCCATTCACAGCAAAATAAAGGAATCGCCGGGCTTCAAGTGGCTTTTGACAACGGGAAGAACAATATTCCATAACCACATCTGCCTGCTTCTGCAACATATATTTGAATATGATGGGCTGGTGCATTGCCAGCGACAGGGGACGGATGCCTTTGCTGATGGCTTGGCTGATATAATCATTTGGAGATGTCTGCACTGAAGCAGCGTTGTTTCACCGCATCACGCACTGAGCGTTTTGAAGGTAATCGGTTAATCTTACATGCACGCAACAACCGCAAAAAAAAGTTAATAGTTGCGAACGAGCACCATAACCGTCACTGCACATTTCCGCCACTTGAGCTCTTAGAGTAGGGGACAATTGAAGTATTTCCTCTACAACAAATAGTTTCCGCTTCCTTCACGAAGTGGTCGCCCGTGAACGAAGGTCTCTCGATGAACCTTGAAAATTACTTTTCAACCTCGCAAAATTCGCATATGTCAATTATTTACTTCCGTAATCACCGCAAACTTCGTTTCATCGATTATTTAGCGCGCGCTGTCACCGTTCAAACGAGGGAACGTGATAACGCTGCGGGGTTTCGTCTTGTCCACAACATATAACTGTAAATTAAGGACTTCTTCCAGTACGTGAAAAAAAGAACACTGAAATTATTGTTTTTTCATTGGTTTTTAGGGAAAGGAAATGGTGCAGTATCTGTCTCATATATCGGCGGACACCCGAACCGCGCCACTGAAATTATTGTTCAGTTCTGCAAAAATGTAAGTGCAACGATGGATACGATGTACATATGGATAGCTCAATAACCTCACGACGATAAGTCAACTTACCCGCATGTACAGCTGAAGCCAGCAAATTTAAGTTAGGTTTGTTGTCTTTTCTTGGGCTTCAGCCATTTCGACCCGGACGAAGACAAGAGTGTCTGCACGTACAATTCCATTTCGCGGGTGGCCGAGGAAGGGGCCCTTGTTCGCCGAGTGCTACCGCAGAACCTGAGAAATGCATGCATGGGCCTGTATTTCACTGTAGCTGCAACCGTCCCCCGGAGTATACGCGTTTCATTTGAGCAAACTAGCCCGTCGGGCGAGTTGTCCACCGCTGCAGACTGTGGACTGGTAAAATGGAGACGTACAGGTGCGGACAAAAGTAAACGGAGCACGCTATTGCCTTCAGGCATATTTACCGCGTTGCCCAATTGTTAGTGGCAGCTGTGGTATGCACAGGCTGGCATTGGACGTTGGTGCTGTTTCTCATGGGCAGATAATGTTTCTTCATGTCCGATAGGGAAGGCGTGATTCCAGTTAGAACAGAATATAGCGTGCTCCGTTTACTTATTACCGCACCTGTGCACTGCTGTTAGCTGACAACTAAGCTTTGTTTATGAAACGCTTCTGAGTATAAACAGTGCAAAAAGATCATAACATAACAGACCGCACTACACAGCGTAGCAGGCTGAGTAAAAAACCAAGGTGGTTGCATAAACCTTACGAGTTGTCAGAGATAATATAGGACGATAACAGACACGTGCAGAAATGCTGCAGCGTATTTATAAACTGGCATCCGCAGCGGAGGTCGTGCGCTGACGTGCGGGAAGAATAATGTGAGTCAGACAGGACGGTGACTATTATGCGAACGCATGCGCTGCAAGCGACACAATAAGACAACACACATACGACACATGCGACACTCCATCTATTGCACTTACAAAAAAAAATTGATATAAGTGCAGATGCTGGGTCTTGGTGATGTTCACGTGTTTGATGACGGGAAGGCTGCCTTTCCTAAAAAAAAAAAAAACTGACCTATCTTATATAAACGCACCTTCCGTAAGGAATACACAGTTGTTAGTTTGCACTTGTGTCGTGTGTTTGTTGTCTTGTGTCGCTCTTAGCGCATACGTTCGCATAATGATCGACCAACTGGCCCCGGTATTAGCTTTGCTGACGGTGACTAAACGGCCGGCCGCGTGAGCGCTTGAACATCCTTGCTCGCATATCGGTGATGTGCGCCTTGTCATGCGTAGTCCAGAATGCGAGAAATACACTTGTAGAGCATTTTGCCAGTGCGCTGCAGTAATCGGCCTTGACCGCGATCAGACAACACGCTAGATTATCGGAATAGAGCCACATGCGTGAGTGGCCCTTCAATATCGCTTCTTGAGAGAGAGAGAGAGAGCTGGCATTTGTGAGGACAAGAAGGTGAGGGAAATGCCACAATCATGTAAAATGATTGGCTGTTGATTGTAGTAACCTGCATTGGATACCACGTGTTTCAGGGAAGACTAATGATTCTAAAAAAAATGTTTTTAGGTAAAAAATATTGCTTCCTCAGCATGGTATTACCAGCGTTGGCGGACATCTGAAAACCGGTGAATCGTCTTAGGTAGTAAGCTGGTTACCTAATTTTTAATAATTAACTTTTTAATGATTAGAGTTAGCCGCCTAATTGCAAATATAGGTTTGTAGCCGGTCGTTTGTAATAGCCATATCAGTTTTTAGGCTTTAGATAACGCGGTTACTCTTGGCACTGTGGCTCGAAAAAATTTGGCTGTCTCGACTAGTTACGTGCACTGGGAGGGTTGCTTTGCCTGCATGCTTTCTAAAGCGCATGTATTTTAGCAGGATTCCGCCAGATTTCGTTGGGACACGGCGCCGAGGATAATCGTATTTTCAAAATTCTAAAAACTGATATGGCTATTGCTAACTACCGGATACGAATCTCTAATTGCAACTAGTTGCCTAGCTGTGATAGATAAAAAGTTAATTATCAGAAATTAGTTAACCACCTTACTACTTAAGACAATTCACCGGCTTTCCGGTGTCCGCCAAAACTGATGATACTATGCCGCAAAAGCAATATTTTTACCCAAAAAAGCCAATTTTTCAATATTACTTAGTCTTCCTTGAAACACGTGGCATATCCACAAGCGCTTCTCAAATAAAACTTAGTTGTCAGCTCAACGTCATGTATGTGTGTCTCCCCCCCTCTATCTGTCCGCTTCTTCCAGCGCTGCTTTGTGATTTTAGGTGTTTGTTGCGCGCGTTCTGTCTGCTTGTCTGTGTGCGCGATTATCCCTGACCGGCGATGCCCGTTTTGCTGTGTAGTCCTCAGAATGAAGGCGAGCAAGCACCCCTTATCTCTACCTTGCGTGGCGTCCGATAAGGCGTGCGTCCCTTTGGCTTGGAATGTCCTTGGCATTATCCACCAGGGGGAGCCAGAGCACGCTTTCGGCGAAGTTTGAGGGGCTTTATTTCGGCGGCTCTTGGACATTCGTTCCTTCCGGTCGTTGTGCGACGCGGACCCCCAGTCTGTACTTGTTTTGTATCGTTCGCACTTATCAGGTAGGAGTCCCTGTTGTTGATTTTCCGTAACCAGTTCCGTATGAGAGCGTCTATTTATCGTGGCGTCTTCTCTGCATAATTCGGAAGACAGGTGGTGCGGAAACGTTGCATTTGTTGATCGCGGCCTTCGCTTCTAGCTCGGTTTCTATTTTTGGTAACATATCCGCGTTCATGTTAAGCCTTCTCGCGTCGGGATGTGAGCGACTGAACTGCCGCTGGCCCTTGTTTTCGAGAAAAGTATGGAGATGAGCGGTGCTAGGGCGGATCGTCATCTACAGTGCGGCTTCTTCACGTGGAATCAGCAATTCCAGTTTACCGGTACACAAGCATAGCAGTGTTCGGCTTCCCTCGTTTCTGGTGTGTGACAGTCGTGGCGTTGTTTCCCTTTCAGACTCTGCCTTCCGCCATGAGCACGTTCAGCCTGGTGGTCCCCAAGGAGTACGGCTATGTGGTTCTGGTCGGCGTGGGCTCCACGCTGGTCAACATGTGGCTCGCCTTCCGCGTCGGCCAGGCCCGCAAGCAGTTCGACGTCAAGGTATGCGCGTGCGCCCCTCCTCCTCTCCACTTTCCTGTGCTGACAAAAGCTGAAACCGTGGCCATCATCCCTTGAGCTTCCATTTAGCGCTTGCCATTCAAGTTGGTGGACCACCTATGGCTGGTTCGCAAAGAGCGCTTATTTTGTTTTTCTGGAAATGATCGCACGGTGTTAAGGAGTTACTGTGAGAAAACATCACGGCTGGAGCTTTATAAAACTTTCAGCCCGTTAGTTGAGAAAGAGCCACGTTTGAATAATAGCGCTAGCCGTTGAGGCGTTTTTTTAACCAGACACCTTCAGATGGAAGCTTTGGCACTATGTACTCATTTCCTTTCTCTCGGACGCTCATGGAGTTTCTCCCTTTCGCTGTTCCTCGCAGTACCCGACCATGTACTCAGACACCAACGTTGTCTTCAACTGCGTCCAGAGGTCCCACCAGAATTTGTAAGTGTGCGCGCACTGCGTCGCTCTCGTCGGCGTATATGTTCGGGCATTGACGGAAGCAAGCGCGGTTGTTGCAATTTATTTGCGGCTCTAGAAAGTTGCTTACGCACGTTTGGGATTAGAATGCGCGTGGCGTTCGTGGAGCGCAACGTCCGTGCTCAAATTGTGACCCTAAAACTGACTTCTGCGTCACGTGGCGTAAGGGCAACTGTAAATTTGCAGAAAACAAAAAAAAAGGCACAACTACCGGCTTTTTTTAGCATGTATATAATATTAACGGTTTCGACTGCTACGAACGACAACGTTTGGTAGATAGAGCGCAGGAAGATGGGTTTCTTGACAGCACAAAATAAACAGGGGAGGGGAGATGCTTCAGGTTGCTTAGCCAACGTTTCGACAATCGAACTTGTCTTCGTCTGGGCACTTACGAAGGCAGGTTCTCTTGTCGAAACGTTGACTAAGCACCCCGATGCTCCCCCCTCTCTTGTTCACTGAACATCAACGCAGTTTTTCACAGACCCTGCACATAATAGGTCTCGCTGTGATAAAAAACGCTCGGTTAATTTTACTGCGCTGAGCTCGTTTTCTCAAAGCATGACCGTTTTGATAGATCGAAATATGAAACAACTGTAATGCACCAGTCACTTTATACTGGCTTTTTTTTTCTACTCTGTCTGTAGTATCATGGCTGTACCGTTTGAGTTGCGGCCAATTCAGTTTTCCACGGTGCGTTAACCCTCACCATGCCTTATGTGCAGCCTGGAGAGCTACCCGCAGTTCCTGATGACCCTCTTCCTGGGCGGATTTGAGTTTCCGGTGAGTGCATGCGACGCCGGTGTTCACCTATTCCGGTTTTTAAGCTGGCCATCGGCATTCATGAAGCACGCTGTGCAGACTAACCATGTGGAGACCTTGTGACGCGTTCCCTGCCTGACGACTTTCGGTGTCGTCGCAACGAGAGGGGCGCAGACTTGGGATTTTGAGGTCCAGGCCAGTTCTGCACTCGTGAAACAGAGTTTGGAAGCTGGCCCCTGAGGCATGCCCCCCTCCTAGCCGGCTTGGCTGCTAATGTTTCACGTCCGAGAAGCCGAGACTATTGCATCTGCTTAGCCGCGGAAACTGGTCACACTAGCATTGGCTTTTGTAGTAGCCTTGAAATTATGTTGCGCCATTGTGGATTTCTTAACTGCGTTTTTGCACTGCCATTTGTATTTCTAGGCAACGCTTATTCAAAAGACGTCCGCTTTTGGGAGGCTGATGCAAACTTGTGCGCTAATCTTGCCGGACTTAAAACCCTGAATGCAGAGCCCGAGCCTCATGTTCACACTCTTTTTTGTCTTCTTTTTTGTGGTCGTCTGACAAGCAGTTCAGTCCCCAGTCAAATGGCGCTCTACATGACGGCACAACGCGCTGACTGTCAACTCGTTCTTATTCCACCAGATGCGAAATATATAGCCGGAAATATACAGCTGCCTTTTTTTCCCTTAGTTCTGGCCACTTCCTGATTTTTGAGTTGAATACAATAGCCCCGAACGTGAGTTCGAGCAACAGCGTATGCAGCTTCGAAGCCGAGGAACACTGCGAAAGAATGGACGCGCCCATTGTGTCGAAAGCCGCTGGCGAGGAAAGAGTGGCTCCGTTTCCGGCCGTTTCGTTAATCGCAAATGAGCCGGCTTTTCCGTCATTCCGCCCGAACCGTGGCTAAGCGCTCGTAGCGGCATCTCCGCGGTGCGTTTAAGATAGCACCTCGGCTTCGCTCGCCGCCACCGAGGGCTCGCCTCGAATATATATCTACCGCGTGATGAGCGCTGCTGGTGCGGGGTGTGTCGTAGTTGCTTGGATGCTGCTTCCGCTCCCGGTTGGGTGCAGGACGCGGCACACTTGGGGCTCCTGGGCCAGCTGGCACCGCCGTAGTTTTAAGGCACGCCGAAGTCCCGTATCGCGTTCTAATGGCAGTGGGACTGCTATCTCTGATAATGAGCTTTTATAGAACAGGCTGCAAACAAATGGAGTACAGGTATCGTCCCCCGATGACGTCATTACTTTTTTTTTTTGGGGGGGGGGCAGCGGATTTCCGAGTCTAGACTGCACCACCATCGACACTCCAGAATTGCATCGACGTCGCCATCCGCGTCGCGAGTTTGGGTCGGCACTGCGGAAAAAGAAAACTAAATATTTGATTGTGAATTACTGAATACTAAAAGCGCCTTTTCGTGGTGAACAAACAGTGACCGAGGGACAGAAAGTTATGAAATCGAATTTCACTCGGAACAAAAATCGGGCGAGGTTGTTTTCATTGTCCCATTCGGGTCTGTTATGCATACAGGCAGGAACTATACTATTTTTCAATGGCTGTTGTCCTGCATTGCGACGGTTTGGGGAGGAAGTTTTCGTGCCCCTGCGGTGAATTTGGGCGATGTTGTTCAGGCCTTTCTGAGGATTTTTTTTCCTGGTCACGCGTGTCTGACAGCGCAGCTAGTCTTCTCGGCCGCCGCTTGGCCTGCGTTAGTCATTGGCGTTTTGGTCATCAGGCCTGGCCTTACATTTGCGCTTCTCGTACGCCAGAACCCTGTAGATATGCCACGGCCACCGCTACTTCATGGGAAGGGATTATTTGCTACGCTGTGGGAGCAGCAAAATCCGTGCGCCTTTTTCCAGTCCAGCGGTGAAGCTGTCATCTCGGAAGAACCAGCGCAAAAAAGAACAACGGTCAAGAAAGGAGGAGAAGGACGACGCGGACAGTCCGTATCGTCGTGCTCCTTCTTTCTTTTTTTGCGTTGGTTCTTCTGAGATCATGGCTTACCAACTGGCCCAACAAGTTTCTGTGAAGCTGTGTCATTTCTCCATTACTACGATGCGAACGCTTCACTGGGACACGCCTTCCTCCTGACGCAGAAAGTGGCTGCTGGTGCCGGCCTTGTGTTCCTTGCCGGTAGAGTCGTCTACGCCCTCGGCTACTCCACGGGAGGTGGGTATCACATGCTCGCAGTGCCTGCACTCCTGGGTAATCCGTTTCTTTTAGTTTTTGTTTACGGAGCTTCTTTGTAGGTCTCTGGACTGCCGCATGGCCACGCCTCTCATGGGCTATTCGCTTCCGTGTGCAGCAGTGATGTTCTCTGTCGTGTTACCCAATTACGTGCAGATCTGTTAGGATGCAATTATTGGTTCATACGGGCTGTGCTTTTGAACATGATGTATGGCTCGTTTTCAGGGCTGTCTGCGATTCGATTAAATCCAAAGGGAGCCGTTGATAGTTCATGAATGTAAGCGTGTTTATTTAGTCAAAGCTGCCTTTTGGGCTTCTCTGACAACATTCTATATTGGAGACAAACCTCTAATAGTAAGTTAGAGAGAATTTGGTCGGTGTTTCGCGGTTTTCTCTCGAGTTCGCTTCCCGACCAGGAAGATTGCTGGCGAAATGTTCACATTCCAGCATTCAGTAATGAGCTTGTTTTCGACCAGACGTTAGCGTCTATCTGTAAATAAGTGCTTGCCGGTCATTCAAATTGTTTTGGAGCCCGTAAAAAGATGGGATACTCTACGAGCGCTTAAACGCAGCACCTTTTCTACTTTTGGAGCTCTGTGTGGATATTTGCTTGTCAGGGTAACATACGGACGCGGACGGAAACAATCAAAACACGATGCGGTATAGAATGTGCCGGCGGGTACGTATCCAGGTTCTCTCGCGGGAACTCGCCACTTGTGTATTTAGACCCCAGCAAGGGTGGGGCACTTCCGCTATGTCGATTCAGCAGTGTCTGCATGCCGTCGCAGTTTTTACCGCTGCCGGTGGGGTCCTAACACTTTCACTGCATCGTGGTTCACCGGTGGGGCCTGTCATTTAATCGTGCTTTGCGGCAACGAATGCTGAGTCGCACGATGAATGCGTGGGTCGGCTTTTAATCATCAAAGAGCCTGCGAAAAGCACAAATGCCATGCCGCTGTTGCCACTGCTTGGTGATTCCCAGAAATTGGCTTCATCATGACTCCCTTTGCATTGTTGCTGTGCATTCTGGCGGATCACCCAAAAAATTACAGATGACCCGCACAGGGATTAGGGCTCCGAAAATCGCAGTGAACGTGTTAAGTACAAAAATGGCGGGTTCCTGGAATGCGGGACATTCTGAACTGACATTTTAATGTAATACCTTTCAATTCCATCTCACCAAGTTATAGCTGGGGAGACAAACGGTTTTGCGATTGTAACGCGGGCTTCGAGTGAGGTTAAGTCGAGAAAAAGGCATCAACTCGCGGTGTATTTGCGCCATGGTTGCAGCGTCCGCTGTTTGTGCGTGGCGACGGAAGCAAGTTGGGGTTTGGTGGCAGCGTGTCCCCGATCTGCTGCTGTTCCCTCAGCCACGGCTTATGCGTACGGGCTGTCGCGCGCGTACACGCCTAGCCAGCCTCCACGGCTGCACAAACTGTCCGAACCCATATGTGTCCCGTACCACACATGTCCGAAGGTACAGTGACTACGATGTATTTGCCCGCAGACCCGGCCAAGCGGATGCGCGGCGGCTTCCAGTACTTCGGCGCGTTGACCCTCCTCGGGCTGAGCGTGCGCCTCGGACTGCGCATGCTGGGACACGTGTAGGGATTGAGGCTGCCGACCGCACGGGGGCGCCACCACTACTTGCAAGGAAACTTATTCACACCGAGTGCACCTGTCTCGAGGCACCCCGGCCACGCCTCTTGATGCAGTGCACGGCACGAAGCAGCGGCCACGGTGTCGGCGTTTTTTTTTTTTTTTTGCCCACTCAAGTGCGAGGACAAACAGTTGTAAAAGGTCGCGGGGAGCTTTGCTCGTATTCGTGCAGCACCGCCGCTAAACCTAACTGCCGGTCGGGTGAGTGGGGTCCGAGACTGTTTTCTTGAGGCAATAAAATTTTTATGCTGGTCGTGGTTTTCTTCGTTGTTCTTGTGCAAAAACTAAAGTTGTAGCACCAGAATGCACTTGACGGGTCACTGACGTCACAGTTCACGATCTAAGAACTTTCTAGCGACGATTGTGCGATAATGCACTTCTCTCGATGTTGTTCAAGGCGAAGTCGTAGTTCCTTTTAAATGCGAAAGCTTTTACAACTCCCTACCGTAGCTTCTTTGCCGCGTGCGTGAGTTACCAGTTTGACCTTAAAAGTGCTGTGAAAGGAGCTGTATTTAATAAAGTTGCGGCATGCCTGGGATGTTTAAGCACGCCGCTTCAGGAATAGTGTCCAACAAGAATTTTTTAAATGCGCTCTGTAGATGCTGAGTTATCTTTAGTCAAAATTTGAATTTCAGCTTCTTTGTGCCTTTTCCTCTCCTTTGTTCTCTTTTTGCACGCTGGAAGGTAGGCGCTCCTTCCAGTAGGTGATCCTTCGCCGACCCCCCCCCCCCTGGGAGCGGAGCTTCCCGACCCGCCGGAGCTACGCGGCTTATTGGCCGCGGCCATGGTAGCTGCCTGACGTCTGAAAGTCTAACCAATGGCCACCTCTCACCTTGTCTACGCAGATGCGGGGGACGGAGGAGGGTGCGAGCATGAAAAAGTCTCCGAAAGGGCTCGCCAACTTTCGCGCGTGATTGCGGGCCGTCTGCTTGCGTGTAGAAGAGTATTATTTGACTCTGGTTTTCATGGCAACACGGTGCGGTGATTGAGTAAATGTGCTCACTTCGGAAGTCATTTCAGAGCCCCTTTAAACCGAGGAGAAACCATGTGGCAGCTATGACGTCACTCAGCCGCCGAAACCGAGCGCTCGCCTCTGCCTAGTCACGTGACAACCATGACGTCACTCAAACGGCAGCTACGCAGGAGCCGTGCGCTCGCTCTGTCCTGATAGCCTCTCATCCAGTGCCAACGGATCGCAACAGCTCTCTACAATTCAACGGCAGCAGTCGTCATGGATGACGCAGGCGATCGGACGCCTCGTGAACTACCTGCGTCTCAGAGGTTGCGAAGACGGCAGGCCGAATCCGATCATCCAGTGGACGTAGCTCGCCGAGAGGCTGCCGCACAGAGACGAAGAGAGTAGCCAAAGCGAAAGCTTGAAAGGTGAGCCTGGTAAACCTTGGCTAAACGTCAGTCATTACCACCAAGCAACAACAAAGTCTAGCCCAGATTTACCAGCCTTCTTAACTTTCGAGCTTTCGCTTTGGTTGCATAGGTTTAGCAGGGCTAAACATTTGCCTAATTTTTTTATTGAGAAATGTGCAGAATTCACGAAAGATGTCGCAGTCTTTCGTACGAAAACCTGAGGTATTAGTTTTCAGGCGAATAAGCGTGGTCTTGTACCAGCTGCTGCCACCCGGTGAAAAATCTTCCCGAGCTCACCTTCTCTTCTGGCTAGTAAAACAACCTTCAGTTCAACGGCCTACCTCAAGATTTTAAGACGGCAAGGGCCCCTAAGGCTGACGCATGTTCGCAAGCGCTATCGTCGGGAAACGCATGTCGGCGAAGATGGCTCTTGGATGTCACTCGGCGAAGTGGAGAACTCTCGTTTACCGTGAGGTTACCTTCAAGATAGTCGGTAAATGTTGATACGCTTCTGTCCATCACTTCTTATAGCAGACTGTCTACAGATCGAAACGCGGCACGGATTATCTGACATGGTAACGGCTGCTCTCTCCAGCGCAATTGTGTGCTCTATATTTGCGCCGAAACATTGGATTATTCAAAAGGCACTGGCGGCAATCACAGTGGCACTTTACCCTTTATAGTCTAGAAACGAAGGCAAGCTATTAGGCGCCTACAGCTGTTTTTTTTTTTTACCCATAGATACGTATCTGCCACGAATTTTTTTCTTTTCGTTGTGGAGATCAGTGTCACGGGGCAGCCATATTCGCTTGAACCGACTCGTCCTCCGATGCCATTTTAACACTGCTGAAGCTGCGGCGGGCACATTTTGTGACGGCGTCGAGGTTTACCGTGAAGCTTGGGCATCTACTACCACGTGTTCACATTTGTTGATCGAATGATGACACTCAGAAGTCAGCAGAGTTAGGTGGGCAGGCGAGGCATAATAGCTATGCCTATTGTTGCCTGGTGCTTGCATGACCTGATAATGTTTATATAAAAAAAAAGACAGTGCTACACAGACTCTGTAGAACCAACAACGAAATATGACCCTTAGGTTCGGTCAAAATAACGTTTTAGGTTTTTTAGCAGCGTTTGCTTTAAGGCTACAGTTTGGTCATGTTGAAGGACGGATTACAGCAAAGCGCAACATAGCTTTTCCCCCGTCTACTTTTACGGGCTGTGTGTTGCGCTGTCGAATAATCCGTCTTTAATCACTGAGACGCGTGAAGGACAATCGCTTAGACGGTAGGGTCAGTTGGTAGGCCGTTATGAAGCACAGCTAACATCAAGACAGCGCGCGGTGAAGAACGCAGGGGACGAACGCAAGCGCACTACCAACTGATGCGAATAATAAAACGCGCTTCATCACTTTTTTGTTCGAAGTAGTAGTAGTTTGAAGGGAAGCACGTTTTCGTCGTTACTGTGAACTTTGATCCACGAAAAGCAAAAACTACTAAATGATGATTGAAAATTTCCTGACTTACCAGAAAATGCACGCTCTACAAATGTGCCAAATATGCTTACGTTTTGTCACTTATGCCAGAAGTTTTATCGCAAAGGACAGGGTTAATTGGAGCGACATGGGAGAGGCCTTTGTCCTGCAGTGGGCGTAATCAGGATGATGATGATGATATCGCCACTGATGTGCTTCATTTTTGAAATTAGTGATCTTTTTAGAGCGCCGGTTCTGAATAACTATAGCCGCTCTATTCGAAAACAGCTGCTGAGATCACGAGATTAACATCTGTTTTAAATCCTGCAAAAGCAGCTCCCCCTTTACTGCGAAAGTTTGTCGAAAAAGTTTCTTAAAAGACAGGAAAGGTGGGCAAAAATGCGCTTTTATGCGCTGCATATTTTGCTCACGCCACATGTACCGAAGTTCATTGACATTAACTACGCAATCCTTATAAAAGTAAATGCGTTGCACTAAGTAGCGGTACGGCCTCGGCGATCGAGCAAACATTGTCAAAACAATTACATGCTCTTTCCCTGCGTGGGAAGCTAAAGTGCAGATGGCATTTCCAGCCACGCAAAGTGCATGGATGCAATCTGCTGAATAAACCAACGCAGGCCACAACTACCGTTCGACGTTAGAAACAAAAAGTACTATGCCATTTCTAATTTTGATTTACTTCAGATACTTTAAGCGCCCTTGCAGGAATTATATGGATTGGGGGGAGGGGGGGATTCGTGAAACAAACATAGGGGAGATAGATGCACATAACACGATACAAAGCACCGGAAGTACAACAAGGAGCATGCTAGATAGCAATGTACTGTAAACGGCGAATGAAATGCGAACATGAGAGTTGAAGGCTGATAATTAATGCATTTTATTTTCACTTGATCGCTTCAAGACCGCTGCTTGAGAGTGCTAATATAGACCTGAGCGCGTTTCTTCTCCAGCACCTGATATTTATCTCTTATTGTTTTGGTGGTAAGGTTTATAATTATAATTGGTTTTGGGGAAAAGGAAATGGCGCAGTATCTGTCTCATATATCGTTGGACACCTGAACCGCGCCGTAAGGGAAGGGATAAAGGTGGGAGTGAAAGAAGAAAGGAAGAGGTGCCGTAGTGGAGGGCTCCGGTATAATTTCGACCACCTGGGGATATTTAACGTGCACTGACATCGCACAGCACACGGACGCCTTAGCGTTTTTCCTCCATAAAAACGCAGCTGCAGCGGTCGGGTTCGAACCCGGGAACTCCGGATCAGTAGTCGAGCACGCTAACCACTGAGCCACCGCGGCGGGGTGTAAGGTTTCCCTGTTCGCGTTTTCGGTTGACGCTGTGATATTCTGATAATGAATAAATACAGAGGATAACGCTAAATAAAGCGAAATAAATTCAAATCATAGAAGCTGAACAGGTATAGCAGAAGTTTAGCGAGCACAACAGAAGTCGTACAACATGTAATGTAAACGTCGAAAACACGATAACGGCTGACAAAAGAAACTAATTACTAGGGGTGCTGTAGAAAGAGAACACACATTGCTGAAGGTTAGTAGGTTTCAAATATAAGAGCGCTGCTTGAAATGACGGTGGTTCTGAAATCACACCGATAATTGAAGGGAGCAAGTTTCACTCTGTTATTGGCGGGACCAATGGCGAGTTCGGGTTTCTTCCGCCCGATCGAAAAAAAAAATGGAGGCGACACTCATGCTGCGCCTTCAGGGTATGACGCGATAGCGTTAATGCCCACGTATGCGGAATTGGTCACTCTCTACATTCACATATCCTTGGGAGTCCTCATGTCACTCCTTGCGCAGTGTGCAGCGGTTAAGCGATGCGCCACTGGCCTGCGATGACAGCTGCTGCCACCGGTGGGGGCTTCTAAAACTCAGATTCGTCTCCCCGAGCGATATTCGCGACCAATCATCAATTTAACTGCCACGATGAGCACTCACAATGAGGTGGGAGGGGGGGGGGGTGTAGGGGGTTTGCGACGACGCCGCAAGGTAACGTGACCTAGGTGTTCTACTTAGGTTGCTACTCCGGGAATTTTTCGTTTGACCCTCCGCGGTGGCTCAGTGGTTAGGGCGCTCGACTACTGATCCGGTTTTCCCGGGTTCGAACCCGACCGCGGCGGCTGCGTTTTTATGGAGGAAAAACGCTAAGGCGCCCGTGTGCTGTGCGATGTCAGTGCACGTTAAAAATCCCCAGGTGGCCGAAATTATTCCGGAGCCCTCCACTACGGCACCCCTTTCTTCCTTTCTTCTTTCACTCCCTCCCTTATCCCTTCCCTTACGGCGCGGTTCAGGTGTCCAACGATATATGAGACAGATACTGCGCCATTTCCTTTCCCCAAAAACCAATTATTATTATTATTAATTTTTCGTTAACAACGCCTATGACGCCGCCGCATTTTCTGTTGAACTGGAGCCTTAAGGCTATCACGTTATTAGGTTTGACCTGACGTGATCAACTCGCGCCCAGATGGAAGGCATTGGAAACGATATGTGTGAACATGCGGAGGATGTCGTACCGCGGGAAAAGTGTGGTGTGGTGTATTCATCGTCATCACCATCATCAGCCTGACTGCACCCACTGCAGGGAAAAGATCTCTCCCATGTCTCTCCAATTAACCCTGTCCTTTGCCAGCTGCGCCCACCCTACGCCTGCGAACTTCCTAATCTCATCCGCCCACCTAACCTTCTGCTGCTCCCTGCTACGCTTACTTTCTCTTGGAATCCACTCCGTTACCCTTAAGGACCAGAAGTTATCTTGCCTTCGCATTACATGCCCTGGCCAAGCCCATTTTTTTCTCTTGATTTCGACTAGGTTGTCATTAACCCGCGTTTGTTCTCTGACACACTCTGGTCACATCCGGTTTCTTAACGTTACAAGTATCATTTTCTTTCCATAGCTCGTTGGGTTGTCCTTAACTTAAGCTGAACCCTTGTCGCTAACCTCTGCGTTCGTGCCTCCATATGTGAGCACCTGTAATATGCAGCTGTACTATACATTGGTCTTGAGGGATATTGGTAAACTGTTGTTCATGGCCTGGGAGAACCTGCCATATGCGCTCCAGCCCATCCTTATCCTTCTAGTTATTTCCCTCTCATGATTCGGATCAGCTATCATTACCTGCCCTATGCAGAGGCATTCCTTGGCCGGGCATCGCAGAAGGACGCGCATAACGCTTTCGTACGCCGCTGGCCATTCCTTTTGAGGAAAAAAATGGCTGGGGTTCAACATGGCTTGAACCTAGTTGTACGAGCGAACGCTCTGTTAAGCATGGTCTCCACTGTCTAAAATCGAATGCCAAGGTCCACCTGGTCATGCTACCATAGCTTGGGCCATACCACCGCGCAGTGAAGTTCGGCTTCCCCTTGCGAGGCACTGAATGCCATTGTCTCATCCACATCGAAATCTGAACTTGTACCCCGAGCACTCGCTCTAAAAATGGCTGGTGGTCTGTCATACATCTGTGGAAGATGCAAAATAAAGTTTTCTCATACTGGCGGTCTGTCATTGCTAAGCACAAAATATTGTGCGAAAGCTCGTTTTTTTTTTGTTGCGGGTGCACACAACCGCCGCTCGACTTGAGGCGCCTACTGACCCGGGGAGACAGTTACGCAGCATTCCATTTCTCAAAATGAACGGTTATGCGGCTTTCCTTTCCTGAAAATCAATGCAGGCTGCCGCGGTGGCTCAGTGGTTATGGTGCTCGTCTGCTGACCCGAAAGATGCGGGTTCGATCCCGGCTGCAGCGGTCGAATTTCGATAGAGGCGAAATTCTAGAGGCCCATGTACTGTGCGATGTCAGTGCACGTTAAAGAACCTCAGGTGGTCGAAATTTCCGGAGCCCTTCACTACGGCGTCTCTCATAGCCTGAGTCGCTTTGGGACGTTAAACTCTCATAAATCGTGAACCATTCCTATCCATTCTGGCCTCCCTCACTCGGCCCTGGTTTTGCTCACAAGAAGCGAGCTGAGCGCAGCGTGCACACCTTGTTGAGGAGCACGGCACCTTAAAACGAATGGAACTACGCAGGCGTCTGGAAGCTGTATTTCGTGTTTTGAAATTGCTGTCCCAGAAATGTCGTACCACTACAATCTGTAGAAAGAGTGTTCGAAAGCATGGAAGACCAAGGGCTGTGAAAATATCAGACATAGAGAAGGGGGCGTTATAGGCTATGTTTTTTAGTATGTTTCTTAATAAAGTGTCAACTCTGTTTTGCCATCTCGCGGAGCAAAAAGCAAAAACAGTAATGACATATCGGAGAATGCTGTACACCAGAGCATGCGCAATATTTTTTTTTATGTGAAAAGAAACAATGGATTTTATATAGAAAAACAACCAGGCCGCGCTTCGAAGCTTATCACAGACATGTGATAGCTGGCTGTGCCAAGACATATCACTGTCGAAGAAGACTCCCAAGTATTTTACTGTATTCACATAGGCGACCGGCACGCATTGACAGGGAAAACAGCCATGAACATGTAGAAAAACCGGCGCATCCATAGCTGTTAGATTTAACGTGGATCTGAAGCAAACGAGTTCTGTTTTAATCGGGTTAACCTCCAAGCAGTTATTAGTGAACCAAGTCATTGTTTTTTGTATATTATTCAGGAGGTTAGTATTGGCCACGTTGTAAGAAAAGTGCTTGGAAAGCAAAACAGTGTCGTCGGCTCATACACCGAGTCTCGACACGACGGGCGGGCATGCGTGAAGACAGTCTCGTGCGCCTCGTCCAGTCGTTCGTGATCAGTCACATCGCCTACGTTGCGGCCTACCTCAACTGGCAGGTCACTGACAGGAACAAGATCAGCACGCTGATCAGACGGGCTTACAAGACGGCGCTGGGCTTAACGGAGACCACGAGTACGGCTCGGCTCCTGCAGCTCGGCGTCCATAACACCCTAGAAGAAATAGCCGAGGCGCAGCTCACCGCGCAAATGGAGCGCCTCTCTACCACCAAGACGGGGCGCAGTATACTGACATCCCTGGGTTACAACCCCCGAACCCCCAGCCGGCAACCATGCGAGATCAGCGAGGAGGCGCGGGCTCACATCCATGTGGACCCCATCCCGAAGAACGTGCACCCCGAATGCAACCAAGTACGGCGGCAGGCACGGGCCCAGGCCCTCATCGAGAAACACGCCCAAGACCCGCACGCCCGTTACGTGGACGCAGCGGAATACAAACGAGAAGGCTTCGCGGCTGTGGTCGTTGCGGCGGCTACCGGCACCACGACAACGGCAGCGAGCGTGCGGTGCACGGACGCCACAGACGCCGAGGAGGTTGCCATCGCTCTGGCGATCTCCGAGGCCGAGTGTCACACCGTGCTCAGTGACTCGAGGAACGCCGTGCGCAACTTTGCCAAGGGGCGAGTGAGCGCGCCGGCGGCCGCCATCATCGGCAAACTCCAGCCCCAAGACCGCCGCAGCACCATCCGTATCAAGTGGTTCCCGGCGCACGCGGGCGAGTGTGCATCCTCGCCGAACCACAACGAGACGGCCCATTCGGCGGCGCGAGCGCTTACCCTCCGCGCCCCCGAGAGTGACCGTTCCGTGTGGTGGTTCGAAACCAAGGACCGCGTAACCAGTTATGGCGAAGTTACCATGTGTTACCGCCTAGCTCGACGGACAATGCCGCCTCCCCACCCGGCACTCAGTCGGGAGGAGGCCGTCATCCTAAGACAGATACGGACCGGGTCACTCCTCGCCCCGGCAGTGCTACACGTACTTCACCCAGAACTCTATCCGAGCGATGTGTGCAATGTTTGTGCAGCTGGTCCGGCGGACCAATGGCACATCATGTGGGACTGTGCCAGGTTCCCGACCGAGGCTACCTCCAGGATATACCCGCCCGAACTTCAAAGTGCAGTGCAGTCTGCAGACAAGGACATTCAACTAAGGGCCGTCCAGCAGGCCCGGGGTGCGCTCGAAAAGCACAAGCCTCACGACCCATCACAAACGGGCCGAACGGGGGTAGTGCAGAGGAGGGCATAACCCCGGGTCGACGCTTGGCCAACGTCACGACGCGTCAAACCGTCGGTTGCCGGCATTTTCAATAAAGTTTTTCCTACCTACCTACCTCCCTTAAACTATACAACATCAAAATCAATGGAGTCTAAACGCACTTATTTTGAGAAAAAGAAAGGCGCATAACTGGCTGAATTTGTAGGTGGACGCCACTGCATACTCGGAGCGCAATTGAGATCTCCAATGACCCAGTTACACTTGCTACTCGGAGGCTTCACACAGACGGACACCACTGACGCTCGGGGAGTGCGGCAAGAAGTGCCTTCGCATTAAAATATTTCTTGTTCCCCCTGAATTGTCTACGGAGGCCCCAAAACATACAATGAGCGGGGAATGCCGATGTCAGATGGTGTTACCCGGTCGGCCGAGAAATGCTGCAAACGTCCAACAGCAGCCGTCGGCGTCAATGAATGAGGTAATTTTATTTGAATGCGATCGGTCTCCGAGCGCACTTCTAGAGAAATTAGCCATTTGAAATCAAGTATGTGCGTCACATGAGAGAAAACTGACACAATGAGCGAGGAACGCAGGTCCTTTGCGTTGTCAACCCGGCTATCATGCGTTTGCAAGACAGGCGGTCGCATGCACGCAGTTATCGGCGTTTCTTGCGGAGTTGTCGACTGCGTAAACAACTGAAGCTACGACCGTTGCAAAACAGATGTTCTTTAACATAAACAGAACGCAGCTTCAGCTTCATGCCGATCGAACGCGCTGTTGTGAACAGATTTTAGCTATATCGAACATGACTCTCAAAAGCTAACCGAAGGGAGAGAAGCTGTGTCAACGGCTGTAGAGCCACATGAAAGCCATATTGGGTTCAAGCCTCGGTTTCTCTGCATAGCGCAGCTATCCTGGGACGTGTTGATCACGCCTGGTGAGGTTTGAGTGGTGCGTGAAAATTGAACTACGAGCGCTGCTTTGTGCCAAGCCGGGAAGTTCTAGGAGATGTTGGAAACGGCGGAAAAAAGGGTCCTGAGCCTCGATTTCCGTTCCCACGAGTTGCCGGCCTAGGGAGGAACTTAACTCCTGCCACATTATGTTGCGAGCCGAATCAACATCGTCGTTTCCAATGAATTTCGCGCCTTCATGATCTCTTGTAAAGCCATTCCTTCGTCTCGCGCTCACTACCGCCATCTGTCGAACTCAAACCTCGCTTCTTGCTTTGAAAAATGGCCTCCGAGACTAACGTTAAATTGGTGTCCGTTGTAGTTTTAGAGGCCGCACTGACGGCTTGCAGATTTCAAACCGCTTTCACAGGTGGCAGCAACAGTCCGCTATGCATAGCTTATGACACATCTATACAAACCATATACAAACAATGGCCGCTATAGTTTCACCGTTGGTGAAAGCGATAAATGGGTTTAACCAGAAACATATTCAACTTGATAAGATCCTTGTGCACTTTATCTTATTCAGGGTCGCTTCTCTTGCGTTTTCGTGTTTTCTTTGTCACGTTTTTAGTCCTGCTTGTACCACTTGTCTGTATTTCAGTTTAGATGGTACTTTCTTTACTGAAGCAATAAATGTGCCTATTTTATATTACTTTTGCTTGACTCATTATCCTCGCACATGTATGTTTTGTTATTCTGCCTGTCGGTGAAACTGCTTTTGTAACTTATTCTAGCTTCACATAAACACTGTTCAAGCTGTGTATATTTTCAGAGTAATTACTTCTTGAGAATGAAATTAATAATGCATTCATGTTTCTTCTCTTTTTCCCCCGTCAATCAATGTACATGCATTTGGTTTTGTGATTCTGTCAATTGTGCATATGGGGGCCTGCGGCTTCGTCAAGCTGTTGATTGTGAGAGCTTTTACTGCTGGTCTCCCGTGTCATATATTTATGTGGCACAAATAAAGGCATTATTATATTAATAAATCGCCACCCTATGTGAAGAAATCTTGCAAACGCTTTCATGAAAATGCGGATGGACGGCGGGTGGAAGCAGCTCTAATGAACGCTGGCGGATTTCGTCTCACGCAAGAAAAGCTTCGTGTACACAGCACAGCGAAATGTTACCGCTGCCTGCAGGCGCTTCCATTCTGGCCCCCACTTACGAGCGGCATACACCGAGAATGGATACTCCGAGGCGACCAAGGCATACGGCGCTGAAACTCCGAGCCGCCCCAAGATGCCATGGCTTCTCTCCCGCCCGCCCCCCTCATTTACTGTAACAACCTCGCCGCTCTTAAATAGTTTGTTTTAGATTACAGTCCCATTTATTCATAAGCTCTGTTCACGATACCCGATCCTGTATGTCTGCACACTGGATTTTGTGGACGTGTTCAAGATCATCATAACATACAAACCCGGATATTACGGTGCATACTTATGCACTATATGATCGCTGTCCCTCCCAGTTTCCTCAGATTCACTCCTGTCTCATGCATCTAATCCTCACTCCGGTGCCAGAGAATACGTGCCTTGATTCATCTGTGTACAAATCACCCTTTCCGTAGACCTCCTACTCTCTGGATACGTCAAAATACCAGCTGGTCTTCGTGAGGAGTAGGTATTGGTTCGTGGTGATTATGTCGAGCAGGCTCGGACGTCATCTGTTTATCGCTGATGGCGCGATAAAAAAACAAACTACGCAATGTTTACGCTATCCTGCGTAGATCGCTAAACTTGGCGGGAGCTGTGTGCAGTTTGCAACAGCTTATTTAGTATCCTTTGTATCGTTGTCTTCTTCCACGGTGTCATTTTCTCAATAGCTTCTCAATGGCATTAAAACTCCCATGGACATCCTGCGAATGTTCAGGATGTCCGCAGGACATTCAAGAGAGCTCAGTGCCCATTGGCTGTGGTCACGACCTGACCTGCTGGCCGTTTCGTTCTGTGCGTCGCCCCGTTGGCTGTCGGTGCCAGTCGGAAGTCCGCGATGAGAACGAAAGCTTTGTCTTCCCCAGAGGATGGTCTTCACTAGAGTGGCTGCTGATGAGCTCCACTTCGTCCGGGACGGGTTCCGTTTCAAACGCAAATGCCTTGTTTCGTAGTAGGTTTTCCTTTATCCGCAGCTCCTCACCCGCGCGAGGTTATGTGTGTAGGATCTCGTTACGTAACCCCCCCCCCCCCCCCCCAAATTATTCGGTAGTTAGAATCGCGCGTCCGCATGCTATGCGGTGTCAGCGACCGTTAGACACTGCGAATAACTTGCTCCGATTTTGTTATCACAATCGATTCTGTGGTCCGGTGCGGGTACGTTGATTTTTGCCTGGCAGCAAAAGACGCCAAACATTTATTGCTAAGAAAGTTGCTTTTCAGAAATTCCCCGCCACTCGACTCCAGTTTGTGACGTCTACACCGAAACGAACTCCGCGATCAGCGTTGTGAACTGAATAGCGGCATAGCCTGCACTCACAAGATTTGCTTAAAATGGCTGGCGGTATAGCATTGCTAAGCATGAAATATTGTGCATTAATCCTGTGCTTCCCTGCGTACGCAGTGAGCTAGTTTATGTGTCAACGATTACAGGATTAACAGTTACAGGAGCAAGTCATTTTGCCAAAGGATTAAAGTCCCACATGAACGGTTAAAAGGGGTATTGGGGGCATCTGTCGCTGCAGAAGCCGTCGTCATCACATAAGCAGACTTGGTTGCTGTGACGCTCGCCTATTATTATTAATGCGTAAATCATTACTAGTCCCACTACTAGAAAAGCCGCCCGGCGCGCGCGTGTGTACACACCGCAGATGGTACAGAAAATCCCACCGATGGCAAAATACGATGACGTCATCAACAAGGCGGCCATATGACGCACAGAGCAAGCCGAGCACTGCCACTACTGTACACAATCCTTACAATGCTATACCTACATGCCTTTCACACACACACACACACACACACACACACACACACACACACACACACACACACACACACACACACACACACACACACACACACACACACACACACACACACACACACACACACACACACACACACACACACACACACACGCACGCACGCACACGCACGCACGCACGCACGCACGCACACACACACACACACACACACACACACACACACACACACACACACACACACACACACACACACACACACACACACACACACACACACACACACGCACGCACGCACGCACGCACGCACGCACACACATTCGGACCAAAATTGTGACGAAGTCGTTTGTAGTACAGCGTTCTAGGCAGTGTCATAAGGGTGCGTGTATGCATGTGTGCGTGTGTGTGTAGGTGGGTGGGTGTGAACGCGCCCAGGGGCAGTAATAGTTTCGAATTCCCACAAGTAAGCAGTCCTAAGTGCCTCTGCCGAATTTTTTTTCAAACTCTTCTTTGGCATCTGTTCTATCAAATCTCTTCCGTCTACAAACTGCAGTGACAATGCTCCAGTTTGTTTGCGTATTTGTATGTGCCTTTGGGAAATGACACGAGAGATTTGGCCTACAGGGAAGAAGCCAGGACAACTGATATTGAGCATGAATTTGTCAAAAGTGAGAGACAAAAAATGCGACAAGGAGGAATTCCCTACTCGAAAATAAAAAAAAAAACAGGCCGAATTTATGAAGAGGGAGGAAAAGAGGTTGGGGACCGAGATCGGTACATAGGGAATCCTCCAGAGACAGAAATTAATTTGCGAACAGCGGAAAGAATTGTCTGATTGCTATAGCCCAACTGAATGGCTCCAAACGAGAGTAAACTGGGAACTGATATTGATAGGCCTACTTTTTGGAGAGTAATTTCCCGGAAAAGTTTTCGAGTTTGCCGAATTGGCGACAGGGCATGAAAAGAATGATACAAACTTGCGGGTTCAGTGCAGAATGAACACATGGCTGAGGTAGAACACCTAGATCATACCCGAGATCTGCGCAGATAGAAATTCAGGAGGGAGGGGTATCCTGCATTTAACACTGGCCAGTGGCACCTCACATTGACGTAAAGCGCACTGACCTGGATTCCACCTGTGCTGTAAATGCCGGAAGTTGCCAAACGAGAGAGAAAAATTGTGAGTCTTTCGCAAATATAAATTGCTTGAAGCGGCCACCCGCCCATGAGGGAAAGCTGGGCAGCATAAGGGCAGAATAGAGCCGCCTAGGAAGACGACGCGAGATAGTCCGTCGACTCATTCATTGCTAATCCACTCTGGCCAGGAACCCTCACAAGTCAAATTTCAAGAACATGACTAGGGACAAGTCCCACAAACTGACAGCGCAAACCAGGCCTAATGGAAGACGTGAAGGCTGTGCAAACAGAAAGCACATCAGCCACAACAAGGACGTTGCATTGCAGAGGACGTGACCTCCGGTTGGCTGGAACTAGTGCCAGAAAATCCACAATGAAAATTGGTGTGTAATCAGGCAAGCGAAAGCCAATCCAGCGGAAGGTAACAGTGCGAAAAGAAAAACTGCTAGCGGATAGGGAGATTGCGAAGCCGCACTTTCTCGAGCTGAGGCGCTGGCCGGACGATTACGCCGAAGAGGCGAAATGTACCCCGAAATGTATATCTGCATTAAAACTCTGTCGATGCGCTACAGTCTACTTGCGAAATCAGCCGATAGTAGCGACACCTGCATTTCGTTTTGTGGTGTTTTCTACCTAATAAAACCTGCTTTTTTCGTAACAGTGGTCATTGCGAATAGAACACGGTGATCTATCTATACACTGGCCATTTTGCCGGTATGGTCGCAGGTTCTGCGCTTTCTCCCTTGTGGTCAGCTGTAGCCACAACATGCGCCTCTTTGTGCTTGTATGCGGCGGCGTCGACACACAGCAGTGACTTTCTGTCTTTAAAGCAAGCAGCAGCAATAGCATACGCCATGATGCATAACAGTCTCAGACCGAAAGATCATAGTAAGCAACTCAAAAACTGCGATTAATTACTTCATCGAAAGCAGAGTATACCCCGGGCCGCTAAACTAATTATAAAATACCCCCAGAAGCTCTAATTAAAACAATATGGACCCCTGCCCACTCAGGTCTCCCAGGAAACGTACAGGTCAACAACAGAGCCCGAGGACTCATCCCGGCAGGACAAGGCGCGTTCCCAAACCACCGGGCCAGATCAGTGAGACCTACTCAACTTTAATGAAATCACAACCTCCTATCGAACGGCCAGAAAGGAATACCCCCCTTCTGGCCCCATGCTCAAGCAAGAGCAAAGCAACCAACCTCAAGCTTCTCCAAACTCACACAATCCCAAGCCCATCAACACTAGCTAAAATTCACCCAGATACATGAGAGTACCCGAACCTCAATCACATAATATGGACCTGCAGTAAGAATACTTTAAGCCAAATAACCACAGAGGAGCAGTGCGAGGCCACGCTGCGCAGCTCGGATCTGTGGCAGCAAAAGTTGCTCACAGGGAGAGCTCATCAGGTCGGTGATGTCTAAGAGAAAATGCTACCAAATGTGCTACCAAATGACAGTAGCCTATCTGCTCCAAAAAGGAGCCTACCTCTTCAAACTTCGAAATAAACTTTACTCTCTCTCTCTCTCTCTCTTGATACAGGCGAATGTCAATTTTGTGCTCTATCTCCCTTTTAATATCCAAGGTGGTCGAAATTTATCGTGAGGAATCCACTACGGTGCCTCTCTATGCCTTACTATACAGTCCCTCCATGCCTTCCTGCGGTGCCTCAGTAGTTAGGCGCTCGGGTAATGAAGCGGAGGACCCGGGTTCAAAACTGGCCGCGGCGGTAATTGAGGCGAAACGCTAAAGGCGCTAATGTGCTGTCCGATATCAGAGCACGTTGAAAATGGCTGGTGGTCGAAATTATTCAGGAGCCCTCCACTACGTGACATCTTCATTTCTTTTTTCACTCTCTCCCTTTCCGTTTTCTCACGGCGCGGCTGCGGTGTCCACCGAGAAGTGAGATAATTACAATGCCATTTCCATTGCTCAGGCCTCTCCTCATATTCCAAGTTCTAATCAGTCCTAAAAAAAACCCTTGAGGCCCGGTTGAGGTGTCCACCGTGAAGGGCTACAGCTATGCGCCATTTCTGTTCTTCAAAAACCAATTCTTTCGCTCATGGTGACCCGCCGCGGTGGCTCAGTGATTAATACGCTCGGCTGGTGGTGGTAGTGGTTTTTTATTAATATAATCTTTTCCTTCCTTTTTACTATTATTTTTAATAAAACCACTACCACCACCACCATGGTGCGGTAGAGGTGTCGTCAAGAAGTGAGGCCACGTTTCGATAGAGGCGAAACGCAGAATGCGGCCGTGTGCTGTGCGTCTGTCTGTCTGTTGTTGCCAGGAGGAAAGAAAATGAAAGTGCAGAGGCCTGCCCACTGGATCAAGCCGAGCCACAATCGCTACCACGTGCAGATAGTAGGAGAGTTATTAAAAGATGGGATAGAGAGACAGGATAGTAAAGACGCGCGGTATAATGACCCAGGCCGATCCCGGAGGCAGTGCAATACCGGGCCAACCGGTGGCGGAAGTGAAGCAACCTTCAAGCACCCCGCCACATTTCCAAAAATTAAGTCCAATTGGGACCCGTATCAGATATTCTACGGGGTCCACAGATATGGATATCAGCGCACGTTAAATATCCCTGCAGGAGGCCTGAAAATATTTCGGAGCCCTTCACTATACGACACCGCTCTCTTGCTTCTTTCATTCTCACTTTCCTTCGTTCTCACACTGAGCGATTGAGGCGTACACGGAGAAAAGAGGTAGTTTTTTTTTCTTATAAACGAGATCTATTGCCTCAGGGCAAAAGTGAGTAACTCCGCCTTACCACACGTAAGATACTAATCACACGCGGTCAGGCAATCACCGCGGGCGCGCATAATGCGTATATACAAATTGATTTTGAGAAAATAAAAGGCGCATGACCTGTCTTGGTTTGGTTTTGAGGAAATGAAAGACAAAGTTAGACAGTTACTCCACCTTTAATTTCCTCTAAACCAAACGAACGCAGGTCATGCGCCTTGCTTTTTCTCAAAATCAATTTGTATATACGCATTATGCGCGCCCGCGGTGATTGCCTGACCGCGTGTGATTGGACTTTACGTACGATGAGCTGCGTGTGGTAGGTCTAAGATAGGCTATATATATATATATACACACACACCTGAAAGCAGACAGACGTGGTGAAGAAACACTGGCACTTGACGTTTCGGCCTGGGACCGGCCTTCGTCTGAAGAAATTCTTCGACGCCGTAGCAGGCAATCTAAAGGCTTTTACAATTCCGTCTTTAGAATGTGGTTAGGAACGTCCCAAGTTTTTATCTGTCGTGTTGATTAAAAGTAATTATTAGTGCAATTACTTTGTGGCTGAAAATGAACTAATAAGGAAATCGAAGAAAAACAAGTACATGCCGGCAGTTGGATCCGAAACCTCAACCTCCTCATACACTTGAATAAAATATATACACAAGTGTGTGTATATAGATATGCATAGTGGGAGGTACATTTTCCTGGCTGAGCTTGCTGTGGTAACTGTATGTTTAGCAATGAGAGACATTGGGTATACACATCTTTTATTCATTTTGCTTGACACAGACGAAGACTCCCGTTGATCTGTGAACTAGCATGCAGTGGCCTCAATTGTGTCTATACAGTATTTCGATTTGGTAGAGTCTCATTGGTCTAAGTAGTTCCCCATTGTGTAGCCTGGACGTGAGGGTCTGAAGCTAAATTAAAGTCAAACCTTTCTTTCAAATTTCCGGGTCGCAGATGCAGTTTCAGAAACTCGAATGGTGTGATCAGTCACACGACGGGCCTTCACAACCTCTACGGTTGGTTCCCGTTGACTGACGCCTTCCACAGGCTCCACCTCGCGGCTATGCGCCGTCTATTACGCTCGGCAGTATGGCATCTCCGTTTGGCAAGCCGTTCCTCTCTCTGTTCAGGCGTCTCCGCTGCTCTCTTCGCCTTCTGACGCTCATTCTCTCTTCGTTGAGTAGCCAACTGCAGGCGACAACCTCAGGATCGGAAGAGTTCATGTTATCTTGTCTATACCGCCGTTTAGCAGCGGCTGGACTCTCCTGTGCATCTATATCAAGCGTTGCGGTACAGCCGCCGATTACATCTCCGCCTTTTATACGCACTGCTGCGCATGCGACGACGCGCGGTGCGGGTGATAGAGCGGCGAGGCGGTGGTGGCGAACGCGGCGCAGCTGTGGAGTCTCTCTGGTTATGATAGTATCGGCGCATGCGCACAAATGCTCATCCACGTGACGTCACATTCAACTTCGACGGTGTAGCGGGCGCGCGGCCGCGGCGACGACAGCGACGAAGCGCGCGGCGCACCCGCTGCTCCTCTCCGGTTGCCATGGTAACGGCGCATGCGCACAGCTGGCCTCTCCCATGTACCGCGAAATGCTCGACTGGTAACCCAGTGTAGCTCCCGCTACAATAATAATAATAATAATAATAATAATAATAATAATAATAATAATAATAATAATAATAATAATAATAATAATAATCGGTTTTGGGGGAAAGGAAATGGCGCAGTATCTGTCTCATATATCGTTGGACACCTGAACCGCGCCGTAAGGGGAGGGTTAAGAGAGGGAGTGAAAGAAGAAAGGAAGAGAGAAGTGCCGTAGTGGAGGGCTCCAGAATAATTTCGACCACCTGGGGATCTTTAACGTGCACTGACATCGCACAGCACACGGGCGCCTTAGCGTTTTTCCTCCATAAAGACGCAGCCGCCGCGGTCGGGTTCGAACCCGGGAACTCCGGATCAGTAGTCGAGCGCTCTAACCACTGAGCCACCGCGGCGGGGCCCGCTACAATAATAATAATTGGTTTTGGGGGATTTTGGGGGAAAAGAAATGGCGCAGTATCTGTCTCATATATCAGCTCCCGCTATCCTTAAACAGCTTATTCTTAAAGGGACACTGAGGAGAACCCTATCAAAATTTTTTTGTTAGCAATATCTGATAGTTCGGCATTTCATGGCTTTGTTGACGCTTGTCCGGGAGCGAAAGATGCATTTATTCCAAAGAAATTTGGATTCGAAGTTGAAAAAGTTTTTCCCGCCGCTTCGATTCAAACTCGAGAACTCTTATGACGACACGGAGAACTCTTATGACGACACAGAACGGAGTGACGTGAAACGTGACGTAAACGGAGACTCCGTGATTTCTGATTTCTAGCGGTGCCGTCTAGCAGCTGCCGAAATGAAAGCTACCGCCGCCGCACGTTGAAGGCATCTATCGGGGGTCGCCACCGTCGCTTCGTTTACGTTTGCACCGGCGTCTTGCCAGCGTTACGATGGATCCCGTTCCCGAACCCGACGACGTAGTTATCGCAAAAACTCTGGCATGCATTTCAGCGACCCGCCGCGGTGGCTCAGTGGTTAGGGCGCTCGACTACTGATCCGGAGTTCCCGGGTTCGAACCCGACCGCGGCGGCTGCGTTTTTATGGAGGCAAAACTCTAAGGCGCCCGTGTGCTGTGCGATGTCAGTGCTCGTTAAAGATCCCCAGGTGGTCGAAATTATGCCGGAGCCCTCCACTACGGCACCTATTTCTCTTCCTTCTTTCACTCCCTCCTTCATCCCTTCCCTTACGGCGCGGTTCAGGTGTCCAACGATATATGACAGATACTGCGCCATTTCCTTTCCCCCCAAAAAAACCAATTATTATTATTATTATTTCAGCGACCTCAGCCCCACAGAGCGTGCGATGCTTTTGAGGGAGCAGGGTTAGGTTAGGCGCCGGCGGGTGGTTTCCCCCTTCATCAGATAGCAGCCGTTGCCAACTAAATATCATGACCCCCGTGCGGGGAGTCGCGAGGGGTGCGTTGCGCCCATCGGAGGCTGGCCGGGGCTTTGGGGCCAACGGATTGTGATTCCTTGCACGGAGCGGTTGCACGGCGCAGCAGGCAGCGTCGAGGTCTCCCACGGTTGCAAGGGCCAAGTTATTTATTTATTTTTTTTGTCACAAAAACAAATGGGTGCTCGAGGGCGGTCGCGGTTAAAGTCGGCGGCTTGAAACCAAAGCCGGCGCACGACGCTTCAACGGCTTCCGCTAGATCCAACGGGTCCACTGGATCTGGCTCTCTCGCCAACTTGCATGTACCTTCAGATATGTACTGTGAATGGACTAAAATAGCCGAGCTCGAAAAGAACAGCTCCGCCGAACTGCCGCAGCTATTGAATACAACGCGCACCTCGCCGTGGAGCCAAATCAGTCTGGCCGGGCCGGCGGCGGCTGGTCCACTCGGCGCGAAATTGATACATGCTCCAATCTTCCCGCCAATGTGGTCAGAGTGCGCCGAAGCCGCCGAACGCGTCGGCGGTCAAGCGCAGTTGGAGTATATGAGGGTCCCGCTTTGACCGACGTGACTTCGCCGTGCAGGGCGCGCGCGCGCGCGCCTCGCCGCAGCATAAACGAGCCTTAACAGAGCCTGCGCTTAAATGCTAACCAACGTATTCAGCGGCGGCATCCATGGGAGCCACTGAAAACCCCCGCCCACTCACTAAATAAAAGGAGACAAGTCCGGTGCCGAGGTTCGGGATCGAGCCAGGGCCTTCAGCGTTTCAGGCGGAAACGCTACCGCTCCGCCACGACGGCTCCAGTTACAGCCGTCAATAAAGGCGCATCTCGTGAATGAACTCTTCTGATGCAAAAATCTCCGCGCTTTCGCTAGGTATATCCTGGCCTAACAGAGCTAGGCCACCAGCAATTTTCCTGAACTGCCGTGTACCTTGCCTCCCGTCCCTAATAAACGATTTCCGTTAAGTAGTTTGAAGTTGACTGGCACAGCCGGGAATGTTTCGCCGGGCAAGCGTGCGAATACACAAGTGCTGCCTTGTACGATCACCGACCATCGTGCCATCATAGCTTTTCAGCGACCGTGGCGATCATCTGACAAGCCTTAACAGGCTCCTACATAGGTTAACTAGCACTTGAAGCGGCACTTGGAGTTCCTCTGCTGTTCTGCGCTTGTAAATCGAAGCGCGTCAAAAACAAAACCACGGGGCACGCAAAGCTCATAGACGCGAAGCGCCATAACAAATCAAATTCTCCTGGCCGCCTGTGGCGCCGCCAAGCATCCGTTTTCTTTGCTTCCAACATTCAGGTTGTCTTTTGCCTGCCTTCCTTGTGTGATAAAAGTGCACTATTGGTTTTAAAACAAAACTTACTTCAATATTGATCTGCGCAACCTACCTTCGTTGGCCTTAGAGATTCGCGAAACCAAGTAGGATGGAAAATTCCTCCAAGGTGGCGTCTCTTGTCCTATGGCGTCACCACGCTTGTACTTGCGAGATTGGCCTGTGGTGGCGATACCTGTATTTTGGTTCTTGCTATTTTCTTCCTTACAAGAGCTTTGTTTTCAGTAAGAGCGGCGTTTTTGTGATCAGGAGCTTGTATTCTATCGATACAAGCCAACTTCAATTTCTCCTCTGTGTCTTTAATGGAGGCGAATCGCAAAGGCGCCCATGTGCTGTGGAATGTCAGTGCTCATTAAAGATCCCCCGGTGGTAGAAATTATTCCGTAGCCCTCCACTATGGCTTCTCTTTCTTCCTTTCTTCTTTCACTCCCTCCTTTATCCTTTCCCTTACGGCGTGGTTCAGGTGTCCGCCGAGATACGAGACAGATACTGCGCCGTTTTCTTTCCACAAAAATCAAATTGTTGTAGCGAGCTCGCTGTGCTGTGTCTGATGCATCGGCATATTATCTGCTCCCATCAGGAACGAGCGAGAAGGATGATACCGGTGGCGTAATAATAATAATTGGTTTTTGGGGAACGGAAATGGCGCAGTATCTGTCTCATATATCATTGGACACCTGAACCGCGCCGTAAGGGAAGGGATAAAGGAGGGAATGAAAGAAGAAAGGAAGAAGAGGTGCCGTAGTGGAGGGCAATGGTTGAGAAATTTTCTGTTGTCTGGCGGGATAGTGTTCGCAAAATGAGGAAGTGAAAAAGACTGTAAGATCTCTGATATCGTGATGATCGCTAAACTCTGGCCACGGAATGGGTGCAAGACAGCGAAGGTTAGTGATGTCGGGCATAACTTCGAGATCGGTTGCTTCAAAGATGTCCGATTAGTTTTAATAGGAAGGTAAGAAGACCCTAAAATAACAAATTCAGACAAGACAAATAAAACGGCCGTGGCTTAGCTTGGTTAAGCCTGGTGATTGCGAAGCAATAGTGTGTTATTCTCGGATCAGCTGGTAGTATGGCTGGTGGTAGTCTTGGGTTATGCTAGTGTTACGGCTTACAGTGAATTATCTAAGAGGAAGTCATCCGTCGAATCCGCGTATGCCGACAAACATTTCCCTCACCAGCGTGCCCATTACAAAATCTTCCAGTATCGATTGGCCGACGGTGCGGTAACACTCCATTTTCTCCGCGTCGTAAGATATGCCCACTCGGTGCTTGCAGTAGCGTTCGTTAAAGTACGGTAGCGTTACGCCGTAATAAATTTTGGGGTTATTGTCCCCGTCCAAAATGCGATACAGTTTGTTGTACGTCTCCTCGTCGTCTTCACGATGCATTAGCGGTAGCTTGTATGTTTCGGCCACGTTGTAGATGGCCAAGTTGTCTGCATAACACCCCCATCGTTCGTCGGTCATCTTAAGTTTGCCCCACTTGTGCATCTGCGTGTCCGGCGTGTCGCTGGTTGCCCCGGGGTCCGGCGGTAGACCCATCTTGCGTCTTACAATGTCGTTCTTGTAGCGCGGTATGCGCTCGTACGCGTCGCCTATAGAGACCTCATCCAGGTAGCAAAACGCGTTTTTATTGTTTTTGTTGAACATGGTTCGAGTAGACCGCTTTATGGGGTTGGGCGGCGTCTTTGACGGACCGCCGAGACGACGGTATGGCTCGAACGGCGTGCACGACGTGGCTTCACACCCACTCTTCGTGAACACGAATCGACCGTTGCTACACGTCAAACCGTCCGGGCACGGGTAATCCACTGGAAGGGGTCCCCACGTTACTGCGTCGTCGCCGAAAAACTTAAAGTCGTCGATTCCCTTGGCGCGCCAATGTTCGAGCAACTTCTGATAGGCGTATTTATTGATGTAGTAGTAATCGAGCATCGTGGGCCCTGGGTCTGTCATCACGTATTAGTAGAGTTGTGCGATTATCTCTAGAACGTCAACTACCACGCGCGTTTTTAGCTGAATTTCATCTTGGGAATGGCACCCGATGCCCAACGCCGGAGTTTTTACCAAGTCGTAGTAAAGAATGACGACACACACGTGTTACCTTGTTTCATCTTTTATTTAAAGCTATAAATACGCTTTGGTGATCTGTGAAGTAATGACTTTTGGTTTGTACATCACTTATTACATATTTGTCAGAATGTCTGTACATGATTAAATCTAAACTGCTTCCCCACTGAGTTGTAGACTTTGGCTGTAGTGGGCATAGGTCAAGGGAATATCTGGTGTCGAGGGCTTCGATGAACGATGGGTCTCTTGTAGGGTCTTTGTTGAAGTCTCCTGTACAGACGAGCATTCTTCTGTCAGTTCGTTCCGGTAGACCATTGACCAAGATGTTAAGAGCAGCATCATTTCCTGTTTGGAGCGAGATGTAAACACCAGCCACAACTAAGTCCTAGGCAGAAATTGCTATACAGTGCTTCTCCTTGTTCCGTCGGTACTGGAGGCGTCACAACGGTAGCTTGCAGAGGTTGTCTTACATATATAGCCACTCCTGCATTTCTAGTCTGGTCAACACGTCTGGCTGCACCCACAAAGTAGAAACCACGCATATCCAAAGGACACTCGCCTGGGTAATATCCAGTTTCAGTAAAGACTAAGACATGAGCGGACATAAGCAATGAGTCCATGGCTATTTCCTGTTTATGAGCATCGAGTGATCTAACGCTCAGTGTGGCCAATGTAATCGTGCTGTTCGCCACCAACTGCTCACATCGATTAAACGCAGTGTCTAGCCTATGTCTCTCTAAACGCTCAAACTCCGCTTTGAGGAACCTGTCTGCATTAGGTCCTCTGTGTGTAAACTTATGGCATCCTTCCTTGTTGGTAAGATACAGCCCTTCTAGACTTGTAGCCCTACTCAGGGCTACATAGACAAGTTTCTGTGGATGGTTTGGCTTCTAGGCCTACTCAAAGCATCGTGATTCAGTGAAAGCAGTCGTTCGGCCAGCGCTACCGTCTCCGGCATGTCGTTGTTGGCGACCTCTTCGTTTGGCGCATCGTTTAGCCAAAGTAGAAGGTGAGCATGAGCACTGCCTCGATGCTGAAATTCAATGCGTCTGAAGTATTCAACCACGTGGTTAGGCTTAAATGGGCTAAGCCGCTTATTGCAGAGGATTTGCATAATTACCCGAACCATATGTTCAAAGTACACGGCACAAACCACCGGATCTTCGTTCACCAAGACTGCAGCAAAGTAGCTATTCATCTCATGTTCATCCATACCAATATCAGATGGGGTTGCCTTCAAGCTCTTCAGTAATTCGAGAAGCCGCGGCCAGTGTACTTCCGATGCCGAAAGAGTCAGGAATGCCGTTGGTTTGCCAAATTGACGAATCATCGCAAACAGTTCGGCTTTAAGGGTATGCCAATACCGCATAGTATTCGGTACACCCTTCATAAATCCTATGTCTCTCTCAATGAGATTCTCCACTTTCTCAGGATTCTCTACATCACCTCTGGTCAACGTCTCGATGCCTCGTTTGTTCCTAAACATGGTATTCAGGTTATCGCACACACGGTGTCGAATTACCTTCATAGCCATATAGAGAACATGCATCGGTAGAGCTCCTCGTCTATCACTTCTTCTAATCTCGGACGATGCCATGGTCAGGATTGTAGGCCTAGCCTCAGGTTTAATGCATCTTGCATGACCGAGGTAGATCTGTGGAAACGACAGCTCCTCAGCATGCGTGTCGTACAGAATGCTTATAGGCTTCTGACCTTCGCCGGGAGCCATTGTTACCACAGGATTCAGAATTGCTTGTTCGTCATACACTATAGTGTGTTGACCCATTGTTAATGCAACTGTCTCTGACATGGGGTCACGTTCGTCGTCATCACCACCACACTCCTCCAACTCCATCTCATTGTCTTGTGCCATATCCATCAAGTTGTTTACCTTGGCGAGGTCGATCTTAATGTCATAGTGTTTATACAATGGAGAATTTTGCAGTACCTCTACCCAGGGCAGCAACTGTTCACGTGAAACCTCATCGGCTAGGTACAAGGTCTTAGCAAAGCGGCGTCTCTTTATATTCACAAATATTTGCTGTTGATCGTCCACGTCTCTGGGCAACTGCTTCAACATATGGTCAGTCTCTACCGGCACATTCACGATTGGTCCCTTGATACCGTACTGACCGTTCTTCCAATTCATTAGTCTCCGAATCTGTACAAACGGTATACGCGGAGACAGAAGCCGCTCGGCAACTGGGTTCAAACGCGGTAGCCCTTCTGGCATCGGCGGGTATCTATAGCCATTAGAAACACTGTACAAAGGAATCTTTTCCTCTTTAAGGCTATTCTTGCATGCATTGCACATCACGGCACCGGCTAAAGTCTCTTCTTTCCAGTCCGGGTAAGCCTTAAGCAATGTGGGAAACATGAGAGCACTCACCGGCGTAAGTTTGTCCCTATGCCACAACCGGTCACACACTGTACACGCATAGCCGAACGGGTTGTTAGTAAAGCGTCTGTTGAATTCACGCGTTGCCGTCTCAAACTCCTTTATTCTTCTCGCATGTTCTTCACGTCGTTCTACTGCAATGTGTCCTTCGGGTTGAGTCCGGCCAGCCTTGGTGAGAGATTTCTTCTGTCTTTTCTTCGAACGCTCTTGTCTCTGCTGGGGTGTTTCTTCTGCACGCTGTTTTCTTCGCTTTTCGTTTTCCTTCTCTCGAAACGCACGTTCCTTCTCGAGCCGCTGCTGCCGCTGTTCCGGGGTTTCTTGGACACGCCTCTTGCGTTTAGTCGCGTTCCAGCGTTCTGAACTAGTAGAAGTAGACTCACTGTCGGGCAAACTCATAATTTCTTCCTTTGCTTCTGCTGTTTCCACAGAGGAGGTTGCACGTTGTCGCCGAGCTGCATACTGGGCACGCCGCTTAGAAAGTCGTTCTTCTCGTTCTTCTTCCGTCTCCGTAGCTCGCTGATGCTCCTTCTTTGCATTCTGCCGAGCTGCCTTGTTCGTAGGCACCATCGTAACATCTGGCTGTATGACTGCCTTGGCGAGAGGAGCGGGAGTTAGGCCGCCGTTGGTAGCTACCGCCTCGCCTCGCGACGGCGTGAGATGGGGCCCCGTTTTTACACAGCTGGTGTGACGTCACACCGACCGCAGCGCCCCTGTTGAGAGGAGCGGGAGTTAGGCCGCCGTTGGTGGCTACCGCCTCGCCTCGCGACGGCGTGAGATGGGGCCCTGTTCTTACACAGCTGGTGTGACGTCACTCTAGGTAACGTGGTGTGACGTCACGCAGCGAGGTCACGCTAAAGGTCAATGGTGCCTACCACCGCCTCGTCACGGAACGGGCTGAAGTGCGACCTAAAGTAGTATTGCTTCGCAATAAAAAATTGAGGCATGAAGAATGTCAAGTGAAGTAGATAGCGCAAAAGACAACGACATAACACAACAGAGGCGCTAGCCAACTAGCCCGCCAACTATCCCGCCAAAAAAGCTCTATTATAAATACTAATAATTGGTTTTTGGGGAAGGAAATACCGCAGTATTTGTCTCATATATCGTTGGACACATGAACCGCGCCGTAAGGGAAAGAATTTTCGTTCTTTTACGGCGTGGTGCGGGTGTCCTCGAGAATTGTGAGACATGCGTCATTTCCTTTCTTTAACCTGCCGCGGTGGCTGAGTGGTCAGGGCGCTCGGCTACTGATCGGAGTTCCCCGGTTGGATCATAATAATAATAATTGGCTTTTTCGGAAAGGAAATGGCGCAGTATCTGTCTCATATATCGTTGGACACCTGAACCGCGCCGTAAGCGAAGGGATAAAGGAGGGAGTGAAAGAAGAAAGGAAGAAAGAGGTGCCTTAGTGGAGGGCTCCGGAATAATTTCAACCAGCTGGGGATCTTTAACGTGCACTGACATCGCACAGCACACGGCGCCTTAGCGTTTTTCCTCCATAAAAACGCAGCCGCCGTTCTTCTTTCACTCCCTGCCTTATCCCTTCCCTTACGGTTCGGTTCAGGTGTCCAACGATATATGAGACAGATACTGCGCCATTTCCTTTCCCCCAAAAAACTTATTATTGGTCGGGTTCGAACCCGGGAACTCCGGATCAGTAGCCGAGCGCCCTAACCACTCAGCCACCGCAGCGGGTCCCCGGTTGGATTCCAAACGCGTTTTTATGGAGGCAAAACGCTAAGGCGCCCGTGTGCTGTGCGATGTCAGTGCACGTTAAAGATCCCCACGTGGTCGAAATTATTACGGAGCCCTCCACTACGGCACTTCTTTCTTCCTTTATTCTTTCACTCCTTCCTTTATCCCTTCCCTTACAGCGCGGTTCACGTGCCCCACGATACATGAGACATACTGCGCCATTTCCTTTCCCCAAAAACCAATTATTTCCTTTCCTTAAAACCAATTTTCATTTCAATTTACGTCCCTTACGGTCCGGTTCAGGTGTTCACCGTGATATGTGAGACAGGCGTCCTTTCCTTTCCTTAAAAAATTATTTTCATTTTCCTTGCCTTACGGCGGGTTCGGGTGTCCACCGAGATGTGTTTCCTTTCCTTAAATTGTCCGGGCAAGGGGTCGCACCGAAGGACGATGGCGGTCCGTGGATTCCTTGACAATGCTGCAAAACGCGTTCGCGTCCTGCTCTTAAAGGCGAAGCTTAAGCGTCCTCCAATTTTTTTTATGCTGCCTCGGAATAAGTTCTCCGCATCCAGCGTCTAAACTCGCTTCCAGGTTACGTTTCGACCAATTTCCACGCTGACTGCCGTGGTCGGGTGCTGTCGCTGGACGAGACGAAGAAGTGTCGGAGCCATGCGCTGCGCCGTTCTATTCTCGCGCCGCGTGCCTCGCGCAGAACGTGCTCGAGCCGAGGTACGAGCTGGCCGCTTGCGCTTCGTCCTGCTGTCTTCCGAACGCTGCCCTTCGAAAAGCCGCCTGCAGTCTAGAAGGCCGGGACATCCTTGCATCACTTTCACCAGCAGCACTCGTCTCCGCCTACATAACCAATGTCGTCCGTGCCCGAGAAAGAGCGTCCCCAGGCACCGCCCCCTCCCGGCGCCGATTCTGAAGATTACATGGCACCTTCCACTTCGTCATTCGTGGTGACCGCCGAGCCGTCCTCGGCGCCAGAGAGGAAGGCCGTGGGCAAGCCTACAGACATCCGAACGCCTGGTAAGTTTAAATATATCGCATCGTTCTGTGGTCGCTTTCGCTAATCCACGATTATTAGAAATAGTCATCCGTGAAGCGAGCGGATGCGCTGACCAGGCGAAGCATTTACTTGACGCCACTACCCCTTCAGGTGGATATGTAGAAGTGAATGGCGAGATCGACACGTTTCGTACGTCGTCGGATTAACACTAACTGGCGGGTGTCCGCTTCCTGACCAACGATGAAGGCTCCGGCCTTTTAGAACTTGCTCATGCGGGGTTCATCGGTTACTCAGTTTGTAGCCATTGAAGCGGTCTCGAGCCAATGTTACGGACATGGACGTCTGTACGACCGAAGTCGCCAATTTCCCAAACTTCCAAGTCTCTTGCGCATACCTATCAAAAACTGCTTCCCGACCTTGCGAGGTGTTTGCTTAACTCTTAGGGCTTCTTGAAAGAAAACAGCACTCGATAATATTTGAGCTCTTCTAATTCACATCCATTGTACTCATAGTTGTTTGCCACTGTAGTTGTCATAAGGCTTGGTCAGGGACGGGCGCCCACCCGCAGTGGAATCATCCGTTAGATATCTTGTTTTTTCAACCACTTCTGCCACCTTTCCTTGAAGACGAAGCGGCAGCCACTGCTGACACGTCGGACTCAGAGGCAGCCATTGCGGTGGCGTCCGCGGCGATGCCGCCTGTGGACGACGGCTTCGGAGAGTTCCCGCAGCAGCTCGTTGAGGAGCAGCCCCAGTTGCTGAATGGCGCGTTCTACCTCCTGTCGGACCCGTCGGCCGCCCCGCGGTTCTATGAGGGACACCAGGCAAGTACATCTGGCTGCGACGCACACTGCGAAAGTGGTGAGGAGGAGCTTTATTCGAGGCCAAGTCTTGGGCCGCGTGATAAGGAGCGCGTGCTGCCCGAAGGCCCATTGGTAATCCGCCCAGTTCGAGCGAAGCCACACACGCAAGGAGGAAGGGGGCGAGTAAGACATATTTGAAGCCACTGGCAGTAGCATTAGATATAGGACGTGTTCTGTGTCTGCCATGAAAACCGGGCGGTTGGGACATGAGCTGTATCACGCCATTAGATGCCGCAGAAAATTCGTATGATGAGTACAGTTCTCACCGAAGGATGTGCGCTTGTTCAGTTTTGAATGACGTGCTCAGCACATGGGATGGGTCTGGCCTTGTCGATGAACACTTCTTAAGTACGGGAGATCGCACTGCGGAGACTGTTCTGTGCACGGGGTCTCATTTAGAACCCAATCTCCTCGGTCGTCTCGGCACAAGTCGTGATTAGTCCATCGTATGCTGGGAGAACTCCCGAGGTTGAATGGATTCTTTCAAGAAAATGACTGATCTTTAGCATCCACCGGAGCTCACACATACGGGTCCAAAGGAAAGCTTACAAATTTCTCACATGTTTCGAGGCTGATGAAAACTTGAACCTACTGAGGGGTTAAAATCTGGGTCCACTTCCTGTCTGCGACAGTCCCTACCAATTATGGCAGCTAGGATGGCTAGCAGATGGTAAAGCCAGGACGAATGGTTGAACTGGAAAGTAGAACGATGATAGTGTTATGCATTTAGGGAAACCACCCATGATGAAAGATGTGAAAAGAAAGTAATGTAGATTAGCTCAGCTAATCCAGGATATACAAAGCGAAAGGTATCGGCGTTCACTGTGTTCATTGTCGTTGGCGTTGACAGTGTTCTAGACGGCGATGGCTTCGAGCAAAGGAAGGGCACATAACTGGCTCCCTGGATATGTGGACGCCTCATTCGTGCTTTGATTCGTGGTGAGAAAGAGATGTGGAATGAATGAATTAGTGCTGACAGCGTTGTGGCTGACATGCGGCACTGCAGCAATACCTAGGCCGCAGCGTTCATTTGGTGATCAATCTTTCGCGATCAACCATTAACTGCATGCGATCTCCCAGAGTGGCAGGGAGGGCGCGCTGCCTATCCGTAGCCTTAGCCATCGCTACTACATCGGCGACCCACATTTTCAGCAACTCAAAGACCGCGGTCCGTAACTTTAAGAGAGACCGCATCTCCGAACCCGCTTTCCGGCTTCTAAGCCGGTCTCCCGCCCCTACCCGACCTATTCAGGTTCTCTGGGACCCGGCCCACGCCGGTCACCCAGGTAACGAGGCGGCTCATTATTTAGCTCGAGGTTTCGTCAGCCGAGCAGGAGCCGCCGACGCCTGGGGAGACGCTCGAGATCGAATGATCGCGTATCACGAGATCACTCTACACTACCGTGAGCAACGGCTAACGTATCCCCCTCCGCACAAGTCTCTCACTAAATTGCAGCAGGTGACGTGGCGACAGCTACAATCCCGCACCTTCCTCTCCCCTGCCCTCTTAGCCCTGGTTCACACGGGACTGTTCACGCCAGTATGCACCCTCTGTGGCTTTCTGAAAGCGGATTTTGCACACATTCTTTATTCTTGCTCTGAGCTCCTTCAACCAGCCGATTGGCAACTCACAGACCTCGAGCGATGGGAGACTGCGGTGTCCAGTTCTGACCCGGCTGCCCAACGGCAGCTAGTGGACTGGGCTTTGGAAGTCGCTGAGAAGCATTACCTTCCGGCCACGACACGCATCCAAGAGCAATCCCATCACTAGGATGTAACAATTAAGGCTTGCTCTACTTTATAAAGTTTTTCACCACCACCACAGGTGTGCGGAACGCAATCAAAGCAGGCTTTTGACACCAACGCCATGTACATGAAAGTGAGATTGAGGTCTCCACTGACCCACGGAGCCGGTTGTGCGCCTTTCCTTTCGTGAAACTGAACAGCCTTAGCAAAGTTGTCAACGGAAATGAATTCTATGAACGCCGTCGGCTCACTTGTTTTGTTTGGTTTTTAAGGAAAGGAAATGACACAGTAACCGTCTCACATATCTCGGTGGACACCCGAACCGTGCCGTAAAGGAAGGCATGGAGGAGGGAGGGAAAGAAGGAGAAAACTGAAAGTTGCATTTTGAGGAAAGGCACGGCACTGTGCAGTGGCGGAACACCTGTGGCTCGGTGTGACTTGGGAGCGAGAGAGAGAGAAAAGGCGACGGAGTCGGCGGCGGCCACCTGCGCCGCGCGTGACGTCACTCGTGCTCCGACATATGCCGAAAAGTATGCGACGCAACTTTGCGAGCAAAACTGGTGTAGCAGGTGCGACGACATGGAAAGAGGTATGAGCCTAGCAAAAACGTGGAACATTCTGCGACACTTGCTAGATCCAACCAAATCAAAATCTCAGGCAGAAATCAGGCTAGCCAAAGCGCGACACGTATATGATGGGTCAGACGAGGATTTTATGGAGGGAATCATAAAAACATACGTAGATGTAACTCGCTCTAGCCTACCGGAGTATACGGGGCATCCCAGAGAGGAACTCGATGCGCCTATAACGGAGGCAGAGGTGAGAGCAGAGATAATTAAGCTCGGAACGAAATCCGCTCCGGGCCCGGACGGAATCACAAACACAATGCTGCGACGAGTCGATCACAGCAATTACAAACTACATCCAGCAAGTGTGGGAAAAGGGTGAGCTCCCCAAGCAGTGGAAGGAAGGTAGTATTATACTAATTCCTAAACCAGGCAAACCACCAAAGCTGGAAAACCTTAAACAGATCTCTCTTACGTCCTGCGTAGGAAAGTTAATGGAGCACGTGATCCAAACGAGAATGACTCGATTTATGGAAGACAACGAGGTATGGCCAAACGAGATGGTCGGCTTCTGACCGAGCTTGAGCACCCAAGATGTAATGCTGAGACTTCAGCACGACATCATAGATTCGCGGTCGAGAGACGCAAAGGTAATCTTAGGATTAGACTTAAAAAACGCCTTTGATAATGTCAAGCACGAGGCAATCCTAGCAGAACTGCAAGAAGTAGGTGTAGGCTGTACAACCTACAACTACATAAGACTTCCTGTCTGATAGGACAGCGCGTATAAAATATCAGGACATAGAATCGGAGGAAATCACGTTGGGAAGCAGAGGTGCCCCCCCAATGCTCTGTACTATCCCCGCTCCTCTTTAACCTAGCAATGAGAGGCCTCCCCACGAGACTCAAAGGGATAGAAAACCTAAACTTCAGCATGTAAGCGGACGATATAAACGTTTGGATTAACCAGGGTAGCGACGCTGACATCGAGAGCAAGCTGCAGGAAGCCACGAATATAGTGGTGGACTACGCAGCAGCTAGGGGGCTCTCGTGCTCACCAGAGAAGTCAGAGCTCCTGGTGTACAACCCTAAATCTCTGAGACTTAAACAAAGCAATGACTTTAACATCACAGTCGAGGGTAAACCGGTCCCCAAGGTAGACAAGATAAGGATTCTTGGTCTCCATATCCAAAGCAATGGATATAATGATGCGACTGTAAAGAAGCTGGAAGGCTATGCGGCACAGGTCATAGGAATCTTTAGGAGAATAGCCCTCAAGGAAAGAGGGCTTAAAGAGAGGAGCCTAATTAAGCTGGTGCAGGCCTACGTTATTAGCCGTCTGAGCTACGCCACACGATACCTTAATATACGGGCCTCGGAACGAGACAAACTAGATTCGATAATCAGGAGATGCTACAAGCGACTCGGTATACCCATAAGCACTTCACCCGAAAGACTCTTAGGAATGGGAGTTCACAACACATGGAGGGAAATCGCCGAGGCTGTTAAAACAGCCCAGCTGGAAAGACTTAGCCAATCCAGCACAGGTAGGGCTATCCTAAACATGGTAGGACTACAAATAGACAAGGGTATGCAAAAGAAGCAGGACATCCCAAGAATAATTAGAGAACAACTTAGGGTGGATCCTCTCCCTAGGAATATGGACCCCACCTTTCACAAGGAAAGGAGGAAGAAGAAAGATGAGGCGCTAGTCAGGCGCTTCAGCGAGGCAAACGAGAAAACAGTAGCATACACAGACGCAGCGAGTGGCAAGCTGGGAGCGGCGGTAGCCTCGGTGGTGGATGGCCGGGTGAGGCAGTCTCATCAGCAACCATACGCTGCCGCAATCCGGAGTCAGCACAAGAAGCTGCAATAGCGCTTGCTTACGTAGGGACAGAAGCAAAATTCATAGTTAGCGATAGCAAAACGGCCGTATATAACTATGGTGGAGGTAGGATTGCACCAGAAGCGGTGCGGATACTAACAGGAGGAAAGATAGACAGAAAAATTAGCCTCGTATGGGCACCAGCTCCCACGTCAGTTCCAGGCAATGAGGCGGCACACGCTCTGGCTCGAGATCTCTACTTCCGAGCCGGAGCAGAACCGCCCGAATGCAAAGAACTTGACGAGAGACTGCAGAATTACACGGAAATAACTGAAAACTACAGATTACGAAGGAGACTAGTCCCTACACCGGACAGAGAGCTCGGAAACAAAGAGGCGACGATCTGGCGCAGATTGCAGGCAGGAAATTACATTAATCCGGTCTGGGCATCACACGTCCTCAAGGACGAAGACATAGATAAGTGCAAAAAATGTGGAGAGAGGGGGACCCTCGATCACGTAATTTGGGAATGTGTGGACTTCCCAGGGACAAAGGAATTGATGGTAGAGAAGCCTGGGAGACCCTTCTGCGGAGCACGGACCCCGTAAAGCAGAAGCAAGCCATTCATCTGGCGGTGGAGGCCGCGAAGAGCCAGCAACTCTTTGCTTGCCTTTAATAGCGGGGGTCCCGGTCCCTACCCCCTAGGCCTGCGTGCCGGAGGTAGGGAGTAGGGGGCCTCCCTTGTGACGGAAATAAAGGTTTTTGGAATGGAAAAGACATATTTCGACTCGCGCGAAGCGCGGTGTTTGACTAGCGTAGTAAAGCTTTTCGCTGCAAAAAGGTTATAATTACTCAGTACCTTTTCTTTGTCGTTGTATGGCTGCGCCTAGGTTTTTACTAATGAGGAATTAGTATAATTTTAAGTCGTAATTATTAAATAAATGGCGAAGGGACAAGCCAGTCAGCGCAGGTGCCATTTGGTGCAAATTTCCCTACATTTGCAGCCAAGCTCCCTTGTTTTATGGCAGTGTACACAAGTTTCTGTGAACGCAGAAGGCAGCGCAGTGGCTTCCTTCATCATATATATTATACATCCTTGAGAGCTCCAGCCGGAATCGCAACGTCGAACATAAGAAAGGCTATTGAGCCGACACCCTGCATTAATTGTAGACGTGAGCGAGTGTTCGAAATAATCTAATAGCGAATCGAATATCCGTGTAGTCGACTCGTCGAACGACTGAAATAGTGAACTGAATTGAATTGGTTGTTGGGGAAAGGAAATGACGCAGTATCTCTCACATATCGGTGGACACCTGAACTGAGCCGTAAGGGAAGAGATAAAGGAGGGACTGAGAGAATGAAAGAAAGAGGTGCCGTAGTGGAGGGCTCCGGAATAATTTCGACCCCTTGGGATCTTTAACGTGCACTGAAATCGCGCAGCACACCGGCGCCTTGGCGTTTCGTCTCCATCGAAACGCGGCCGCCGCGGTCGGGTTTGAACCCGGCTACTCCGGATCAGTAGCCGAGCGCCCTAACCACTGAGGCACCGCGGCGGGTTACTAAAATAGTGTGAGTTCAGTATTACATGAAACGAATCAAATATGTTGTCAAGTTCCCGAATAATCTTGAAAAATTGTAGGCGCGCAATTCGAATAAAGCATGTTTTAGCTATGACGCGCAGTGATGTGATCAGCGCGTGCGCGCAAGCCGTGCATATAAAATAAAAATTGGTTTGGGAGAACGAACAGCGCAAAGGAGGGTCGAGGTCCCCGACATGGTCCATTGGTGCGGCGGCATCCATAATGCTCAAATGTGAACTCCAAGTTTACGTGACGTGGCAGGGGTCAGGCAGGTGTAGGAAACTGTGCCTTGACGGCCGATCTCGACAATTTCATAATTTTAGTACAAATAGTTAAGCGGAAAACAAATGGGACATGTTCGTCCGGTTGGAATAAATGGGTTAACGAAAGTGGGAAGTATTTGTCCCATTGACCTACATGGGTTTACTCACTCAGTTTCCTCTAACCACTTCATCGACTTGTTAACGCTTGTTTGACTGTTGCTGAACTTTTTTGCACTGCTTCCGTCGTGGAACACCAAAGGTGTCTACGCCTTTGTTAGACTTTCAGAGGGTTGTGTTCTTTGCCGATGGGACGAATTTCACCAGAGACGCCAACCATGTTCGGCCATTTTTTTTACCCTCCGTGTTCATTTGGACCGACTTTTTGCTGCTGGTGGTTCTTAATGTTTGGCTATTGATTATTTGGTGCCCAAGAACAAACTGTATATACGATGCTTAACAACTACCACTCAATATTCTGTCGCTAGATGTGAAACCATTTTCAGCAAGGTAAAAAAAAATGTCTCTCCTTTTGGTACTTGTCATCACAAATCTTCGGAAGTGAGCGTTGTAATCTAAAGTTGTTCATGACAACATGTCATGAGAACACTGGCAAAATGACGAATTCAACTGCTTTTAAAATGTCCAGTATAACGACTCGAGCAGTGCACGTCACCAATGGCTTAATAGGCTGCGCGCTTGCCGTGCGCAGCGAGAATACAGAAATTGGTGGTGTCACTTTTTGCTTGGAACGGCAATAGGTTGCAGCCATTGCAGAAACTGCATCACCGGTATCAACGAGCGCCAGGACAGAATCACCCTCTACAAAAACATCGATCAGATTGTCGGGAGAGATACGAGTTCTTTGACATATCGCTGGCGGCGTAGTTCTCGCCTCATGAACTGCGGCATTGAGTTTTCTCCTTGCGGAAGAGTTGGGTGCCGGTGCATGGGAGAAAGGGAGCGGCGACGCGGTGAAGGTAAACGCCGGTTGGAGAAAGTGGAACGGTCAGCAGAAAGAGGATGACTCTGTGGCGGCTCGGCTGTCGCTGAGTATTGAGTTTGAGGAGGCCAGCAGCCGGAAACTCGAGGAGGTAGCGAGCATACTGACAAACGACGACCACGAAGCCGGGCCACATGACCAGGCAACCCGCAAGAACAGATGGGGCGATTGTCACCTAAACGCCAGGGAGTTAGTATTGGTGGTAGCGGTTGGAAAAAAAGGCCTCGTAGCTTTAGCGACATGAGGTACAGGCACTTGAGGCGTAGCGTAGCTTGAGTGCTAGCTAGGTGGCCTTGACCATTTGAAATGCGTCCTCCTCGATACCTTTCAGAATATTCTTTATATTGTCAGCCTCGTACATCTGTGCGTTTACGCGCGAGCACAGGTTGACCCCATCTTCGATGTAGCTCGTAAAGGTCTCATGCTTCGTACGTTCGCGCAAAGGTGGCTCGGCACGCAGCTTTAAGACAGCAGGACACCCGAATACTTCGGAGAGGCTCTTCTTGAAGGTGGTCAACGTGGAGAGTACAGGTCTCCTTCGCGGTTGCGATACCACAGGTTGACAACCCCAGTCAAATAGAAGATGACCTTGTTCAATTTTGTAGCGTCGTCGCACTTGTTTTACGTGTTCACCCGCTCGTAGGATGTAAGCCAGTCTTCTGCATCGTGGTCGTCAGTCCCGATGAAGAGGGTGGGGTCCCGCTGGCGGAGGGAACCGGAACACAGGACGGCCGGGCCAACCTGCCCGGCTTGACTGTTGGTGTCTGCGGGCATACCGGGGGTCGGCAGCGTGCGGCTGCGAAGCTCCATGGCGTACGGGGACGGCAAACCGAACCTCCAGCAAATGTAACAGTGGTTTATTTGTTGGCGCTGAGGACGACGGAAGCAGCGGTGAAGCAGTGGTGCTCCGCCTTCGGTCAGGCTTAACAGGGTCTGGCTTCGGAGCGATGGCAGTGCGGATGGGCTAATGCCCATGTTATTTTTCACACTTTATATGCAGAAAAAAGGAATCACTCACCCGGCATTTTGATTGCTTTTTTGCCAGATCGATTATAGCTAAAGACTTGCAATGCGCCCGAAAAAGAAGAACGAAGTGTGAAGGTCACGACTCGATACCTCATCTGGTGGACGCGGCTGAAACCATTTTAAACAAATAATTGAAACCTTAAGATAGGTGGGAGCATAGCATAAGTGGGACTGCTGCTTCGCACTGCCTCTTACGAGCCCTTTAGTATGGGGTACAAAGTGGGACGTATGTGTTCAATTGTCCCACAAAGGGCTAAGATGTGGCGCTAGTTTATTAGCTGTTGTCACCTGTAGCAAAAGGTAATTTGCTTACACATATTTCACGGCGGTAATACACAAATCGTATTGGCGCCTTTCAGCGTTTAGTCACCGTGGTGCAGTAGGCCGCCCCCCAATCATTCATTCGTTCATTCAGTCAGTATCAGGGGCAGTGTGCCTGGCTGCAGCCGCTTTCTTTAAATTTCGTTGCCGCACGTATGACCCGTAGTTATTAGATTGCTGTCCTCCGGTGCGTTTCGTCGACCACTGCCTGCACTGCGCTACCTATCCTTGCAGGGCTTGAATGACCACTACCCCGAGATCATGCGCCGCAACCCGTACTACCCGAACTGGTTCCGCCCTGCATCGCCCCGGGAGCGACTGCCGCCACTCGCCAATCCACAGGGCTACCGATTGCCGCGAGCCGATTAGAGCCAGGTGAGCGCTTGTGTTTCCTCTCTTCCGCAGCCAACGACGCGTTGGAATCTACCACTAGTACTTCCTCACGTGTGGACTACCTGGATCTGTGTGATCCAGTGTGGTACGACTAGCGATAATCTGCTTAATTCAGGGTTAGAAGTTTACGTTATCGGTCATCAAACGCATGCAGCTACAGCGACCTGGGGGACGTGCTGTGCAACGCCTCCTTTCGTTTTCTCTTATTTTGTTCCTCCGTCACTGATGTCGTTCTCCACGGCCTAACTCTACTTACGTCACTACCTCACGGCTTGCGTCAGTAACGAGAGGACCGCAAGTACGGAAACGAAATGAACGTTAATTTGACCCTAGGAGGTGGCCATTCTGTCCACCTTTCCTTTTCATGCCGCAACTATCAGTGTTTATATCTGTACACCAGCCCAGTACTCACCTATCGTGTAGAGACCTGGGGCCTAATGAAAAGGATTGAAATTAAATTGAGGACAGCGCAGTAAGGTTTGCGAAACGAAAATATGAGTATTGTTGAGAGGAAGAGAGCAGAGCTGGCCAGGTAAAAAAAGGCGAGTTATTGATATCCTAGTCGAAGTCGAGAAACGGACATAATCACAGCATCTAAGAAGGCGAGGGGAAGATAAGTTATAGTTAAGAAAAACGGAAGGGGTTCCAAGAGAATTCATTTTCGCTTGATTTTGCTTGATTTTTCGTGCCTTTGCTGTGTCGAATAGCTTGGCTTTACCAAGAAGAGTTTGCTATATGGGCTTGTGTAATGGATTTCACATAAGGAAGGCCACTTACTCAACTGCACTCTCGCCTGTCTCTGCGTCGAAGTTCATCCGCGAAAGGAGAATGTACGCCACGAAGGGGCGAGGTATGGCGCAACAAAGTGTAAGACAGTCGAACTACAGGTCAAGAGCGAGGCGTCTTTCGTTAGCTAATGGCACGTCATGTGCCCCTTTGCTGCAGTATGGAAGTTGCGCGACCTGCTGGTCGGAGAGCATCAAATCGCCGCAGCCGTGGATTCACTACACGGAGCGCTGTCTCACTCGGCCGCTCCACAAATAATGCTTTCAGTGGATTTAACGTCCCAAAGCGACCCAGGCTATGAAGGACGCCGTAATGAATGACTTCGGAAATTTGACCACAGTGGTGTTCTTTAACGTGCACTGACATCGCACAGTACACAATTCAACCTCTGCGGCCGGGATAAAACCTGCGTCTTTCGTGTCAGCAGCCGAGCGCCATATCCACTGAGTCACCACGGTGGTCAATCCACAAATAAAGACGTGCGTCTTCTTCCCTTGAGAAGCTGCGGATGCACTTTAGTTTTTGGGTAGAGCACAACGCGAAGGAACTCGTTACTACCTCTCAGTGATGTTTGTGCGTGTGGACAAATGTCTCGCTGGCTATCCGTGAAGTCAGCGTTTTCCTGATATGCGGGCCTTGTAGAACGCCACGAAGCCAGGACGGACTAATTCATTAATCCATCAGAATAATTTCAAAATCAGTTCGGCTACGTTTTGTATCTGCATGGACCCTTAGTTGTGAGGACCAATTGGTGCTGTTAGTGCCAATACCCCCGGTATTGGTTTGGTTTGGCGTAGGCTCTTGTATATATATACACATGATACCAAACGTGGCCGCATAATAGCGGGCGGGTTTTAGAGCCGTGATATAACGCCTTGACTGGCTTCTGTGCAGGGCCAGCCGTCGTTCACTTGGTGGTTCCTCACCTCTTGCTGCGTGTATTCATCCCCATTCTGCCGCCGGTTTGTGGAAAGTGACCCCGTTGTTCACGCACCTGCTTCTTGGTCTTCAAGACGCATGCGCCGCAGGAACCGGGGCGCCTGGACCACTTGCGCCCTCTGGCCAGCCTGAGCGTCGGTTCCCTTGTCCAATTGGGCGGTCGCGCTTCGTGTGCACGAGACTGGACGGCGCACGACGGGATGGGCGCGCGCTAGTTGTGGTGGGCCACCGGGTCTTCAAAAGCCGCGGCGGCAAAGTGGCCTGTCCATAAAAAGAGTTTGTTGAACAAAAAAAATTTTGTTTCGTTCATTCACCCACTCGGGTGGCTCTGCGGCTGTGTCATTCTGCTGCGGAGCATAAAATCCAGTTTTCCCTTCACTTCATACGTTCTCCGACCTGCTTAGAAACTCGGAAAAACCTGCTTAGAAAAATGATCCGGCGTGCCACAGTATAGCAACTGCAGTATGAACAAATTACCGGGGCACTGCCAGAAAGGTATCTGAGCAAACCTCGCTTTTTATGTGCGGTGTCCGCGCAAATGTTTCACGCACTTGTTGTGGACCAAAGAACTAATCGGAGGCGCCATATGTGTATGCCCCAGAACATGGACAGCATCCGTGGCCGCACCGGCCCTCTGGCAATGTCCGTGTTGCCCTGCTCCATGTTGGCATTAAGTTCGCGCGCTCTCGTCGTGGGTTACTGCCCCTCCTATGCAATTACTTCACCAATACAGACATGGACGACAAGGACTGCCTACGAATTGCATCGGCGTAGCGGCTGCGGAGGCTGCCAATTCTGGTTCAGCGCCATGGACTCGGGATGTCCGGTGTGCACGCTGCGCTCTGCTCGCTTTTTGTGAGCAAAACCAGGGCCGAGTGAGGGAGGCCAGAATGGATAGGAATGGTTCACGATTTATGAGAGTTTAACGTCCTAAAGCGACTCAGGCTATGAGGGACACCGTAGTGAGGGGCTCCGGAAATTTTGACCACCTGGGGTTCTTTAACGTGCACAGACATCGCGCAGTAGATGGGCCTCTAGAATATCGCCTTCATCGAAATGTGACCGCCGCATCCAGGATCGAACCCGCGTCTTTTGGGCCAGCAGCCGCGCGCCATAACCACTCAGCCACCGCGGCGGCGTCCAGAACAGATAGGAAAGGTAATGTCTGGACAAGATCCCGCAACAAGCAACTTTGTTCATGTTTAATGCAGGTCCATGTTTAATGAAGGTGCGTTGTAGCGACCACAGAATGGTAAGGTCTCGAATTAGTTTAGACTTGAGGGAATGGAAGAAGCTAGTAAAGAGGAAGTCCATTAACGAGCTATCGGTAAGAGGGAAAATAGAAAAATTCAGGATATCGCTGCAGAACAGGTACTCAGCTTGAACTGAGGAAGACGATCTTAATGTTGATACAGTGAACAATAATCTGACAACTATCATTACGGAGTGCGCAGTAGAAGTAGGCGGTAGGACGGTTCGATAGGACACCGGCAAGCTATCTAATTGGACGAAAGATCTGATTAACAAAGGTCAAAGCACGAGGGCGTCTAACCCTACAGACAGAATAGAAATAGCAGAGCTATCGGAGTTCATAAACAAGCGCAAGGTAGCCGACATAAGGAAGTTTAATATGAAGAGAATCGATCATGCTCTAAAGAACGGAGGTAGCCTAAAAGCGGGGAAGAGGAAACTAGGCATAGGTAAAAAAAACAGATGTATGCGTCAAGAGACAAGGAGGGCAATGTCATTATCAATGTGGATAAGATAGTTAAAGTAGCCCAAGCGTTCTACGCAAATCTATACAGTAGCTAATGCAATCAGAACGTTAATGATAGAGACAGTAGCGCACAGCAATGCGTCATTGCGCCAGTAACCAAAGAGGAAATAAAGAAAGCTTTAGGAGCAATGCAAAAGGGTAGAAGCAGCTGGTGAGGATCAAGTAACAGCAGGTAGGTTGAAGGAAGGAGGGGAAATTGTACTAGAAAATCTAGCTACCCTGTATCAAATCAAATCTAAATCAGTTTTATTCAAACGACTAGTAGGAAGTACATGTGAATCATCTGGGCTCTTAGCCTTCTCGGCTAGACTTGGGCCAATGCAGGAAGTGCGAGAAATAATTATAGCTAGACAACTCAGAATATTACACAGAATTCATGTAGCATCAGTTATGCGACAGTTATACACAAAGCCGAAATGCTCAAGAAATTATAGAATAGTTCGGAGGAAAAAAAACAATGCCTTATGACCTCGACCGTACCAGAAGCTTGGAAGAACGGAAATATATTCTTAAGTCATAAGAAAGGAGACGCCAAAGACTTGAAAAATTACAGACCGATCAGCTTACTGTCCGTTGCCTACAAGGTATTTACTAAGGTAATCGCTAATAGAGTCCTTAGACTTGAATCAACCAAATGATCAGGCAGGCTTTCGTAAAGGATGTTCCACAATGGATCATATTCACATTTTCAATCAGATGATAGAGAAATGCGCAGAATATAACCAACCCCTATATATAGCCTTCATTGATTATGAGAAAGCATTTGACTCAGTAAAAACCTCAGCAGTCATGCAGACATTGCGGAATCAGAGTGCAGATGAGCCTTATGTCAAAATACTGGAAGATATATAGGAACTGCACAGCTACCATAGTCCTCCACAAAGTCAGCAATAAATCTCCAATAATGAAAGGCGTCAGACAAGGGGACACAATCTCGCCAATGCTATTCACCGCCTTCTTACAGGAGGTATTCCGAGGCTTGAATTGGAAACAGTTGGGGATAAGAGTTAACGGAGAACACGTAAATAATCTGCGATTCGCTAATGACATTGCCTTGCTGAGCCATTCAGGAGGTGAACTGCAAATCATGATCGATGAGTTAGACAGACAGAGCAGTACGGTGGGTCTAAAAATTAACATGCACAAAACCAAAGTAATGTTCAACACTCTAGCAAGGAAACAACAGTTCACAATTAGCGATGAGGTGCTGGAAGTGGTAAAGGAATTCGTCTACTTAGGGCAGGTAGTGACAGCGGATCCGAATCATGAGAGGGAAATAACTAGAAGGATAACAACGGGGTGGAGCGCTTATGGCAGGTTCTCTCAGATCATATCCCCCAAGAGAAAAGTGTAGAACAGCTGTATCTCACGGGTACTCACCTACGGGGCAGAAACGTGGAGGCTAACGAAAAGGCTTCAGCTTAAGTTAAGGACACCACAGGGAGCCATGGAAAGAAAAATGATAGGTGTAATGTAAAGCGACCGGAAGCGGGCAGATTGGGCGAGGGAACAAACGCGTGTTAATGACATCCTAGTCGAAATCAAGAGGAACAAATGGACTTGGGCAGGGCATGTTATGTGAAGGCAAGATAACCGCTGGTCCTTAAGGGTAACGGAGTGGATTCCAAGAGAAGGCAAGCGTAGCAGGGGGCGGCAGAAGGTTAGGTGGGCGGATGAGATTAGGAAATTTGCAGGCATATTGTGGTCACAGGTGGCAAAGGACCGGGTTAATTAGAGAGATGTGGGAGAGGTCTTTTCCTGCAGTGGGCGTAATCCGGCTGATGATGATGATTATAATGATGAATGCAGGTGATGATGAGTCGGATATAATGATAGAGATGTGAAAGCAATAAAGGTAGTAGGAGTTGGCCAGGCTCACTTCGAGGTAGCGCTGGCGGTCTTCCTCTATAGCTGCGCGACAGCGGCCTCGTGAGCCGCCCGCTAAACGGTCCGTTGTGCATGACACGTCCTGGCGTCCAATGAATGTGTACTGAAACCTGGGGTGTCTGTTGCAGGCAGTGGAAACTGTCGGTGACTGTCGGCGTAGATGTGGATGGTGGTATTTCGATGTCTGCTACAGAGGGGATGAGCCTCGTTATGTAGACTAAGAAGTTTGCGGGCATATAGGGTGGGTGCAGTTGACAAAGGACAGGGTTAATTGGAGATACATAGGAGAGGCCTTTGCTCTGCAGTGGGCGTTGTCTGGCTAATGATGATGATGCTTTGTAATTCTCAACCCGGGGCGCGTGCGGTATTACGTTTCCTAACCAGTGCGGACATGGAGAAAGGAAGGTGCAGAACAGCCATTTCAGCGCCGCCTAACGGAATTTTTTTTTCGGAGCGGATGACATCAATGTTAAAAGCGCTTGTTCCCGTTGGTTCCGTGGATAACTGCATTGGCGTTGCGTTTTCTTTTTACTGCGAAGTTAACGCATGGTTTAGTCTGTTGCTTGGCTTCTGTTGTGCCATGGTTTAAATTGGTTGGGTTTTGACGTAGTTAAACCAAGTATACGTGTGAAAGCGTGCGTTTAGCCTGATTGGCTCATGATTATGCTTTGGTGGCTCGTCGGCACGTCTGGTGACGATATTAATCTCGGGTTAAGTTTTGATTGATCTGTTCGCGCCTCCGATAGAATCTGGTGCAAACAACGATGTGCAATGCATAGCTCGACAGTGTAATGCAGTTTAACACGAGGCGTGTTCGGCTGCGGCGATAGCATATATAATGCTCTCGCGCAACTGCCTTTGAAGGTGTTGTCTTCGCGCCTTCAGACATTCAATACTTAGTCGTGGATTTTGATGTGATCTTTTTTTTTGGACCTCCGAACTTGGCGTCGCTGTAGCTAGGCAAGGGCACAAGATCAAAAGATGTCAAGATTTTTGCACGTCCAACATTCTTGGACAAGAATTTTGAAAATTGAAATAGTGTAAGCCACTGTTATGGAGCTATTGGAGGTAATGGTTCATTCTTCTGTTATGTAGCAAAATCTTTTTCTTTGAAGGTGTTTCCATCGATCTCATCGAACAGTTAAGACTGTCATAGAAAATCAATGAGGAACGCTTCTGACGATAGCAAAAACGTTCATAAAAGTACAGGACTGCGGTCATGTGATCTGCGGGTGTCTTGTTATAATGGAATATTACGGAAAAAATCGCGTTCATAAACTGTTTCCAGCTCAAAAAAGCTTCTGTGCAGCAATTTTGCCTTTGGTCAGGGTTGGTGAGCGTATGAGTGTCTTCGCACTCACAGCTGGTTTGTATTATCTTTTTTTTTGCACGAACTTTGTCAGAACGTCTATCTTGAGACAGGCATGGTTTCTTCAGCAGCAGGTACTTTTATTGCTTCAATCTTTTCTCTCCGGTGAGCTGATTCCGTCCACAATCTAGGAAGTAATCCGTTCCCCTGGTTGCTTTGATAAAGATTGTTCTTTCGTTCTGAAGCTTTGAGCCATAGAGGTTATTCTCGGCCGCGCCAATTAAGCTTCTGATTGCACTTGTTATCGTTAATTTATTGTTTTCCTCTCTGCCTACTAAAATACCTCTGCATGCATCAAGTTTTATTGTAGCCGGTGGTGACAGAAATTAAAACATTCCAGTTTATAATGATGCGCTTTCGGCTTGCGCACGTACTGCAGAAAGTGACCACGCATGGCACATCACATGTGCTCTCCAGGCATGCTTCGACATACGTTTCAGTCTCAGTGAACGTTAAACTGAGCCCAGCGAAAAATTCGAATTCTGAACGGAAACCTTCTTTTCCAACATGTCCCTTCAACTGTGACCAAAGTCAGGGTTTTTTCCAGGAATTGAAATTAAGGGGAGTGTATAAATTTCAAGAGGGATGGAGGGAATGAGGAAAGATGAGAATTTTTTGTGTCGTTAATGTTTCGCGAAGAGCTGGAAACGTTTATATAATTATGTATTCATTTGGTGAGTGGATAGGTGGGTAGAATGGTAGGTAGGTAGGCGGGATGTTAGCCTCCCCTTTGTATCTGGGTGGTAACAAGTGAAACTTAGCCATTAATTCCTTGTGTGCTCAATATCTTCGGATTCTGCCAATGTTCTTCCCACTACTGAACTACTCTCTTGACCTTCGCCACCTCTCTTGACGTTCGCCGAATCTTTTGACCTTCGCTTCAAAATCCAATTTTCACTTTCCTGTTTCCTCTCCAGGTTGTGCGCGTGATTAGTTCATTTTAATTCCTCTGAAATGAACTAATCACGCGCACAACCTGGACACATTTCTTATTGTGTAAATAGTTTGTACACATTACTTCTCCCCCTATTCTCTCTTCCTGTCCCCTCACCTCTTTCATTTCATTTCTCCATTCTGCCTGCTATCCTTTATTTCCGCTGCCCCAGCTCAGGTGCTTCAGTATCGACGGCAGATGCCTGGGTAGCAAAAATCTTTTCCTTCCTTTTTACTATTATTTTTAATAAAACCACTACCACCACCACTTTCCTGTTTTTTTCCTTTTTTATTTCCCTCCCTCATTTATCCCTTCCCTTACGGCGCGCTTCGGGTGTCCACCGAGATATGCGAGACAGTTAAATTGGTTTTCGGGGAAAGGAAATGGCACAGTATCTGTCTCACATATCGGCGGACACCTGAACCGCGCCGTAAGGGAAGGATAAAGGAGGGAGTGAAAGAAGAAAGGAAGAAAGAAGTACCTTAGTGGAGGGCTCCGGAATAATTTAGACCACCTGGGTATCTTTAACGGCCTCGCCGCGGTGGCTCAGAGGTTAGGGCGCTCGACTACTGATCCGGTGTTCCCGGGTTCGAACCCGACCGCGGCGGCTGCGTTTTTATGGAGGAAAAACGCTAAGGCGCCCGTGTGCTGTGCGATGTCAGTGCACGTTAAAGATCCCCAGGTGGTCGAAATTATGCCGGAGCCCTCCACTACGGCACCTATTTCTCTTCTTTCACTCGCTCCTTCATCCCTTCTCTTACGGCGCGGTTCAGGTGTCCAACGATATATGAGACAGATACTGCGCCATTTCCTTTCCCCCCCAAAAAACAATTATCTTTAACGTGCACTGACATCGCACAGCACACTGGCGCCTTAGCGTCTCTCCCCCATATAAACACTGTTACTGTGCCATTTCCTTTCCTCAAAAACCAAACAAAACAAGTTAGGCGCCCCCGTTCATTGGCGTTGACAACGTTGCAGAGGCCGTTCATTTCCACGACAGGAAAGGCGCACAACTGGCTCTGTGGCCTAGTGGAGACCTCATTCTCGCCTTCATGTACGTGGCGTTGGTGGCTAGCCGCAAAAACCAGCTTTCATTGCGCTCCGCACACTGGATAGGCAGCGCGCGCACCCTGCCACCCTGGCAGGTGGCAGTTAATGGTTGATCGTTAGGGGGTGGTAACCAAATGAACGCTGCGGCCTATCACTGCAGTGTCGCTGGTCAGCCACAACGTTGTCGGCGCTAATGCATGCAGCCCACATCTCTCTCTCTCTCTCCATCTCTTACCACCGCCACGTACATCAAAGCGTGGTGGTGGTAGTGGTGGTGGTAGTGGTTTTTTATTAAAATAATAGTAAAAAAGAAGGAAAAGATTTTTGCTAGCCCCGGCATATGCCATCGATACTGAAGCACCTGAGCTAGGGCAGCGGAAATAAAAGATAGCAGGCAGAATGGAGAAATGAAATGAAAGAGTTGAGGGGACATGAGGAGAGGATAGAGAACGAGTAATATGTACAAACTATTTACACAATAAGAAACGTGTCCAGGTTGTGCGCGTGATTAGTTCATTTTAGATGGAATTAAAAACACACGCGCACAGCACTGTGTTGGCTACAACTGGAGTGGGGCGTCCAGTTACTAATCGTTCAAGGTAGAACTCGCGGAGCGTTCGGTCACTGCGTGTAACTACCTGACGGAAAACAGACGAGACGTCAAGCCCTTGCGTTCGAGGAATGCACAGAGGCTCACCAAGGTTCGCTCACGAGTGCGCGCACTGCCCTGCGGCTACAATAGCGTCTTGATGGAGTCTGGTAGTATGCCGTGCGCCCTATAGGCCGCGAGCATATCGCGTCGAGCATCGGCGAACGCGGCACAGTGAAGGAGCAGGTGTTCTAGTGTTTCCATTGCACCGCATCCGTCACCCACATCACTCGTCACGATTCCGTGACGCACCAGTCGTTCCCCGGGCCACACGCAGCCAGTGCGCGCACGGAGGATCATTGCACGTTGTGACCGTGTAAGTGCGCGACAGCCGTTGATACTGTCGATGCGCTCACCTCCTGCGGTGCGTGGGTCGGGGTGCTGCCTTCGGAGATGGTTGTGGATGGCCGCACGCACGTCCTCCAGCGCAAGGGGCAGATCGCTGGCAGGTAGTTGGTATGCAGCGGTCGCGAGGTCGTCAGCTTCTTCGTTGCCGGCGATGCCGAAATGACCGGGCACCCACTGTGCACGCACGGCACATCCTCTCTGCGCGAGGCGCTCGATGCGCGAGCGAATTTCCCGCACTGGTGGGGTACCGCGGCTGTTAGATTGCAGGCGGCTGAGGGCGGCGCGGGAGTCGCACAGCAGAGCACTCCTGGGCGGCGGAGGGCCGAGGGTGAGCAGCAGGTCCAGCCCGAGCCGGATCCCCATCAACTCCGCCGTGGTGGAAGAGCCCAGGAAGGTTGCGTGTTGCTGGCTGTGCAGTCGCAGGGCGGGGATGGTACACGAGGAGAGGGTCCTGGAGCTCCTCGTGTATGACGGCTCTGGCCAGCTGCTGCACAGCACAGAGGGGTGTGCTCCGCTTTCCCGCAATGCCGACGATCTCTCGCTGTACCTACGAGGCAGCAGGCCAGGGCGCGCACGAGCCGTAGGGGGGTGGGCCTTGTGTCAATTGCTCATACTCGAGCAGCGCCGCGCCCATTCGTGAGCGCTGGTGCGAGCGCATACGCTGCAGCAGCGAGCCGCCGTCCGGTGCGCGGTGAAGCCGGTCGATGTGATTCAATGCCCTGCGCGCTGCTTGGAGCTCAGGTGGCCACGCTCCTGCCTCGGCCAACGTTGCGGTGCACTGCGAGTTTTTGGGCAGGCCTAGGCACACGCGCGCAGGGACTTGCGGTGCTGAAGCTCGAGTTTCTTCCAGCACGGCTTGCGCACCGTGACGAGCGGCAGCGCATAGAGCACCGCCCCCAAAGCTGCGGCATTGTATAGACGCAGCGCGGCTTGCTGGGAGATGCCCTAGCCTCGAGCGGTGAGCTTGTGCACGGCGGCGGTGATCCTGTTCATCTGCAGACAGGCCTTGGTCGCCGTGGGGCGGTAGGAAATGCGCCAGTCGATGTCCAGGCCAAGGTACTGCACCGATTTACGCCAAGGAATCGGAGTCCCGTCCAGTGACAGTGGCGCAAGGTGCGCGCGCGAGCACGAAACGCAGGCCATGGCCACCGATTTGTCCGCGCTCAGCGACAGACCAAGGCCGCGCAAGCTGGCGTCGATTGCGGTCAGGGCTCCCTGAAGGCACCCCCGCTCGCGGAACGCCTCGCCCGGTGGTCCTCGGCACCACAGAGCTATGTCGTCTGCATATATGGACATGTACATGTCATGGTGTCGGCCGCTCGTGGGGAGGGAGGCCGGCACCACCGACATGGCCACATTAAACAGAAATGGTGATAAGACAGAGCCCTGCGGCACGCCCATGTCCACCGGACGAGGCTCGGAGAGCTTACCCCCTACTCGTACGTGCATGGTGCTCTCGCTCAGGAAGCCGTGAACGTATCGCAAAAGGCGCCCACTCACACCGGCCTCCTCAAGCACCACGAGAATTGGTGCGCGGTGAACGTTGTCAAAAGCGCCCGAGACATCCAGTAGAAGCAGCAGCGCAACCTGGCATGCCGCCCTGGCATGCTCCAGCGCTGTAACAACGTCCGATATAGAATCAGCCGTGCACCGCATCCCACGGAAACCCGTCTGCCGCTCGTCAAACAAATCAGCCTCCGCAGCCCGCTCGTTCAGACGCTGCAACGCCATATGCTCCATGAGCTTAATAATAATAATAATAATAATAATTGGTTTTGGGGGAAAGGAAATGGCGCAGTATCTGTCTCATATATCTTTGGACACCTGAACCGCGCCGTAAGGGAAGGGATAAAGGAGGGAGTGAAAGAAGAAAGGAATAGGTGCCGTAGTGGAGGGCTCCGCAATAATTTCGACCACCTGGGGATCTTTAACGTGCACTGACATCGCACAGCACACTGGCGCCTTAGCGTTTTTCCTCCATAAAAACGCAGCCGCCGCGGTCGGGTTCGAACCCGGGAACTCCGGATCAGTAGTCGAGCGCCATAACCACTGAGCCACCGCGGCGGGGCATGAGCTTACCTGCCGCCGATGTTAATGCCACTGACCTGTATCCGCTCAGCTCCGTAGGTGGGTGCCCTGCCTTTCGGATGGGACAAACGACCACGGTTCTCAAATCCTCCGGTAGCTGGTTGATCTGCTGCAGGAGGACCTGTCGTTGCTTCGCATCCAAGTTTCGCAGCATCTGGTTGGTCACCCCGTCCGGTCCGGGCGCCTAGCGGCGGCGGCAGCGCTGCAGCGCATTGTTCAGTTCCGCCGCGGTGAACGGCGCATCACATGGACCTTCCGAGGCGACGGGCGAGGGACTGGAGTCGCTTCTGGGCTCTCAGGAGCAGCTATTTTAGCGGCGTTTGCGAGGCTGGGCGGCGCGAATCGATCGGCAAACCGCTCTGCCAACTCTACAAAGCTGAGCCCGCTGGAGATTGCGAGGGCGGCCAGCGGTTGACGGTTTGCCTGTGGTTCGGTGATGCGCCGCAGGGTGTCAAACAGCCTCCGCGAGCTGACATCTTCCTCCATCCTTTGGCATAGTGAAGCCCACTGTCGGCGGTATAGCTTGGCGTGGTGACGTGCTGCCGCGTCCAAGCGGTTGTAGACAGTCCAGTTGGCAGCTCTGTCAGTCCGTCGCGCCCGTCGCTCTGCGCGATCTCTCTTCTCGCGCAGATTGAGCAGCTTCATATCAGGTGTGGGCTGCCCTGCGCTTCCCTCTGCTCGTTGGGTGGCTGCGAGAGCGCTTCGGACTAGAAAAGAAATCTGCGCCAGTGGCCGCCGCCTCGTCGACCGCCCGCCTGAACGCACTATAGTTGGTAATGAAGTAGAAGCGTGAATGAGGCATCCACTGACTCAGGGAGCAGTTATGCGCTTTTCCTTTCCTCAAATGCACCGCCGCCTAGAACGCTGCCAGCACCAACGTCAATGAACATAATAAACGCCGACAGCTTTCCTTTTATATATCCTGGAATAGCTGATCTAATACACATTCATTTTTTTTTGCAAGCGTAGCAAACGTCGTTATCCCATATTCGCACAAATTAACAAAAACACAAACTGCTGAACGAGACGAGACATCAATATCCTGTGAGCACAAAGCAGAGAGTAACCATTGGCACTGCTCATGGATGGAGGACATATTCTGATATAATTTGCTGTGAATATGCTGAACGCTAAACCGGTAAGTTTCAGCATGGCTCGATAGAGGGGACAACAGGAGGAGGAGAAAATATTTATTACAGCACTGTACTGAATTGGGGATGAGAGGTGGGAATGATTGCTGCGCCATGGGTGGCAGTCCGGGACGCCATTGGGCGCAGCTGCTGCCCGTCCTCTCTGTACCAGGGCCCGCTGGGCCTCCAGGTCCGAGCTGGAAAGGGCCGCCTCCGAGCCCTCCCTTGTTGGCTTACTTATAACGGTATATGTGTATTGTACTGGCAGGCCCACGCCATGCGGTATATGTCAGCATACTGCCCGCAGAATTTGCTCCTGCCCGTGAATGTCGGGTCCACGTGTTTTAGTAAGGCGGGATTTAAGAGAGACACGGTTTGGGGGGAGCCGTCCTCAGCTTAACTGTCTATTTTCCGTGCTTCCGGGAGCAGTGTGCTATTGAGGTCCCGGAGGACTTCTCTGCCGGCGCTGGACATCAACAGCCTGGCAGTTTGGCTTCTTTTGTGGGCCTCAATTAGCTCCTCCACCGAGTTGTGGACACCAAGTTGGAACAGGCGCTCCATAGACGATTTGACAGGGAGTCCTAGCGCCTTTTTAACCGCTGCCCGAATCATCGCGTCAAGGTTCTCACGGTCGCTCTTCCTCAGCTTGATGTAGGGCACCACATACACCACGCGACTGACGATGAACGCCTTAACCAGGCGAAGAGACAGACGACTTGTGCCGGCTCCTAAAATTCTGCTTGTCAAACACATACTTTGTGTTCAACAAGACGATGTACAAGCAGATCTTCGGCACAGCAATGGGAGCCTCCATTTCCGTAGTCTGCTCCAACATGGCCCTAGAAACGATAGAGAGCCATGCGCTTGCGTCGTTCGGCCCGCCACCTAGGTTTTTCCTGCGGTACGTCGACGACTGTTTCTGCATCATCCGACGACAGGATGCGGAAAAATTTCTACGGCACCTGAACTCATTTCAAGAGAGCGTTCAGTTCACGATGGAAGAAGAGAGCAATGGGCGCCTCTCTTTCCTCGACGTCCTCATCGAACGAACAGCAAACGGCACCACGACGAGCGTGTACAGGAAGCCTACCCACACAGGGAGGTACCTGAATTTTCATTCTGCGCACCCAATAGGGCAGAAACGCTCCGTTGCCGCGGCGCTTTACAATCGTGCCTTCAAGCTTTGTTCAAGCCCATGCAAAAGAACTCGTGAAGTCCGCCGCATAAGAAAGGAGCTTTCAAAGAACGGATACCCGCGTCAAGTGCTACATTCACAAGAACGACACGCTGCGGCCCCTCAAGCCGAAGCAAAAGCAGCCAATAAGAAAAAACGTGCAGCCATCCCATATGCCCCTGGTGTAAGCGAGACGTTATGCCGGATGCTGGCTGACTACGACATCCAAGTTGCCCATGTCCCATCCAGCAAGCTCAGAAACCATTTGGTACGAGCAAAGGACCCGCTTGAAAAGACCAGCTACCCTGGGGTAGTTTACAAAATTCCTTGCAAAGAATGCGGTGCAGCCTATATAGGCGAAACAGGGGACTTCAGGAGACGATTCAAAGAACACCAGCGTGACGTCAAAAACAAAAAAGTGACTTCTAACGCTCTCGCCGAACACCAGCAAAACACGGGCCACTTGATTGACTGGGATTCCACGTGCATACTTGAGAAAGAAAAATCATTATCTACTCGTCTGCTCAAGGAATCCCTTCACATACAAATGACAAGCCAAGCGATTAACAGGACGCAGGGCAATCTACCCGAGATATACATTCGCACGATACGCAACGTTTTCCCTACATAAGCAGCAGCCCGTCTCGTTTTTCATCCCATTGTAAACAAGGCACCCGTAGTGGCGCCGAAACGTCAATTCTCTTACGGTTATTTTTTCCTTTATGACTTTGGCGAGTGTTCGTTTAAAAAGGATATGCTGAATGGTTTCTTATTGAAAAAACTAGTTCATCGCAGAATTGTATCTCGCATCAAATTTTTATATCAGCTGTACCATGGTCACTACAAAATAGCGCGTGAATGTTATTTACCCGAGCCCCCCATGCGCTCTGCTCGTACAAACCACAACAAAACAATTAAGCAACCATTAAGTAACCTCAACATCCATCAATATTCTCTTTTTCCCCATGCAATTTCACTATGGAATAAATTACCCGAAGAAGTAGTTAACGCTAATACAATAGAATCGTTCGTTCAGCTTTCAAATAACCTTTTCTTTGACCTCTAAAATTGCCGCAATGAGAGCAGTTTCTTTTGCATTACGCTTTTTCATTGTTATTTTGTTTACGTATTGCACTGTTGTACGTTCATGTTTATTTCTGTTACGTATAGTGTTACAATGATGTATGTACATGTTTATTGTGTTCTTAATTGCTAATTGGCAATGGTAATTTACGTTGTTGTATGTACCCACTCCTGCTTGGGCCCGAATAGGGCCTGCAGTATTTGTAAATAAATAAAATAAATAAAGTCCGCCGGGCTTGCCGAATGTCCTGCCAATCATCGTACTAATTTGTTCGCAGGTGGACTTCATTTTTTTGCAATGCCGTGGCGTTGTTACCCCGGCTATTAATTTGTAATCCCATTACCCGAAGCGTCTCCACCACTGGTGTCTGGGTGTCATTAACATAACTTTGCGTGTTCTCGCCTAGGTTTCTATTCTTTCCAATGTGCAATAGTTCTTATTTGTTCGGAGCGCGTTCCAGACTGCACTGCCGAGCGTAATCTTGCACTACCGATGCCGCCTCTTGGAGGGCCCTCTCTATCTATCCTACGCTGCCCCGGGACGACCAGATAGTAACGTCGGCTGCGTAGATGGCGTGGCGTACGCCAACCACGGCATTGAGTCTCCCGGGGAGGCCCATGAGGGTGACGTTAAAAAGCAGCGGAGAGATAACTGCTCCTTGAGGCGTGCCTCGGGTTCCCATCTTGATGGGCCCAAAATTTACATTTTGAAGTCTGATGTAAGGTTTCCTATTTTCTAAAATGTTTTTTTTTTATCTATCTGAATGTTTTCTCGCCGCAAATGGTGACGTTCAAATTCTTGAGAACCTTACTCTATTTAAAGTTGTGAAAATCCCCCTCTAGATCCAGGGCCAAAATAGCCCTGTCTGCCGGATTCCCGAAGAAGGCGGGGGTCGATGATTTCCCTATTGATTTGGAGCAGCATGTCCTCCACTGATAAATGTGACCGGAAGCTGAACATAGAGGGCGGAAGTAGCTCTTGCGGTTGCAAATGATTGGAGAGCCTTTGCCTCACTGCCGCCTCTATGGGCTTACCGACGCAGGACGTGAGATATATTGGCCTCAAATTTGTTGTGTTTATAGTTTTTACCGGGATTGGGGATGAACGTCACTGCGCTCTTCCAAGTCCCAGCGTTCGTTGATGTAGTGCACTAAATTCTCTAGAGCTGGATCGTTGAGGTTGGCCAACCATTATCTTGTCTCCCGGTGCCGTCCCTTGCCTCATCTTCATCAGTGCGGCTTTGAATTCATTGACGGTAAATTTTACGCCCAACTTTGAATTTCCTGTTCCGGTTTATGTCCTAATCTCCTCATCGTCTACAGTCGTACATAAATATCTTGCTTTGAGTTTCTCGGCGAGCTGGTCGCCCGTGCCTGCCTTTAAAGTTGAGGAGTGCCCTCCTTAAATTTCTGCTCTGTTCGCCTTTGGTTTTCTAAGTGCGATTCACTACAGGTTACCCTCAGCCTGAAGTGTACGTGGTGCTTCCTCAGGTGCCTCAGTGAGTCTAGTAAAGCTAAAGGGGACGACAGGAAAACACCCTCCAGAGCGACGCAGTTACTTTGTGTTAATGAATTTGCCACGCATTCGGGTGGTGCCGGGTTGGATCCCGAGTGCCGTCGGGTGCCCACCGGTTTTTCATGGCTTGGTACTTGTCTTTTTGTGGGTGAAACGCTTGAGAAAAGAGTCTTGCACCAAACTTGAAACACCGCCATGAGAAAATACTGCGTGGAACATGGATATTAAAGCTTCACGTGGGCGTACCGGTACAACGCAACCTTGACGTAGCGCGGGATATAGTGAAAATTGAACTTTTGGCCTCAATCCGAATGAACCCATATCAGCATGGATTCGATCCCACGAGCTGATGCTCAGATACACAGCACCATGCTCACTCAACCATCTGGCGGGTAGAGAGAGAGAAAACTTTATGGTCAGGAAGATGGTAATCTTCTTGGGTCACTTCAGCCGCTCCAGGTGGCCGGCAGTTTAAGTCTGTCGGCGACCTCCTGCGCTCTTGCCGTGGCCCGGGACTCAACGTCCGGGTCCGGGCTGGCGAGAAGAGCTTGCCATTTTTTAAGTGTAGGAGATGTGACCAGATCTGCCGGAGGCGGATTCTTCGTGCAGTCCCAGATTATGTGGTCCAAAGTGGCAGGTTCGCCGCACAGCTGACAATACAGATTTACCCAATCGGGAAAGATATTGGAATCAATACACGGGTTTGGCTGCGACCGCGTTTGCAGCCGCCTCCACGTGGTTGCCTGTTCGCGGCTGAGCGAAACGTGCAGAGGAGGCAGGCTCGCTCTAAGCTCCCTGTAATAGTTGGTTATGGCCTGATATGTAATTTGTGGCTTGTCCCTGGGTACATCTGGGACCGAGACCGCATCACCGGCTCGGCTGAAAAAACCTCGAGCATACTGGTGAGTGTCCTCGTTCACTGGAACACCCGCGTGGTCCGGGACCCACACCAGATCCGCTTCCTTCCTATCTTTTGGCTTGGTACGAATAATATTGTATGCAGTGGCGGAAATACGTCCCCTCGCGAAGTTGCGAAGGGCCGCTTTGGCGTCAATGAGAATGATGCTGGTGCCTTGTTGAACGATCCCTAATGCTATTGCCGCCTATTCGGCCTCTTCCGCTCGGTCCGTGACCACCGCAGCCGGTACCCTGCGGGAGACGCTCACCGCGCTCACAGCGAAAGCGTCTTTGCCCGTAACGTTATAACGTGCCGCATCAACATACACGGCACTATCGTCCCCTCGATACTGTTTGCTTAACGTCTTCTCCCTGGCCCTCTTCCGGTTTTCGTGACGGTCCGCTTGCATGCTCTTGGGGATATGTTTGACCCGAATGCGTTCGCGCATCTCTGTAGGTGTAATCATCTGGCGGGTTATAATTGCAGCTGAAACGGCTTCACAATCTAAAGCAAAACACCATGTATTCTCACTTAAAAACGCTTAAAAGGAGTTCGCGTCCGCAGGCAACAGTGAGGTTGAAATAGCACTGAAGCGACAATGATTCCTGTCTGCAATGACAGATGATGATGATAGCCAGGTAGGAATGACGAAATATGTACGTGGCACTTAAAAATGCCGCGTTTTGTAAGCAATGCTTATCAATGGCATTTAATAAAGACCACCTGCTACAGTTGGAAGTAGTAAAATTAGCCATATTCATTACAGGAAAAAACTACACAGAATGTTTAATACATTAGAATCGGACCGAAAGCACGGATTTGTGCTACGTAGAAGACGACGGTGAGCAGGCAGTGCCGCGGGACAGAGCAGGTGGAAGCTGGTGGAGACGACGCTCTCCAATGCACAGCGCGAGAGTGTGGGGCAGTTTAACAGGAGGCTTCTTAGCTGCGGCGATAGACTACTGGTCTTGCTGAGCGGCCCTTAAAGGAGACCTGTTCGCGCTGCCGCGGGTTCGACTCCCGGTCGTGGATACTGATTCAATCTATTTTTTCAGCACGAGGTCCCGTAGTGAAGCTTTCGCAAGATAGCGTCCTGGACTTGATAAGCCACATTGAACATCAGAGTGCTTTTGGACTTTCAACACTAGCTATTTTCCTAGACCTATCAAAGGCTTATGATAGCGTCCTCCAGAGCTCAATACTGAACAGTCTGCAGGTCATAGGCGTACAGGGCTATCTTCTGAGATTCATTCACTCATTTCTCAGTGATCGTAAATTTCGAGTGCGGTTAGGCAGTACAATGAGCTCCGAAAGGGCGGAATCGCGAGGGGTACCTCAGGGTAGTGTCCTGTCCCCAACGCTCTTTAATGTTGTCATGGCTGGTCTTCCCGAAAAAGTGCAAAAACATTGTAGGCATGTCCATATGTCGATATATGCAGACGACATTTGTCTTTGGTTAACCGGATATCAACACAAACGCTTAGCTCTATTAGCGCGACAGGCCGTGCTTTCAGTTAAACGTTACCTTCAAGGTTCTGGGTTGACTCTCTCGGTGGAAAAATCTGGCTTCGTCCTGTTTCCAGGTAGGGGACGTCGGTATGCGCGGCTGAGCATAGACCTTGATCAGTCTTGCCTTCGTCAGGTTAACCACATACGTTTTTTGGGCGTCACTATTGACTCACGTCTACAGTGGCGACGAGCTGTGGACTCGATTGTGGCTTCACTATCTTCGCGTCTCAATGTGCTTCGTAGAGTTGCTAGTGAGCAATGGGGAAACCATCCTGCTTCAATGATCAGGCTTCACGATGCCCTGGTGACAAGCCGCATAATGTACCAGCTCCCCTTAATTTCCCCCTCGGTATCGCAGCTGGAACGCCTTGAGGTTTTGCACAAAATGGGACAAAGGAGGGCTCTCGGCGTTCCGCAGGCTGCTCCAAACAATGCAGTACTGTATGAGTCTCAATCGAAACCTCTTCGGCTAGCCGCTTCACAAAGACTTTTGCTGCAAATTGGCCGCCTCAGAGAGACTGTTGCCGGGAGAGCGCTTATACAGCGCCTTCGAAAGAGATCTGAGTCCCGGGCGTACTTGGCCTTAAATACTCTTCGTTCTCTGGGTCTCGACCTTCGAGATCGACCTAAGACGTTGAAGCCACCTTGGTCCTTTCCGAGCCTCGATTGTTCCTTGACAATTCCCCACGTTCGCGCTAAGCGGAATTCTCCTTTAGCGGCAATGCGTTCGCTCGTACTAGAACATCTTGAGACCGAATATGCCAGTCATCTTCAAATTTTTACAGACGGCTCTGTGGTCAAGGTCAGAGGATCTAGTGCAGCTGCTTTTCATATTCCGTCTTTGAAGTATGATTGGTCTGTTCGTTTTACTAAAGTCGTGTCCTCCACAATGGCCGAAAGCGTTGCCATTGAGGCAGCGCTAAAGAAGCTACGGTGTTGTACGCCTCAACCTACTGTCATAATTACGGATTCAAAATATGCCCTTCAAAGGTTAGAGTACGGGTTCCCCACTGATGCCTTGAGTCTTAAATCCCTACGTTTGGTGCAGAATCTACATAGCAAAGGCTTCTCTATACGCTTTCAATGGGTGCCCTCGCACATAGGTGTCTTAGGCAACGAGATAGCAGACAACCTCGCCCATACAGCTCTCTCCGGGATTCCAGTACATGGAGTCCCTCATGAAGTCAAGCAAATGTTCAGAGATGTGGTGTTGTGCCACTTCAGTTCTTTGTGGAGCTCTCCTCATCAGCCATGTGTGACCAAGGGTCTCAAAAGGTACCAAGCCACTTTGCTGCAACGCGTTCGCACGGATTCTGCTCGTACGCCGGCGTGGATGTATAAGACTGGCCTAGCGTTGTCACCATTGTGTTCAACGTGTGGTGTGTGTGGTGACATAGAACATTACCTCTTGTGCTGTACTTTGTACAACGCGGAACGGGCTGTGTTATTCGGATCCCTCAAGAAGGCAGGAGTTCCTCTCAGTTCTCTTCAGGACATTGTTTTCCCGCGCGGGAGCCAGTCGAGTAGAAGGGATGCTTCTCGCCTTCTTCTACTTTACCTGCAGGACACGGATTTGGCCTCCACATGGTGACCTCAGGAATGTCTATTTGGGTTTTTGCGGACAGTGTTTTTGTGATTTCTATTTAAGTGTCGCTACGGTGGAGCAATTGCCGGCAGCAACTGCAAGGCTAATCCCACCGGTGGCTTACAACCACTCAACTCAACTCAAAGATAAAGGTGGATTAGCTCAACTAATCCAGGATATACAAAGCGAAAGATGTCGGCGTACATTGCGTCCATTGGCGTTGGCGTTGACAACGTTATAGACGCCGATGATTTTGAGGAAATGAAAGGCGCATGCGGTATGCTCTGAGAAAATAAGCCACGGAGCCGCGCTCACCTTGTGAGAAGGCGCAATGGAAAGATGCTGCGGCTGGTGGCCGCGTGTATAGCAAGCGGCCTCTTCAGAGCCTACGGGAAGCTTCTCCTAGCGACCGCGAAGTCATTGCCTGGAGTGATACTGCCCGTGTACGCAACAATGAAGCGCGGAGAGCTAAGCGCGTGTCGGAGACGGCCGAAGTACGTGAAGAACGTCTCGCCAAGCGTCTTCACCTTCCACCAGCCGCGTCTTCGTAATGCATTGCGCCTTCTGCCAATGCGAGAGGCCTCTCCGCGGCCGATAGCCTTCGCCTCGGCGCAGCCGCTAAGAGTATAGCGCATGCGCAGTGAGGCGCATTGTTAAGTGATAACGTCACGCGCGGCGCTGCGCGGAGACCGACGAGGCGACGGCGCGCAGCGAACAGCTGCGACTCGGCGCAGCTCGCTACCATGGTTACGGCGCATGAGCAGAAGTGACTAGCGCGGACAGCCTGAAATACGCTGCTGACTAGCCTTGTGTAGCTTTCGCTACAAAAGCACCTAAACGTATAACTTTAAGCCTTTGCTGTAGCCTGTAACCTGCAGTGAAGGATTGGAGACCTAATATTGTCTGTAGATCCCTGAAAATATTTCCCTTCGAAAGATTTGTCTTCATTATCTCGGAGGAGCAGGAGGAACAGCAATTTTATTTTAACAAAAGAACAAAAGATCCTCAAGGGTGGGCTCACTCTTGTCCAAGAGTACACAGGCCTGGACTTCTCGGAGAGCTCTGTCCACTAGCCATGTTTCGCCAGCTGATTGAGCACCTCGCAAAGTGCCCTCCCATGAGAAGGGGGATGGGTTGGGTATGGGGGAAGTGCATGCGTGGGGGGCATTCCCACAGGTAATGTATGAGGGTGGCCTTGGCCGCCACACATGCTGAGTAGAATGGGAGGGTCAAGGTAGGATGGTAGCGATCAAGGAGCTATGTTACAACATGTATTACTGCGAAAGCATTACTTGGCTATATCTGCGAGTGGGCGTCCGCAAACGTGTCGGCAGCCATTGTGTCGCTCTCAGAAAAGTTAAGATCAAAAGAATGGTTGTAATCTATAGAGGATGATGTGAGGGTAATGTGCGACAAAATTTGGTGTCGATAGGATGATTAGTTAATTAATTAGAGCCAAAAATGTTGAAAAACCGTTGAAATAGCGCAGACGTCGATATATTGAGTGGACGGGAAAAGAAATGGGAAAGGCAAAATAGTGAAAAAATAGGCAGAGGATTGCAAATCAAGTTTAAATTGGATTGAAATGTGTGCTGATGAGGGATAATTAATCGATCAAAAAGTTTATTGACATAGAGTAATTAGTTGATTAATTCAATATAATTTATATTTCAAATTATTTTCGGAAATATTCTGGCGGGTTTATAGGCGAAAATCTGTTCCTGACAGCTTGACAAAGGCCTACAACGCCACCAACGAGGCAGTAGGCGATGACTTGATGATGCAGAGTATTAAGAAAAATAAATGTTTTACACACAATATATGACTAAAAACATGGATAATAACAAAGTAACAAAATATACATTAACAAGAATTACATTTTAAAATTTCGCACCAGCTATACAGCAGACATTATTGACAAAGTATGGATTATAACTTCAAAAGAAATTTACACAAAATGTTTTAGAATACATTTTTGTGCAATTAAAAAACAAATGATTTCAAGTGTAAGCAATAAGTAGCATGAACAAACTCTTCACCAAACAAATAACTGGTAATATTTCGAGGAGAAAAGGCAACGCACAATACAGACAATCTGGAACCTACATTATATAATTATAGCGAAATGAGTACGCTTGTGCCCGCTTGATATCATTTGTAAAGAAAGGTGCAGCTATGTGGACAAGAATTAGTCATGTAACTGTTTCAGTGCAGGATTGGTTATGTGTTTTTTTGGACTGGAAGATTATACTGAAGTGCTTGCACTTTATAATTTGTACGGAAACCAGGTATGAACAATGTGTCAGTGTTCCATGTGCGAGTGTCTTAATTTAGTTCCAAAGAAGCTAACGACATAAGGAACCACCTGAAAGAATCCATTGCTAATTAAAATTATTACAGGACGCGAAACTCGTAAGCACGGTTGATGCTAATTATATTGTAGGACTGAAAATATTCTCTTGTTGACGACAGAGAATCTATGTTGGCGATGTTACGAATATTTTTTTGCTGCAATACGTATATCCTGTAGGAGGCAAACAAGGCATTCTAGACTTGTAATTTTATTGTTGTTGGTACAAATGCATGGCAACGTGATAATGCCCCTGTAAATGTTGAAGAAGCAAATGTCGTCGGACGGCCGAATAGACTGGACGGGAATTTAGTAGGTGGACAGGAAAGCAGCAATGGCTCCAAATTTGAAAAACGAAAATGTGAGAGGTGAAAACAGGATGTAATCATAGTAAATGTGGTTAATTAAGGTAATTAATTAACGAAAAAACGGATACAGTGATTGTAAACGCGGTGGCGGCGAACCAACGCGGCGGCCATGGTAACACATGCTTTCGCATTTCCCCACGTAAGCAGTCTTCGTTGCCCTCGTGAACTTTCTTATTCGTCAGCAGCACAGTTGACTTCGTCTTCAGGGCTGTCATATTTTACCCCTGGACAGCCGAAGCACCACGGGAGAGGCAGTCAGTCATTCCATGGGAGTGGCAGGGCCTCATACCAGCTACGTGGGCTACTTCGGTCGTGGCTTCCAATGGAAAATTGGCTGAGCCTTACGTTACGTTACACAATAGCACGCCTCACTGTCAGTGGTTGTCGTTCAGCCACGACGAAAGTCGCCTATGCCGCCCTTATGAAGCCCTGCACTCCCGTGGAATGACCGACTATCTCGCCCGGGGTGCTTCGCTGTCCAGGGGTAAAATGTGACAGCCCTGAAGACGAAGTCAAGAGTGCATCGTGAGGAGCAAAACCGCAAAACAGGACGGAACTGAGGCACGCGACAGCACAGGGACAACACACCGCCCTGTGTTGTCGCCTGCCTCAGTCCCGTCCTGTTTTGCAGTTTTGCTCCTCACGATGTCCTACCAGCTGGCCAACGACCAAGTCCTTCTAAGTCAACAGTGCAGCTGAACTAAGCCAAACTTCTGGAGAGGCCACCAAAGCTAGTTTAAATTACCAGAAACATAGGTAACCTGGCGATACTAGTTGTTGTAGTGAGCTTTGGAGCGCTCTTCCGATGTGATATTCTGCAAGCGGGCTAGTAGGCGAGCTTCTTCGGCCAGTCATAGATTCTGGAGTATGTGTGGATTGTCATCAACGAACAATGGTAAGATGGTGTCGAGGAGTACCGAAGAGAGCGTGCGTAGAGGAGAAAGAATGAACTGTAGCTGATCACCTCATGGATAAACGGCATATTAGTATCCTAGTTCTTGTGGTCGGATGCGATATATATGGAAAGTATGTTAGCAAGTGCCCGGCTCGTGCTCTTTGTCGAATAATTTATTTGAGAGTGGTAGGGTGTCGATTGTCTAAAATGAGGTGCGAACAAACGGTGTTCTTCGGGAACATCTGCCGTAAACTGACGACCTCGGTCACTGATTACCACTCGCGGTGGTCCATGTCGTAGGATGAGAGAGAGTACCAAGAAAAGAGACACTTTGTAAGCGGTGGCCGCAGGTAGAGCAACCGTCCCGCAGTAGCGGGTAGGTAATCAGCACACACTACGACCCAACGATTGCCGTGGGGAGACTTCGGAAAAGGACCCATGAGGTCGACTCCGACATTTTGAAAGGGGCCGTATGGGGGCGGCGCAGTACGTAGCACGTCCTGTGGAGTGGACTTGGGGCGTTTATGCCGCTGACACTCTGCGCAGCCGGAAACATTCCTCTCAGTCGTCTGACGCATCTTCTTCGGCCACTAAAAGCGGTAACAGGTGCGGTGGAGCGTTGGGGCCGAGCCCACATGGCCGGATGTGGGATCGTCATGTATGACGCTCAGAAGGCCCGAGCGGCGGCTTTCGGGAACCACTATAAAAAAGTTGCGTGCCGGACTTGGAGTAGACTTTTCTCTACAGGAGACTACCATGGGTACCAATAGGGTTGATGACAGTAGAATCCCGGGCAGCGGCGAGAAATGGCTGAAACTCTTGTTCATATCCTTCGTAGTTCGGAATACTGAGATATCAGGAAACTCACGCACTCAGGAAAGGAATGTAGGTATCGAAGCTTTCAGTCGCAGTCTGTCATAATAAGCGAAAGACAGTGTGTGTATGCGTGTTTGCGACCGCTTTTATCCGAAGAAGCGAAGTCGTACTCTTCAAAACGAGGGAACCAGTTGCCAGACGACCTGACGAATCACGCAGGTTGACGAGCCAGCAGATGGCATGATAGTCGGTGACAACCCTTAAATGGCGGCCATGCAGGCAACACCGACGCCACTGCGCGGCGAAGACCACAACAAGACATTCTTGGTCCGTGACGGTATAGTTACGCTCATGCTTACTTAGAGAACGGCTTGCGCAAGCAATTACACACTCTTCGTCTTCATAATATTGAACAAGAACAAAAACTACGCCATCACTCGCGTCTGTGTGGACTTCCGTGGGAACAGAAGGCTTCATGTTCCGGCGAAACGGGTGCAACGTAAGCAGGAACATCAGCTGGCCAAATCATAATAATAATGATAATTGGTTTTTTGGGGGAAAGGAAATGGCGCAGTATCTGTCTCATATATCGTTGGACACCTGAACCGCGCAGTAAGGGGAGGGATAAAGGAGGGAGTGATAGAAGAAAGGAAGAAAGAAGTGCCGTAGTGGATGACTCCGGAATAATTTCGACCACCTGGGGTTCCTTAACCTGCACTGACATCGCACAGCACACAGTGCCTTAGCGTATTTCCTCCATAAGAACGCAGCCGCCGCTGGCGAAAGACAAATAAAAATATGAGGTCCATTGAAACGGGACAACTTTTTAGAGAAGGGGTATCAGCGACACCAGAAAATCTAGAGATGCAACGACGGAAATATGAGAACGACCCCTGAAATACTACGGAGCTTCTTTTGAGTCCGAGGTTGTTGAGATGAAGCAACTGCCGTAGCCTTCTGTGGATTTGACCGGACACCTTCGTGGTCGACGAGATGACCGAGTACCAGAGCTGTAGGTTCTTCAAAGCGGCACTTTTTCGAGTTGAGCACAAGGCCACTTTTGTGAAGAAAGTCCAAAACAACAGCGAGCAGCTTCTTATGCTCACTGGAGGTCCGGCCAAAAATAACAACATCGTCTAAGTAACGCATGCATATTTGATATTTTAGGCTATGTAGTATCATATCCATAAATGTTTCGAATATGGCAGGCGCACTGAACAAGCCAAAGAGCATCACTTTGAATAGCACCACTGGGCGCAAGTGCCCCGCACACAAGCGAGACGCACACCCAAAAAGCCGCTCAACGGCGCATGCGCAGATTAGAACGGGAAGCGTCAGCAACAGTGAATGCAGTTGCCGCGGCCGCAGCCGCCTCTGCACCGGCGCCTGCATCGCGGAGGAAGCCGCGGTGTTTCACGCGGGACAACAATGCTGCCACTGCGTTCGAACGTGAGATGTGTTCCAATGCGTTCGGCCGCTCATGTTATTCTCTGATTTGGTTTAGTTTATGGGGTCCCAAAACGTATCAAAGCAACTAAGGCTATGAGGGACGCCGTATAGTGGAGCACTCCGGATAATTTCGCCCACCCGGGGCTTTTTAGCATGCACTGACATCGCACAGTATACATTTCGACTAACATTTCGCCACTATCGAAATGCAACCACCGTGACCGGGACCTAATCCACGTCGTGCGGATCAGCAGCCGAGCACAATAACCAATGATTCACCGTGGCGGTTACTCGTGTTCTGTTTGCACCAGAATGGGGTTTCAACGGGATTGTCGCCGCTGAAGCCGCGTCACTGCGAATGTTTGTGCCGGGAATTTCCAACCCCGCACTTGACGACGTTTCATCTCTGTGGTATGTGCTAGGCGGTAGGGTGGAAAGGCAATGTGCCAAATATGTCCACTTGCAACGGGTTAGTGTATCAACCGAAACCACCACACTTACTATCGCTGAACATCAAATAAATATTATATTGGGGCAGACGAAAAGGAATGGAAAATAAAGTTGCCCGGTCCATAATACGGAGTATAACGGGGTTAAACCAATGAAAGGAATAATGATGATGAATTGGTGCAAATAATAATTAGTTGAAAAAAAAGTGGGGTATCTGCCATCGCTGAACAGTCTGAGTGAAGACTTGACCACTCCAAGACTGCCGTTTATGCAGTTGTGTTGACCAGTTAACTGTGGCGGTTAGTAGGCATCCGCGATCCGGTGGTGAATGTTCAAGTTTACGCGAACAACAATATGACGTACCCTGATGTGTACAGCTTTCGCTGGAATAAGCCACGTTAAGCTACTAGAGTAGCCTTGCGTGAATTTTGTGCTTCGACATTTGCTTGCTGCTATGCTGTTTCCCTCGACGACATTAAGATTTTTTCTTCTCCTGGTTGTTTCGTTAAAAGGGCTTGGTTAGTGGTGAACCTCTGAGCCTGAAAGGTTATCTTCAGGCACGCCAAAAGAAACCTGAATATATATATATATATATATATATATATATATATATATATATATATATATATATATATATATATATATATATATATATATATATATATATATATATATATATATATATATATATATAATTACTCTTTTGTTATTGCTGTTGTTCTACCTCTATGCCTCCTATGATATATGAATTTTTACGGTGAACTGTGCTTTTAGGAAAGAAGACCTTCCAGTTTATGTCGACGCGTTCTCGGCTTGGGCACACCGCGCATGTCTTGGAGAAGTCACCCACCCCTGACATTTTACATATCCTCTCCAGGCATGCTTCGATGTACGTACGGTTCATCCTAGTCAGTGAGCGCCTAAATGAGCACAACGAAATAATCGCACCTAGAATGAATACGCGCCTAAATGAGCCCGGCCAAATAATCGTACCTGAACTCAATAGTATTTTCCAGTAAGTCTGTTGGACTATACGCCCAAAGGTCGCTAAGTCATTGACACTATGATTCGCGCTCAAAGCATTTGCAATTGACGTCCGCTCTGGCGCGGCCAAGATGCAGCTGTTTATGCTGCGGGCCTCATTTTGAGGCTGAAGTCCGGCTCGAACTCGGGTCTCAAAGCATGAACCTGGCCCAGGCCCGCTAACTTATCGTTCTATGTGTCCGGCTCAGTTTACCCAGCTCGACGAAAGGCTTGGCCCGCGGGCCCGGACCGACGCCAAAGCAGCGCAAGAGGCAAATTTATTGCTAATGTGCAAGGAGACTCCTACTACACAAATAAAGAAGTGGCCAGAAAAGGCGGTCAAATTGCAATGAAACTTAAAGAATTTGGTTTTACAAACACATTAAGAGATGAGGCAGGTTCTCCTGCTCTGCTTATTACAGAGTCATCTTGTCGTTCAATAACTCGTAAGTTTCTAGAGCGACATAAAAAGTTGCATACGCTCGTATTGAACTACTTGGCCTTACCTGTGGATTTTTAATGAGAGTGATATTTTAGGGCTCGCGATGCCTAAATATTAAAACTTCCTCGCAATCACAACAATGTCATTTATGCTTGTTTTAATGAACATGATTTAGTCGGTTGAATTCATGAACGCACTTGGCGCATTTAGCTGCATTTGAAATGCAAAAATGTCTGCTTATTAATGTGCAGTATGTGTTGAAACATCAGAAGAGGCCTAAATTAACGTAGTGACATTTTTATAGCGTAAAGACGTGTTTTTTGCAGGTGAAGGCAGGAGAGCTTGAAACAAACGGCCACCCGTCGAGACAATCGAACGAAAGTACGTCTTCAGTGCTCTCTATAAGGCGCAAAATGTCCAGTTGCTAGAGCTAACACAAAACCGAGCAGATGCAAAGTGCTTTTTAGTAGAACTGACGGCGTGTGTTCGCCCTTATCTGCAAGAGCCTAATCCAGCAGTGCCCTGTACTTGAGTAGGCGAACGCACTCTTCGAAATGAGCCGTGTGTTCAGGCGTCACAACACTCCACTAAGCCGTAGTAGCAGCCCGATGCTTGGTTTTGCACTTTTGAAATCTACGAGAGCAGTCTTTCGCTGCTGTTAATAGAAATTATAGATAAGTGCCATTTAACTTCTCTTGAATTGTTCAACGTGCCTGGTTATGCACATTCGAGGTTACTCGTGCATTGAACTGGCAGGGACGCTGATTAAATTGAATTGAATTGAAGTTTACTTCGATCATATATCACATTACAATGGAAGCGCTCGGAAAAAGGTGCCTAAAGGACAAATTGACAACGCCCGACGCTCCCATAATGGCATTACGCAACAGTAGAAAAACAGCTCATTGGCAAATAGGTCGGCATACGGCTCAACAGAGTCAAACGTAAAGAAACCAAAAGTGGCCGAAGAGCCTAAACCAAAATTGTCACGAAAAATTTACAGAGAATGCAAACAACACAGTTCGAAAACAAACCAAACAAAGCAGCATACGGGCTTTAAAATCTCACAGTTGCCGGAGTCGCTAATAATGACACGTATTGTTTTGAAGCTAACTGCAATAAGGTAAATGGTCTGGCTATGAAACCATAAGTAATAATTGGCAGTCTGTTTTCTGTCATTTGTTGCCTACATGTAGTTTTATATGATTTCACTCGGGTCGCTATACACGGTTGTGTAGATAGGGGCTGTTAATTGCAGATTGGGTAATGTTGCAAAAAAAAATAGATTCGATGCTTAAGTCTTGTTTGAGTTTCCTCTAAATCCGTTCGTCGTCTGCAAGGCGTATACAAATGACGTAGTAAAGGTTTTTTCACTCCACATCAACGAACAACGCCCTGGAAGCATTTCAGCGCCCTCATTGTTTCACATTCAAGATGTTGTGGGAAACAGGAAAAAAAATAGTATTGCATGAAAAAAAAAGTATGACGACGGATTTGCATAGTTAGGCCAAATGCGAGAGTCGTGCTATCACTTTGGGACCATTTGTTTTCATTGTTTATCGTGCTCATACATCGTTATGCATGATACTACACTTGAAGTGCTTTTACTGCAATCGTGATATGCACGCTTATCAGTCCCTGTTGCGCTTAAAGATTACAGAGACTCTCCTGCGATCATTAAAGTAGTTAAACACACATGATGGACTGGAAATCGCCGATTGTATGTGCAAAACTGCATTTAAAAGTTTCATCTATGCAACTTTGCATCTATGCGACTTTTACATGGCTCACTAACCATACCAGTGCGAAAGCTCCATTGCGATGGGTAAAAGATAGATCTTGCGATATTTGTATGCTTGCGGTGTGTGTAGGTTTGTACACAGTGAAAGAAATAAATATCCACGACTGCGATTCGAACCCCGGCGGCGCGAGCAGATGAGCTTCGCTGGCCACTGCGCGAGAGCAGTAGGCTATCGCCGCAGCCGAACGCGCCCTGTGCCAAACTGCAGCACACTCTTGTGCTGTGCATTGCGCATCGTACTCTTCATCAACTAATACTACCATTAAACTAATATTGGTGCTTTGAGCTATCTGGGGGCAATGACCGAGAGATGTGCGCGGCATGCGCTGGTGTGGACAACGTTGTGGTAGAAACACGGAACTGGAGCACATGCCGCCGGCATACATAGGTAAATTGGCTTTGACAATGAAAAATTTGATGCCGAGCATAACTGGCAGCCTGGGTGAGTGGACTCCTCAATCGCGCTTTCAGATATGTGGCCGTGGTGTCCAGCTGCAATAGACTGCGCTTTCGCGCAGTATTTCGTGCTTAGCCATGCCAAACCGGCAGGCATTTGTTTCATGGAAAGCGGCAGCGCGAAGCAACAAAAACGAAAGAGAGACACGAGAACACAGGACAAGCGCTGATCTCGTGTCTATCTTTCGTCCTTGTTGCTTCGCGCTGACGCTGTCCATGATGATTCACCAACTAGCTCGCAACAAGATATGAATCAAAGCCATTTTTTGTTGTTGGTTTTCAACACCATTCACTTTGCACCACAGCACTGTGCGATACTAATGGCATGCCGAGTCACAGCAGGGAAGTATCACTGCTGGTGCCAGAGTAGTGTATTATAGAGTGCCGCGTGGTCTGCCAAAGCGCACCAATTTTCGACTCATAGCCGCCGCGATGGCTCAGCGATAATGGCGCTCGGCTGCTGACCCGAAAGACGCGGGTTCGATCCTGGCCGCGGCGGTCGAATTTCGATGCAGGCGAAATGCTAGAGGCAACCGCAGCGACAGCCTAGTGTTTTGAGCATCCGATTCGGATGCATGCGGGAGGTGCGGGGTTCAATCCCCAGTGCCACCGGGTACCCACCGGTGATACAATGGGTACAACCTTTACCCTGCCTGTGCTCAGCTTCTTTAGGGTGAAACGCTTGTACCCCACCTTGAGAAGACGAAACCAGCTTCTGCCATGGCCCTCTTTGGCCGCAGGTGCCCTTGCGCTATAAAAATCCAGCATCATACAATTCTAGAGGCCCGTGTACTGTGCGATGTCAGTGCACGGTAAGGAACCCCAGGTGGTCGAAATTTTCACGTTTCTTCAATACGGCGTCCCGCATAGCCTGAGTCGCTTTAGGACGTTAAACCCCTATAAACGCTAAACCGTTTGACTGATGCCACTATAAAAAGCGACAGACAGGGTACTGCCATGTGTGGCGCTTATACGCCCGGAAGACTACGCTCGAAGTACGTGCAGAAGGCACCCTGGGCAAATCCTTTGGAATTCTCAATATCAACGGGGGCGTCTAGGAGTCCGCTACTCTGATGACTAATGAGGGTGAAGCGTCTGGCCAGCAAATGCTGCTGTTGATGTAAAGAACACCTCCTATCGGAAAGCGAAAGCTGCAGCCAGGTTTTAAGGCAGCTTTCGTGCGCCTTGTGGTCACTCTTTGGGGAAGGCTGGGAAAATACCACTGGCTAGCTTATGTTACAGGGGCCCGTTGGCAAACACATTGCTCAATATATTTTGGACTGGAAAGTACCAAGACGCTGGGCTGCATTACCACTTCTTCAAGGACTTTCTGTGCAAAATTTAAAAATGCCCGTATAGTCTGTACTCATGCATTACCAATAATTTGGGACAAGCTCATCTATTTCCCCTGATTCTGAACATTACAAAATAGCGCGTTGACATCATGTGATATGCAACAAAGAAAGAGAATGACCAAGTCGCTGCGGAACAGAGCGTGATAGACTGCTAGGCTTAGCGACACTGGCTGGGAGCTGTCCCGAATTTCTGGTTAGGGATAGCAGCAAGGCGATGACGGCTTCGTAGCCGCTGTCATTTGCTGCCGCACCTGTAGTTTCCTTTTCTGCCGACTCCTTGCCTCTCAGCTCACAACAGCAATACAGGCTTTATGGGGCTGAGATCACTGAAGTGCAGTTCGGAGTATTTCGCGAGGACTTCGATGTTGGGATCGGGAAAAGGATTCATTGGAAAGCAGGTGCGACTGGAGCGACGACTGATAAAACTGTCTACCGCGCCCGGATGGGGTACGCTTTTATTCTGGCTGCTACTGAAGCACACCGCTCGCCTACCCTGCCAGGAATCGCTGAGTCTGCGCGTTTTCGGCGACGACGTCATTGGAACGTCCCGAATTTGAGCCAGAGTGGTGGAAAAAATGCTCCAACTTTGAATATAAATACCTCTAGAACAACCGCGTCATTTATTTCCAGGCAAACGATGTGATGACTACAAAGGCTTGTAATAGAGAATAACTGACTTATTATTGCTTATTATTGTGTGTAATTAACTGAAAGCAATGTTATTCGAAATATTATTAGAAAAAAATCATCTGTACAAGGTTATATAACCTTGTACAGATGATTTTATTCGTGTATTCATTTATCTTATATAAGATAAATGAATACACGAATAAATTTATTTTGAAACGACGGTTAGAAGATTATCATTGGAGAGCAAACTACGTAATATAAATGCAAAATATTGGCACGTGCTTTGCGTGCCGGCAGTGTCGGAAAGCTCAGCTTGAACAGGTGACAAAAACGATGAGACTAATTGTGATGACAATAGCCAAACGCTTTTCAGTGCTTTATTCTCGAACCTAAGAATTTGTTTGTAGCCGTTGCATGTCTATATCAACTGCGCTTGGGCGCCCTTTCCTTTGCTTAGGAATCTGAAAGAACTTTGAGAAAAAAGTTTCGGGACGTCTGACAGATGAATAAATGACCTCGCTTGGTATCTGAACTCGTCTATCGTGACGTTCACAGTGTATATTTTAAACCAAACGCTCAAAAGCTTGGTCATTGACAGTTGCTATACGATAATGATAGCTTTATCTTTGTTCCTGCCACTCTTCCGACGTTAAAGGTTTCGCCTTTGAACATTTTAAGAGGGCGGTTCACAGCAGTGGCAAGGCATGTGCTAGCGGATCACTCAATGGATGCATCATAAACTGCCGGTCTGGTTTATGGTTTATGGGGGTTTAACGTCCCAAAGCGACTCAGCCTATGAGGGGCACCGTATTGAAGAGCTCTGGAAATTTCGACCCCCTGGAGTTCTTTAACGTGCACTGACATCGCACATCACACGGGCCTCTAGAATTTCGCCTCCATCGAAATTCGACCGCCGTGGCCGGGACCGAACCCGCGTCTTTCGGGTCAGCAGCCGAGCGCCATAACCAAAACTGCCTGTCTATTAGCAGAGCCACTGCTGTTTAAGCCTTCGTTTGAAAGAATATCACATTACGCTATTAAAGCCATGCAGTATACCTTTACCTTCCAAGGCAATTTTCGTATCGTCGCCGTCGTCAGCAAAAAATGCCAGGCTAGAAATTGAGTGCTACTCCGAGTGGAAAAGTACCCAACAGCATAGAAATCGTACATCATAGTGATCATAAAGCAACCGTAATGTAAAAAGAAATTGAAATAAGAATAGAATTAAAATCAGAAATAAAATAAAAATTGAAAAATATATAAGTAAAAAATAAAAACTATAAAAAATATTAATGAAATATAACATCAAACACAAAGGGTGAATATAAAGGGTGAATCTCCGTTAAAATGAGGCATGCAGCATCTAGCTCAGTACTCGTTTTCATTAAGAAAAAAACACAAAACAAGCATCAAAACCACATGATGGATGATACGGCGCGTGTGAACAATGATAAAACCGTTTCACCAATGCAACTGAACCCACCACTATTCGTGGTTCACACATTTTTTCCATTGTTTTTCATTCATTTACCCTAAAGGCCCTGGCAGGCATATATATACGAACGTGATATCCCCCCCCCCCCCCATAGGTGGGGGGATATCACGCAAGAAATACAAAGAACAAAATAAATAGTAATATAGCGACACTTCAAGAGAATGCAGGAACACATCATAATAAAGGTTTAAGCAGTCAGCAATAAGAAATACAATATGCCTGAATTATAACATGCAAGCATGAACTACAACTCACTCAAAGACTTTGAAGAAGGAACAAAAACACACAACAGCATGAAGAACGCAAAACGAAGCCGTCAAAAAATAAATCTTACACACTTACTCTCCCCGCCGCGGTGGCTCAGTGGTTAGGGCGCTCGACTACTGATCCGGAGTTCCCGGGTTCGAACCCGACCGCTGCAGCTGCGTTTTTATGGAGGAAAAACGCTAAGGCATCCGTGTGCTGCGCGATGTCAGTGCACGTTAAAGATTCCCAGGTGGTCGAAATTATTCCGGAGCCCTCCACTACGGCACCTCTTCTTCCTTTCTTCTTTCACTCCCTCCTTTATCCCTTCCCTTACGGCGCGGTTCAGGTGTCCAACGATATATGAGACAGATACTGCGCCATTTCCTTTCCCCCAAAAAACCAATTATTTATTATTACGCACTTACTCTGTCCTACTATCTTTTAGTACTGAAAGAAATTGATCGCGATCAATATTGTTAACTACAGAATGGAGGAGGGCATTCCATTCTCTTATCGCCAGGAGAAGAAACGAAAATCTGCGTCTGTTCGCGCAAATGAAGGTTGGATTTTTTTATTGTGGTCAAGTTGATGAAATGTGCGCTTGGGAGGCCTAATTAGCGGTGTGGAGTAGGATGTGGGGTCAAAATATAATTTATGAAAAAAGGCAAGGCATGATACCTTACGTCTGCTTTCCAACGTAGGGAGGTTAAGGTTCACTTTTATTACGGTGACGCTTGAGAAACGCGAGTACTGACGTGCGATGATTCGAACCTATTAACTTAATTAACCTACTTAACCTTAGCAAAGAATATCTCTACAGTTAGAACTGAAAATCTCGGTGTATATCATACTGATCACAAAGCAGTAGTGAATGTCGTTGTGAAGTAATAAAGGGCAATATAAAACCTTTGTCCGTAAAGTTTCGAGACTGATTTATTTTCTTCTCTAGATATGATTCCCCAAAACAAATGTTGGCGCGTATGTGTAGCGCCATCTTTACGGGCTAACCTGAGCTATTTATGTTAATTGCTGTGGCAGCCACTGGATGGCACATGTCGAAAAATACGTTGTCATTAGTCGTCTGCGCATTCTACTGTCAGTGAATGGGGAGAGATGGACGTTCACCTCGAACAGCGTGTAAACATAAAATTCTGTGTGAGGCTTGACAAGATAGCCACACCGACGTATGAGCTCCTTCGTGACGCTTACGGCAACGAGACGTTATCGCGGGCGCGAGTTTTCAAGTGGCACAAGAGGTTCGTTTCAGGCAGAACGTCGGTGGAAGACGACACAAGGCAGGGGCGGGGCGCCCTTCAACTTCACGGAATGCAAACATCGTAGCTCCGATCATGGAAATCATACAGCAAGACCGCACCATTACAGCCCACATGTTATCAGATGCTCTCGACATTAGTTAGAAAACATGCCACCAAATTTTTCGTGCAAACTTGGGGAAACGAAAGCTGAATGCCAGACTTGTGCCGCACTTCCTCATACAGAACCAGAAGGACACGCGGACATCAGTGAGCGCTGATTTGCTCTCCGAGGCAGAGAAGGATGCTGCTTCGTCGACAGCATCATTGCTGAAGACGACACACGGTGTTTTCAATACGATCCTCAAACAAAGAGGCAGAGCGCCGAATGGCAATCCACAAGCTCTCCGGCGTTGAAAAACGTGCGGCGACAGAAGACCAAAACAAAGACGATGCTGATAGTTTTTTTTCGATTGCAGAGGCGTAATATACCACGAGTTCGCCCAACAAGGGCAGGCGGTGAATCAGGAGATTTATATATGCGTGCTCAAACGCATGCGTGATGCACTGCGACGCCGTCGCCCTGACTGATGGGCATCTGGACAATGGAGCCTTCTACCCGATAACGCAAGGCCGCACGCTACTCTCAGCGTGACCAAATTTCTCGCCAAGCACAGCATTAATGTACTTTTCCATCCGCCATACTTGCCTGACCTCTCCCCATGCGATTTTTTCCTGTTTCCTCTCGTGAAGAGAGCCCTAAAAGGTCGCTGTATGGGGAGTGTGGAGGCCATCCAAGACGCCACGACAAAAGAACTGACAGCCCTGCCAAAAGAATAGTTTTCCAACTGTTTCCGAGACCTCACGACGCGTTGGAAGCTGTGTGTAGACTGCAAGGAAGACTATTTCGAAGAGGGGCTGCAAAAATGATTTCAATGTTAAACGCATTTTTTAATCGACTCAGTCTCAGAACTTTACGGACAAAGGTTGTAAGTACATTTCACTCGTCTCTGCTTTCACTGTTGGTAGAGCCGCTTGTGTGAATTGTTAAGTGACGTCGCAATGAGTAATCGGGAGTCGTTTTACAGCTACGCTGTCTAACCATCTTCACAGCGTGTATTGGAGCCACATTTTTTTTTATTGCAGCCATACACCGCTTCCGTCGGCTGAAGAGGTTACGAGCTTTCGTGTGCAAGTTCTTGCGAGCACTGTCACCAATGCCAATAAATTTCAACCAAAAAGTCGGAGAACGGAGCACCTGCCAGCATCTCGCGTCAGTAGCTGCAACTAGAAGCAAAAATACGACCTTTGCTTGTCGCCTACACAATCGACGAAGATCCATGGTGAGCGCCAGTCACCGCCAGTAGGACAGGAACAACACGTAGCAAGTTGCAGAACTCGTCCAGGATGGCGAGAGGGTTAAAGAGTATTCTATCAAAACAAATGCCACCGTTAAAATACACGCTTCTCGTATTTCATTCATTTCCCCTCTGACGTGAGAACATGTCGTTCGCAGCTTTCAGTGCTAAACACATCCGATATGGAGCATATTTAATATTTAAGTTTTATGTGCGAAATCTCTACATAACGACTTTGAAGGCAATTCTGTTGTCGACATTTTAACTGTGCCTGAAGGCTCCGCGAGTGTTCTGAGTGCCGAGGCCGTCACCGTAAATGTATATCAGCACGCTTGAATATAAAAGTAAAAAGACACTGCCTGCGACCTGACATCATTAAAACATGAGAGGACCTCTTTGAGGGCCGGAAGGTCGGTCTTCAAAGGTTAATACCGGTTTTAATATTTATGAGTCCTGTAGGAAATGTGGAAGAAGAAAGAATGTGGCTGTAGGGCTGACGTAGAGTCGGCATATTTGGAAACCTCTTTGGGACCGGCGCAGGTATAATGTATAAGTAGTGAACAGCACGCACGGTTCCAGAAACATTCAACGTGCTAGGGATAGTGCTGATAGCGGCTTCGCAGCTTACGATCAGTTTTCTCGAATTTGTCGGCATCCCTGAAGGTAAGCATATCACCAAGTCTTTTACTCACATTGTTTCAGTGGACTTTTTGCTTCGAGATCAGGCAAAACGTACTCCTGCTGGTGGATTTATAATTTCGGCGATTTGATCTAGAAGTTCTAAGCGTGCGAGATACTCTAGTTGCCTGCGTGTTCAAAGAATAACCCCAAGGGTGCTTTTTGAACACTGTGGTAATAATTGGACTATATTTCTATGAGTGCCGGTTCTCCGTTTTAGCAGAGTATTTCTAAAAATAATCAGTAAAGCAGCTTTAAAACAGCAAAAACTGCTAGCCGGAATCAAAATTTGGCTGCGCGAGATTGTTTCTGGCGCAGCGAGCATGAGCAACAAATATTTTTGGAAACGCTCGCTTGCGCCCATTGCATGGCCGTCACTAGTGTGGCACATTCCGTTCGGGAAGTGTGTTAAATGACCAAACAGAAGCTTAAAATTTTGTTCCAAAAGAGCCGGTAGCGAGTATAAATATGCGGATAATGCCCGTGGCATCACAAAATGTATGTAGGAATAACCCGAGATGAGGTCAGGAAAGTTGAAAAATTTATAATTGGGTCCCAGAATATAAACACGACACAACGGACTGACTTGGCGAATACGGTAAGGAAGGTGACAGGGACTTTGAGTGAGCAGTTTCGTTAAATTGCGTAAACCTCAGAAAATCTGTTGAGTTTGCATCCATTTTCACAGGGCAGAAGCAATCACGGTAAAATGTGGCAGTGGGATCAGTCGCGTAACGATTGCACTGTGGCGCATGTGAAAAGCTCCGCTTTGTGGTGCCGCCCAGTGAAAATGCTATATTCAGTCGGGGCGGAGTGGGGACGCGCTCGACGATGCTGACCGTGGGGTCTCTCAGCCAGTAGACTTGTCATGCAGGGATGTAGGGGAACCTTGCGAGAATTTTAGGAATTGGAACGCTTCAATACACCTAACGGCCTCCTGCGCCCAAATTGTTATGAAAATTTTATTCCGCTTTGAGCTCTTATTCACCACAACTTTTGCTACAACAAATTGCGACCATTTCGCATCTAAAGCATCGTGCATCTTCACGTTTATCGCATGACTCACTCTACTTCACGACATCATGCTACTCACGGTGGTATGGGGTACATCTCTGCAGCATAAGAATCAGCGTGCACTGGAGCCGTAGAGACTCATGAAACACTAGTAGAGGTTGGCCTTGAATGACTACTGCATATCAAGGAGTGCAGACCCCCAATTTTGCTGCTTGTTTTGTTGGTGAGGACGTGTAAGGTATTTTTGTACATGTTTTGCCACGTGGTATTCGCGACTACTAAACAATTTACGATTTGATTTCTTCTATTACATCATTCGGTTTCGCTTTCGACAGCCGAATTATGGCGATCACGTCAAAGGACACTATTGGTCGCGTGAAGCATAAAAGAACGGCTATAATATTGATTTTCTTCATGCCTTGTGATTCCAGCTTGCTGGCTTTAGCGTTCTGCTGAATTAAAAACACGAAAGAGCATTCATATCGCAGCTCTCTACATGCCTCATGTGGCTTATACTAACCTTTCACGTTACTGCCATGGTTCAGCTGTTCAAACCGAAACCAAGACAAGTGAAAGAAGAAATTCAATTGCAAATTGTTTAGCGGTTGCACCAATTTATCTTTAGCATACCATTACAAAGCAGAAAGCACGCAACTAAAAATTTAGCGTCTATATTCTGTTAATAAGAACATGCAAGAACGAGAAATACGGAAATTCCAGAGAAATTGTGAAGGGCTCCATAAACCCGTATCCGCACCGGATCAAAAGGTCGAGAAAGTAACCATACGTGTGAATCATAAGCTTACTGTTAGGTTGTCGCTGCGAACATAATTGGAAAGGTATAGTGTGAATGCATTCACCAAAAGAATTTCATTACCGCAGCTTCACGGAGTCTTGAAGGCGAAATTCTTGAATGCGAAATGCAAACTTGTTGGTTATGTTAATAACCACTGCGAAACAGTATTAAGGTGTCGGGAAAAATGGTTGCAGAAAACCAGAGATGTTAATCGAACGTCTTCACTCAAAAGTGTGTGTATGCGGTAGTTTCCAGCCAAGCAACTGCAGTAACGCCGTCAGGCCGCACTAGAGAATACACATACTGAGAGGATATCTCCGTGGTGATCTGCCTAATGTTGAGTGTCACGTGACAAATTCTTGTAATTTTCCGTTGACCATGAAAAAGGGGACATTTCGGAATGTCTACAGTGGCGAGCCTAGAAACTCTTGTAGTCGGCTGATCGGTGTCTCAACTAGAACACAGCATGTGAAGGATTATACATCTAGGACTCCATATAGACATTGAAATGCATGAGTTTATATTGCACATTCAGGTCAAATCGTTGCCTTTAAGAGGTCGGTAAAAAAGAAGGTCAAAGTTTCAGATCATTCAGGTTTTTCAGGCTGCGCTTGGTAGGTGTACCTCGGGGATGGGCTGCCGTGTTCCGAAGAGGCTAAAATGGTTCAGCCCCTTGCTGGGAACTGGCAGACGCAGCCGACCCCAGAGTTCTTTTCATTTAGCAAAGCCAGGTGAGGTGGCTACAAGATCAGTAGATGTTTCTCTCTACTCCCTCTTTCATTAACTTAGCTATTCTTCCACCTTGGGCGGGACTTCGCTGCACAGCTGCTTCCCTCTCTCTGCTCACGCCTGTGCACTGCGTGACGGGCACCCCTCGACGATAAAGACATTTCTTCTTGCCGCCGACAGATTTTGTTCCACAAGGGTCATCTGTAGCAACGACCCTCATCTGAAACAACGGCCACTGTCCTTTAGGCACTAGGGTTCTCCAGAGCAGGTTTTAGATAGGAGGGTTAACAACCTCACCGTTGCAGCGATATTTATAAAGTTTCAAGAAGAGATTCCGGAACACTAGTATAAGTTTTTGGGCTCGTACGAGCAGGAAATGAAATAAAATATCCTAAGAGACTCGAAAACGAGTTCTCTTCCCGTGGTTAGGATAAGATCTGAGTTGAATAAAATGAGAGCGTGAACGATTTGTCAGTTGAAAGCGTTATTAAACAACCTGACTTTGCAGCACTTATGCGCGGGTAATTTTACCAAGCTTAGGGAGGCCCTTACTAAAAGGCACTTATTTTCGAGGCGTCAAATGAGAAAGCTCGAATATAATGCAACCTTTTTTTACTGAAGCAAGGCTGGTCATTGTCTAGTTGGTATCATAATTGGAGCATGAAGTGCTTGCGCAACACAGAACACGGCATATGTGTACATATTTACACCATGAAACACTTGAGTGCACTAGCAAGATAATTTTCACTATGTAGGTGGTTAAAAAAACAAAAACAATACAAGAAGCGTCTTTCCTGCAAAAATGACCGGATGGGCATGAGTTCTTTGCTTTTCTCTATCGCTGTGTTTTCTTCTTATAAAGCTAAACGTCAGTTTAATATAAAACAGCCTGCTTCTGCCGGTATCAAGGGCCATTTGAAGATACTGACTGATGTTACGGTCCCACAAGCTCACTTATATTTGAGTGAGAGAAAAAGGCGAATTATTCCAACGCAGGAGGGTACGACTCGGAAAGGACGCGCCGTCAACCTGCCACAGAGTGCGAAGTACGCATGTGCACCGCCTGCCTTCGGCTCAGCAGCGAGCGGCCGCGTGTCATTCTCGTTAACCATAAAAACAAGTCGCGAGACTGCTTTTAAGCTCTGTCTTTGCTCTTTAAGTTTAGTCTTTTGAGCGTTTAGCTCCTTTTCTTTTTTTGTGTTGTCTTTAAGCACGTTAAAGCGCTGCTGGTCCGGGCTCCATCCCTGTCATTTGTTTTTTTTGTATTTTTTCTGAGAGGGCGCACACACACACACACACACACACACACACACACACACACACACACACACACACACACACACACACACACACACACACACACACACACACACACACACACACACACACACACACACACACACACACACACACACACACACACACACACACACACACACACACACACACACACACACACACACACACACACACACACACACACACACACACACACACACACACACACACACACACACACACACACACACACACACACACACACACACACACACACACACACACACACACACACACTAGCTACTAAATATTGTTCGATTTCTGCTTGCTTCAGCTCTCGCCTCAGCCTTGTTTGAATGTTGTCGCCCTTGACGAGGCTGCGCAGGAAATGCTTTCACCCGGCTCCTGCGTGACGATTTCGTTCACAACCTGCACTTCGCAATCTGTACTACTGACTCCCAAAGGGCTTGATAGTCGGATTGAAGTTGCAACTCTTCCGAACTCATTGTAACTTCCACGTCATTCCGAACTTGCTCAGGATACGAATAATACGTATAATCAGGAGAAAATGAAGCGGATATCATGATTTTGTGTTCTTTCTAACGTACAACCTTAGAAAGACACAAAATCATGCTATCCGCTTCATTTTTTCTGATTATTCGTATTGTGTGCTCTTTCTAAGGTTAATTCGAACCCGATCGCAGCGGCTGTGTTTCAATGGAGGCAAAACGCTAAGGCGCCTGTGTGCTGTGCGAGGGCAGTGCACGTTAAAGATCCCCAGGTGGTCGAAATTATTCCGGAGCCCTCCACTACGGCACCTCTTCCTTCCTTTCTTTTTTCACTCCCTCCTTTATCCCTTCCCCTACGGTGCGGTTCAGGTGGCAGCCGATATGTGAGACATACTGCGCCATTTCCTTTCCACCAAAACCAACTCAACTGAGTTCAATTCTGAGCTTAAAGAAATTTCAGACTAGCGAGGATCCTATACTGCTGATGGGCATTCTAGTTTAGGACGGACGAAGCTTAGGTATGCTATTGATTTGATCCGCGAGTAGCATGCCAGGCCGACAACCAGGCAGACCTCTCCTTTGCCATTAAAATTCCTCTTCCTCCTCCTATTGATTTGACGGATGTGTTAGCAAATCATACATTGTGATGCATAAAACCAAGAACAGGGTTAGCTTCGTTAGCGATGTTCATGGTATAAGATGACCATGTTAGGTTTTGCGTTCCCGCAATGCCCAAGTACTTACAGGAGAAAACTGGCGATACTTCAGAACCAAAAAAAGAACGTGTTTAGAAGGAATATGAAAGTGCCTGCGATAGAATGAAATGAAACATGTTTTAGTAACATTAAGAGACATTAAGCATTGTTTTTCAATATAGTACAGATTTACTTTACGCGCTGCTGCTATCAGCCGCTTCACATGTGCATAAAACTATCATGAACTCTTACAAAAGCTTTCTCAGAGCTAATGCCCCAGAACTGTTCTTTTTTCATTGTCTTGCTAAAAGAAGGCAAACATATTTTGAAAGACATACACATTTGAGTGCTGACTTACTTTATTCACAGAAATACGAGATCCTTACAGTGTACGCATTACCACGTAATCTACTTATAATATATTCTAAAGTTGCTGGTTTTGCATCTTCCAGGATTAAAGCACATGGAATTCACGAGAATTCTCCCGATTGCTTTCGGGTTTCTGTCACTCGGTAAGTGTAGCTTCTTTATACATCAAAAACCGCATTTGTAACTGGAGTCCCAAAAACACACTTTGATATTTTTCGGAACCAGATCAGAAGCGATTGCATTTATTCTGCAGTAGCGTCAACAACAAAGTGCTTTCGTGAAACCGTTTCATTTGCGTCAAGCTACTCTGAGGAGTTCTAGTGATGTGTTTATTTGGCGGCAATTTGTTCAAAAATATGCCACAACGAACGTTGGTTAACATCCAGAAGGTGCCGCTCTTACACTCCTGGACGCGCGAATGCATTAATTACCTATTTCAGTTTTTTGTATTGCTTATATCAGGCGTATATCGTGCCGGGTGGCATTTACACCTGTGGGATGGTTCGGTTCGGTTTAGGGGGGTTCAACGTCCAAAAGCGACTCAGGCTACCCATGTGACTCGCACCATATCGCACTGCCGCACAGATTTCTAGAACTGAACAGCAAGTTACGTCCGGCGGTAACTGAGCATCCCATTTGGCCGCATCACTTAAGTGGCGATTTTAGGTTGTACTTGCTCACGTAGAAGGTGTCATGAGAGCATAATTAGCCGCTGTATGTGAAAAGGCAGACTACGCTTGAGACCTTTGCATTGCTTCCACGCGCTTATTAGAGTTTTCGGTTGCAGCGAAGCTTTATAAAAGGTTTTTGTGCAACCACACTCTTTCAGTCTCGCAACGTACCCGGACTCCGTGGCCGTATCGGCGCTTGCTTGCCCGTGACAGAATGAACGGAGTAAATGGACCGCCCTTTGGCTCCAAATACCGGCCTGATAACCGGGCTATATTTACACCGACTGTGCAGTGCAAATGGATTGTGAAACCGATCCTTCGAAGCTTATAAGAAGTAACTAAGACGTTGGTAGTGACTTTTGTTTGCCCAAACGTATACATACCATAAAACAAACGAGGCGGCAGAGATGGCTGCATAATTGTGAGAAAATCTGAATTGCTGCCAAAGCAAAAAGTAGCGACGTACTTATATGAGAAATTTGAGGCACACTACATTAGGATGCAGTGAAACTAAACCTGCGCCACTGTGCCCTCGATCACGCTGACAAGAGGATAATTTATTTTTCGGAAAAGCAATGTGAGAGCGCGATTGCCACAGAACTCGACACATATCACTAAATCAGCAGGGTGCGAACAGGAGCACCCAAGTGCACGCCATAGAACGTAAGAGAGCAACGCAGAAATATCCTCCGACGACCGGCGGAGAGTGCGTTGCTTTGTGCGTGTTAAGTGGTGCCCTCTCCGCTTTGCTTGGAAGGGGCCAGAGAAGAAACTCGCCCTTTCTGAAAGAGTCCTCCGTGCCTGACCAATGGAGACGCGCACCCGGCTGAAGGGTGCCATAGAGTTTGCCCGGCTGATGTGGTGGTTTTGACGTACGCGCCCCCCACCTCTTTGCGAAGTAACTGACAAACGTAGAGCGTCAGTATTGGCGTATTCTAATAGGCGATTTGGAGCAGCTCTCAAAATTTGAGAAGGAGTAAAGATGTGAGATCAGAACTGAGGATCTGAAACCAAATCGCTCTTGAAACACGCTCTTCGGTCTCGTGCATGGAGCAAGAAACGCTCCTAATCGCCGATTGCAATGCGTTATAATAGGAAGTTTAGCGCCGGCGGCTAGCCAATGCCTTAGGTTGCTTTAAAGAAAGCGTTACGGCACCACTCTCGAGCGCTACACCGCTGTCGCTCAGTTAAAGGACCTGCGAGGCAGCGCGCGCCATTCGTCGGGACGGCCACTTCCGTGATCCTCTGGTCGTTAGATTATCGCAATGCCCGGTGAAAAATTTGTTTTTATTTTTTTTGCCTCTCGTGTGTATTAAAGCACTGTTGTAAAATTTTGCTCTGCAATATGTCTTTTGTGAAGTATTGCTTGCATCAGTTGCATTGGTTTGTAAAACGTTTTGCATACGTTCGTATCAGTGTAGTGTAACTCTTCTGTACCGTCTGTTTGCCATATAAAGTTTGTTGTTCAGTGGACCTTTGACAGCGACTCATCCTCTCGCTGGCGACCGGCGAAAGCTGTACACCAAAACGACCTTTATCACTTCATAGTTGGGCTCCTGCTGCCGTTGTCACGCTAAGTCGTAGGCATCTTCTGCGAGACCAGAACACATACGCCTACACATGCTTTTTAAGGGTGTCTGTGTATGCACAGTACCAGTGGGTAATGTGGCAGTGTTACAAAAGCTTGATTGTGTGGCAATTTGCGGTGCTCTCTTTCCTTCTCTTGCTGTTTGCGCGTAATGCGCATGCGCTCTCACGACAGGACATGGTTAGTGTTCTTTAAAAAAAAATCAGTAGTACAGGTCTGGTCGGTAGCTTTCTTCCGCTGCTGGTCGAATATATATATATATTTTTGCTGGATTCACTAAGCCTATACCACAGATCAAGACTGCATACTAACCAGACTGCATTCTTCTACTGAAGCGGTAGGTTCTCATGACGCCAGCAAATCAGGGGCCTAACTCTCGGTGTTTGCGAACAGGACTTCTTCGCAACTGAATCGAATAGCGAAGCTTCTGTATAAAATCAAATACGAATAATGCAGCCCTAAACTGAATGGAATAGGAATCGAATATTTGTATGGTTATTCGGTACTTATGCGAACACTCTAACAAAAGGAGTGCTTATGCGAACCAGTGAAAAACTAGCATGAGCGCTATAACTAATGCTACTAAAGCTTTAGCTATTGGAAGACGCAGCAGTAATCCCCGGTATGAGCTACTTAGAACGCAGTCAGTATATTAATTCTTTGAATGTCATTTCATGGGGCTCAGAAAATTACACTTTACTACTGATGACGACGGCGATCAAACTAGCGGCATATCTCAGTTCATGAGAGTCGAGATTTAGGCGGTATGGCTTCCGCTGTCAGGCGCATAAATGTAGGGTTTGCTGAATCTGGCTCAACACTACCGAGTCGTGCAGTCTTGGAGAACATATGTTTGAGCATCATGAACGCCGCCACAAGAATGGACGCTGTCGCGGCGTGAATTGAAGGAGGAGACCAATCGCGGAATCATGCTGTGCGACATCGCAGTGGGCCCCGGCTTGCAAACCACCACCGAAGAAAACTACGGCGTGCGCGACTCGAACTTCATGGCTGTTATTCGAAAACCATTCGAAAACTTGAGATCGTATTCGATTCGTTGCGAATAGTTTTGACTATGCACTATTTAATTTCTTCAGCGAACCGAATAGAAGGATACTGGATTCGATGGGATTTGAAAATTTAGGTTGTTCTCACACTGTTACCAAAATTTCAAACTGTCTCACGCGTTAGAACGCTGAGTGGATGGCCGGTAATCTCGCTGTCGTAGGCCTGGTTTTCACGACTGCCAATATTACGGGCGCGAGTCAGACACGGTGAGATCTCATACGAACGAGTGGCAATCAAATCTGAGAGAAAATGCTGCAGAATCTGCATTAAATTCACCGAAGGCACCATATACAAGGCACACTAGGATCGCATGAGGGCACAGTGCCCGTTCTCGAAATCGCGTACATCCGGGCCCACTCACCCAATACGACGAAACGTGTTGCAAGAAAGTGACTCTATCCTTTTTGAACCAGCTGCACACATTTTGATATCTTACTTGTGACACTTGATAGATACTTTAATCATTGGTTAGGAACTTGCACAAACGTTTACCTGACTTGCCGTAAAGCGCATTCAATAAGAGCGAACTGGCTTGGCCGTTCCTAAAGTGACGGCACCGCGCCCACTGGTCGGCGAGTCAACCGACAGCACTTCGCCGTGGAGCCATGTTCACTTGACCGAAACAACAATGATAACTTGCGAACCCGACCCAGATCGACAAGTGAAATACACGTTCTCAAGGACAGAGCAACGAAGGTACTCCACATCGTCTAGCAGAATTCGCTATATGTTTCAGAGACCAAATGGCGCCAGAAACAATGACACTTGCTTATTTTTGTCCTTTCCTCGACTTACAGCCCCTGGCCCCATTAACGAACAGCAGTGCCACTGATTGCTAATTTAAATACATATGTAATTCACGCACACAAGGGTCCCAAATTATAGTACTTTGGCGCAGGTTTCTTCATTGTGTAGTTTATTTTTATTGTGTGGTAGGCCAAGCCCAGGTGACAAGATGACTGTGCTCATATATATGTAGCTTCTCTGGCATCTTACCAGCCCGCTTGCCACAGTAGTCTGGAACCCTTCCGCAGTGGAGCACTTGAATGCTGCTGATGCGTGAAACGAGATTCGCTCTTTCCAGTTGTCACACTTGCGGCGGCGGCAGCGCCACGAGGCCGTTCTACCATGCCTGCTTTGTGCCCTGGACCCAAAACAACGAAGGTCCAAGAAAGAGAAACGGTAAATTTTAAAGCGAAAGCTTTACTACTCCTTTCCGTAGCTTGTTCGGCGGGTGCTTTATATGGCCTTGAACCGAGGAGAACCACGTGACGTCACCGAGCTCCAGCTGTGCCGAAACCGATAAAGAGCGGGAGCTTCGAAAGGAAAGGAAAGGCGCATAACTGGCCCCCTGGGACAGTGGAACACCTTAGTCGCACTTTAAGCTACGTGGCGGTAGTGACAGATGTGCGCTGTATGTGTTGGCATTGACAACGTTGTGGCAGAAATGCTGCACTGAAGCTGTTCGTTCGTTGTGTTCATTGGAGGTGGCAGTGACAAAGTTTTAAACTTCGATGATTTTGAGGAAAGAAAGGGTGCATAACTGGCTCCTTGGGGCAGTGTAGGCCTCAATGGCGCTTTCAGATAGGTGGCGTGGTGAGAGAGAGATGTGGTCTGGATGCATTAGAGCTGACAACGTTGTGGCAGACACGCGGCACTGCAGTAATAGGCCGCAGCGTTCATTGGGTGACTAACCTCTCGCGATCAACCATTAACTGCCACCTGTCAGGGTGGCAGGGTGGGCGCGCTGCCTAACAAGTGTGGAGAACGCACTCAACGATATACAGATGCCAAGCCGTGTCTACTCGCTCGATACAGCACAGCTTTCGCTCTCTAACCAGGTTCAGCAGTGGTTGAAGCGCAGCAGATTTTATTTCTTGCGTCCACGACATGTTAAGTGGGCCAATCACATCGCCTTGCAGCGACAGCTAGGGTCCGAACGTTTGCTGTTTGGTGCGCAACCAATACGCAAACACATAAACTTGTCGAGTAGAATATAGCTTTAATACTTGTACAAAGATTACGAATAAACAATGCACACAGGAACAGTAATGCTTTCGCATTCCCACGCATAAGCACTCTTAAGTGTCTGTGCGGAATTTTTCTGATTTTTCGAAAAGCTTTGTTTATGAATTTTCTTTCGCAAAAACAGCCCGGTGAGTTAAAAAACAGGACCCTATAATTCGCCGCGCACATGCTGAAAGAAGATTTGTAGCATTCAAGAGATTTTTATCAACCCAAATGAACTATATAGCATATCTGTATTATACTTTTGGAATTGCGGCAAGTATATTTTCAGTGACGCTGAAAAAAACAGCGGTTCATGAATTTTTCTCATCTAATGTTTTATATAATATAATTTAATATTTTAGATAAGTGCTGCAGCTGCCTTTTAATTAATGGATTCTTGTCTAAAAGCTGTGATCCAAAGTCTGAATTATGCGCGCTTCTTCTTGAGTATGATTAGGTGTATGCAGCTTTTCTTGTAACTTCCTTAAAACGAAAGCTGCCAGGCAGGCCCTATTTTCTGGCGTGTCTTGCAAAGGTCTCACTCCCTTACAGTATGCCTGTCCCACAGCAAGAATATGAGGCACCAACAGCTACAAAACAAGCAAATGTTACATAGTCAGGTAAAGGTCATCATATTGCTAGAGTTTGAGCCTGCGTTACGTAAAAGGAGCACATATCAAGTCAACTGCCCTTAAAATGAATTATAAATCCATACCCTCAAATAAAGAACCAATTTTTAATCACTACTTTTGTGTTTGTTGCACCCTACAAAAGTCACGTGCTTATTTTAGGTTTACTACCGCTACTCAGCGCCTTCCACTTTAAAACGTTCTTTCTTAATATAGTAGTGTTATTTTATTGCTATTGTCCGTATTTAATTTTTATTTTACATTAGTTGACAGCCTTAAATAACTTCGTTGAATCATTGCAGTTATATTTTTGCATTTTGGTGCTCTGCGAAAAATAAACTACGAAACATTGAAACTGTTGGGAAATCAGAAATCTTCAAAAAGGATGAGATTACAGGTAAAAAGTTGAACCTTTTTCCCTGCACAAAGACAATGTGTAATCGCTGGAAACACAAACGCTCTATATTTTTTTACCTTTACAGAGTGGCCATTGCTATGCTAGAATAATTGATTTGTGTGATTTTACGCATAGATAAAAAATGAATTGGCTCTCGCTCCATGAAATTTCGCTGATTGTCCCAACAGAGCTCTGTGAATAGTATAAAATAACTGTGAATGGTATAACTTGTGCTCAGAGCACTATCACACTAACAAAATGCTAAAAGATTTTTTTCACGATACTTTTGGAACAATCATGCAACTTAATATTCTCAATCTTGAAGGAAATAAGGCACTCCCCTTTCTAACATTAAGCTCCAAGATCGAATTACTTCATCGACTTGCACGTTTCTGCGAACAGCTATTTTACTTTCAGCTGAAGTGCAAGTTATCGTGCGTGTAACTTTCACCGTAGCTTTTTAAACCTGAAAAAAAAAAAACTAGATATTTTTGGCAGTATAGAGATTGGCAGCCCAGCTTTTACAATAGCGGCTTCGCCTCAGATGACGCTATTAGAGGACGAGTGCGCAAGTAACGGACTGAAAAGTGCTGAGAGGAAAAAAAAAAGAGCAGCTCTTCTGACAATGAGCTGCGAATGGCTGAATGATTAGTTCAATATGGATTTACTTTTTTATTTTTTTTCTACTCTCAGGGCCGAAGCATTGCAGACAGGAGTGGGTAAACAAATAATAAAAGAATTAGTACAGTATCACTACGTTATATAATAGGCATTCTTAAACAGGCAGGCGTCTGTAATGGAGGCGATGGAAGTGGGAAGGTGGTTCTATTTCCTATAGGTGTCTGGGGGATGAAAGATGTGCAATGCAGGTTGTTGCGACTGATGGGCACGTCAACCCTGAACTCGTGGTCGCTGCGTGACGAGTTATATGGTGGCGGCACAACTAGCGAATCTCTGAGATGAGGGTTTGAATGGTAGATTTTGTGAAAAAGACATATGCGTGCAATTGTACAGGAAATTGAAAGATCAGAAAAACTTACATTTACCTTCATTTAAGTTACACTTGCAGTTCGACGATAAAAAAAAAACGACCCGATTTTGGATGGATTCGATCTTTCCACTCGGCGAGTTAAGTTGAGGGTCCCATACTGATGATGCGTATTCTAGTTTTGGCCTGACTAGAGTTTTGCGGACTAGAAGTTTCAGGTTAGCGGCCCCAGAGGAAAAACACGTCGTAAGGAACCAAGTGTGGGATTAGCATTGCTTGTTATGTAGTCCACATGAGTTTGCCAAGAAAGGCTCCTACAAATATGCAAACCAAGGTATTTGTAGCAGAAACCTGGGTTAATGGAGTATCATTAAGAAAATAATCACGAAAACCTCATTAGGAGCATGACGGGAAATTCTTATGAATTTGCATTCAGTGATGTATAGCTTCATTAGCCAAGCGTCACACCTGAAAGAAATCTAAGGTCAGACTGGAAGGCAAGGCAGTCTGCGGGGCTTGTGATCCGACGGTAAAAAACGCAGCCACCAGCAAAAATTTTTATGGAAGAAGATATGCTGTTAGGTAAATCTTTAATATAGGTAAGGAGCAATGGGCCCTGAGGAATACTAGAGGCTACATGCGTATTATGCCTGGGATGCCTTCCAGTCTGTGTGGATTAAGACTCGGACTCGTTCGGCGTAGCCACGGCAACGGCCACAGCAAGTCTACTGAAAGCAGCCAGCGTGGTTCTTCCAGTGAATTGCCATCTACAGGACGAAGATATTTGCCAAGACCAGCAGTAATTGACCCTCCCGAGAAGACCCGGGTGTCAGCTCGGTCTATCCATCATGTTTGACAGCCGCATCCGTCGCCAAAGGAGAAGTTTCCGGCGGGCGGTTTACAGATCCCGCGTGACCTTGCACGTAGCCTTGGCCTTGCACTGAAGAGCAATAAATGGGATTGCCTATCGGCGGACCTTCTGGTGTCTGCGTGACAGGGATGGCATCCTTTTTCCCCTCAAGCTCAACACCTGACGGGGGTGTGTTTCCTAATGGGAGAGCGCGTGATGAGTGCTAAAATGAGCTTTTCAGGACACGCCTCTCTCGGCAGGCCCGGCCTACATATAGGAATTGCAGGAAAGAAAAGTCCCATAAAGCTCGGTAGCGAATACGGCCGAGGAGCTCTCTCCTTTCGAGACTCCCGTCTGCTAAGACGCCCCCTTTCACTGAGAGATACTCTCAGTTTCTCCTTATTGTACAAAATGTAAATAAATGTATAAAGTTTCCCTTGTCTCTTTGCAACCCCGTAGCCGACTTCCGCGTCCCTTCTCCGGCCCCTGACCACGTTGATCTGTATCCCAACAACTTGTTGTCAGCGGTAGGATATAAGCTGAGTCCCATCAACCGCAAGGATGAGAGCTATGGCCGTTAGCTGTTACAAATTGTGTGCGGTTAGACAAGAAGCATTAAAACATTTAAGCTTACTTAGTTCCATGAGTAGTTTGTGGAAAACAGTGTGCCCTGGCGAAATCAATGAAAATGTAGTAGATAATGAATGAAGAATGAAGAGCTGAAAACAAATCATTTTTGAAGGTAAAGATCCGAGTTTCAAAATTCGAGTTTGAACCGTGTTGTTGGACAATAAAAAAAAAAGAGACAGCTTCAAGAAAAGTTATGAAATCTGTATACATACCGTGCTCTAATAGTTTGCAAGGGATGCTTGTTATGAAATTGGTCTGTAATCGGCAGGGGAATGAGCGTCACCCGATTTGAAAACTGCAACCACCTTCCCCACTTTCCAGTCATCCAAAAGCTCACCACATTCCAATGACTGCGGAAAAAGTTTGGATAAATGCAGTATCGATGGATATGCTTCCGTGTTTTTCAAAAACTTTGGGCTTATTCCATCATCCTCTGGTGAGGTAGAGAACTTAATACCATGTATTAATTTACATATTCCAGTCGAATCTACGATGACAGAATCCACAGATGGGTAATCAAACTTGGAAACGATTGCAAGGGTGGAGGCAACATTTTTCTAAAAAGACGATGCAAATGTCTGGTTAACAAAGTACAACAAATTTCATTGGGGGCAACTGTTTTGTCAGAAGGAAGTAATTCCATCTGCTCCCTGGAATCACCGCGAACAACATTCCAAAATCTCTGGGAGTTTGAAGCTAGCATCGACGGCAGCATTTGTTCCAAAAATGTGTGCTTTGCCAGTTGCAACTCAAAGAGCGTCAGCATATGCCACTTCCGCGTGCAGAGAAACCTCCCACCATTCTTCACGCATAGAAGACTTGGCTATCCGGAAAATACTTTTTTTTTGTTCAGTAGGCGCTTCAGTGATAGTCTAAACCAAGGTGCATTGGAGCTGTTTTTTATTCTGCGCAGGTGAATAAATTGGTTAGTAAGCTCTATTATTTTCGGTTTTAAGGTGAGCCAATTTCTTTGCACTGATCCCCCAGGAAACGTAGAAATGAAATCGCTTGAAAATTCCGCTAGCTCGGCTTTAATATAAGTATAGTTGACTTTCCCATACTCGCTAACAAATTTTTGTGGTTACTTCCTTGTGAGGGGATAAGTTTGACGCATTAAAATGAAAAATGGAATATGCTACCCACGGCCCGCATTGTCATCCGCACTGACGCCCTTCACGTCACACGCCTACTACGACGAGTCAGTCGCACCCCAGAAATCTGCCATGACATGCATCGTCTAGCGGCACGCATCCCGCAGCAAATCCGTATTGAGTGGGTCCCGTGTGACCTCCTGAGCGCACAAAGCCGCGCAGATTCTGCGATCCACCTTTCGACCCCAACCTCGTCTTTGCCTCGAGTGCTCACTCTGGATGACGCCATCCTCCTTTTAACAAGAAAGGAACACCTCCGGTGTCGCACACGTGCTCTAATCCCTCCGTGTGCGGTAACCCTCCACCGTGGTCTTACCCGTGCAGAGGAGGTTGCGCTTCGGAGGATTCGGGTCGGGGTTGCCCTAACTCCAGCTTTGACACGCAAGTGGACGCATTTCAAAGATTTATATCCCCTCCCCGGGTGTCCAGTCTGCAAGAACAGAGACTGTGAAGCGGATATCCACCACCTGTTGTAGGACTGCCCGGCGCTGAAGCCGACGAGAATTCGGCACCTGGCGGCAGTGAGACTCTATCCGGACAATCCGGATTGCTATATCGCCTGGACACAGGGTCCATATCATCGTTCACTTCTTGATTGCATCAAATCAGCCCACCTTTTTTCATTTATTTAAGCATCTTACTCATCTCTCACTTCATAGTTTTTATGCCCTGAGGCAATAACCATCGCTTCAAGAAGAAAAAAAATGGAATGACCACTCAAGCCAGGCAGAAGGGAAAGTGAGTGAATAATGTCTGGATGAGTGGTAAGTACTAGGTCAAGAACAAAAGCGCTAGACTGAGTAATGCGCATTGTAATGTTGGCTAGTTGACAAAGATTAAAATCGGAGCATGTGTCAAGAGAAGAGAGCATTAGGAGGAGCTACCAGTTGCAAGCGTAAGTGGCGTGTCCCGAGTAATGTTGGGGAAGTTAAAATCGCCTATGACAAACGTGAGTGATGAGGGAAATCTGGAGTGCAATTTATTGAGAACATCGTGCAAGAAGGAAGGAAAACCATTGGATGAATTTGGACGATGATAACATGCGACAAGAATACAATCTTTGTAACGGCGACGAATGTTCACACAAACCAGTTCAAGGAGGGAAAGAACAGACACATTGAAGGAAACCAGGTCGTCAGCGACTGCCATCAGGACGCCCCCTCCAGGTCGTGCTCCCCGATAACACCTGTAGAATTTGTATTTTCGCTCGCAATTCAAAGATTTCTTTACCATCTATTTTAGCAGAAAGCCAAGTTTCCGTAAAATCACCACTTCAGCTGTACATGTGTCGACCAATGTGGGCAGGGCGTCGCGTTCGTTAATGACGTTCCTTATGCTGCTCAGAAGAAAAGAAGAGTTGCTTTCGAGTGATCGACGTCCGCTAACATCTAGTTATGGTGACAGTGGAGGGGCACATGAGCCAAAAGAAGCTGGTCTAGTCTTGTCTGGGGGATGTGCTCCACCAGCATGAACCTCACATACGCTGTCAGTGACGGCGCACTATATATAACGTTTCCTGTTGATCGCTACTTTGTTGCATTTCAGTGAATAAAACTTTCCAGTACCTTTTACAAAATTCAACAGATTTTTGCGACTAGTGCGAGTGGCTTTAAAAAAGTCTTCGGTTATGCTAGTCCCAGTTCCATTAAGCTTTGATTTTTGGACCAGTGTTGCATTTTGTGTCTTAAATTATGAGAAGCAGTCTATAAGGAGTCTATGTTGACGAATGAACCTAGGCGATGCGCACGAGAAACTGCCTCTTCAGGTAGTTGCAAACTGAAATTTTTTGACAGGACATCCAGAAATTTTTCTTCCGATTGCGCCCATCTTTCATGAGGAGAATATTGGATGCCGTAAGAAACTAAATTTTCTCGGCGCAACCGGTCCTCGCATTCATACAGACGTGATTATAGAGCAACAGTCTCGGTGCGAATTTCAGTGCGCATGCTGTAGACACCATTTCTTGTTAGAGAGCTTCGTTTTGCAGATCTTTAAGGCCATCAACCTTTTCTTCAAGCGTTTTTAACCTTGACCTCAAATCAGACACCTTAGAGTCGAGCAGCTTCTGATTTTCTTTCACCTCATCTACCGATTTAAATAGTTTAGATAAACCATCAGAGTGTAGCTTTTGGCATTCTTCATTTGAAAGGCCTGAGCTTTGCTCGACTAATCTACTCAGAAGAGGCATTTTTGTGATGCGAACACAACAAACGGCAGTAAGAAGCAGTGTGTGGGCATGGGAATAGCAGCAGGAAAACGTGGGTGCATAGCTTTGCGAAATGGGATGGAAATGCACCAACCTGTGCAGCTAAGCATAAGTGGTTTTGTGCGACGAACATTGCTGCTACCATCCCATGCCCACTGAATGTTGCCGGCTTGGAAAAATCCTTTATAAAAGCTAGGTTCGGTGTTGTCGATGTAACTCCGGTTGGCATGAGCGCTTCCAGCGTCGTTACACGGGATACACGAGATGAAGCAAGGCCTTGCTCGGCGGCAGAAATCGCATCCAAGAATAAACGCACATTGTGTGCAGACGCCCCTTCAGGTGTTCTCACGCAGGCGGTAAGGCACGTGCGAGCGGCGGTAGCTATCTGTAGAAATAAGCACAAGTGGTTTTGAGCGAAGAGCATTGCTGCTGCTATTCCATGCCTAAACTAGGTGGGCATAGAACCGCCAACACACTTAAAATGAATAAAATTTCATGCCAATGACTAAAAATTGTTCGTGCTTGTCTATTGGCAATTCGAGGGTTAACAGAAGACCATGGCGATTATTATTGAAATAATTTAAGACTCTTACCCTTTAGAATAAGTTATTGGAAGCGTCAGGAAACACCAAAGAATCATCTGCACTCGTGAATACTTTCTTGAAAGTTCGTTTAGGTATGGGCCTAGACGAGGATTCATCGTGGTGAGAAATTTGTAAGCTGTCATATTTTATTCCGTACTCTTACCACATGCGAGGCGCCCGCTTTTTGTAAGTTTTTGTTTCCTTTTGGTACCAGGCTTAAAAAAACATGACTGAAGTTCTAAGGGACATGGATTTGTTTATGTTGCCTACCGGCAGCGACTCCTGACATAGGCTGTGCTCGAAACACCCCGACTCATGGTGTGAGTACAAGAGTCGGATGACGGACGAGACTTTGCTTCATAAAAACTTGCCCTAATCAGTTCACCGAGACATTCTGTCCCTTAAGCAGCAACAAGCTTAGCTCGAGCTTCTTAGGAAATGTCACGCGTCATTTAGCCACGTCATCTGGGAGCGTGCGCCAGAAAACATCTTCCTTAGAATGCACATCCCAAACTGCCTTTTAGAAGGAGCGCTCATATTCAGGGACAGTTGCATAGCCCCACCTGACGTCCTGTGATTTCGCCCTCATTCTTAATATCATTGGTGTAATACCTCGTCGTATGGTTGCGTGAGATGCACCGTGGCATCAAAAATTTTATTCGGAGAGATGCGGAATACATCATTAAGAAGGCCACAGAAGCAAAATAACGTCCAAAGAAGCTTAAAACTGACTCTGGTATTGATTACAAGGCTAGATCAGAAGTATGTGTCTCTCGTCGTGTTTCGTGCAATGCAGTCAACATTTAGTACAAGGCTAGGGCTACTACACAGATGTTTCAGTGCTTGCTGCTTCTGCCAAGAAATTGCATTAAATATATGATTTGCCTTTGGCCTTAAAATATTAAAGTTTAAATGTATGAAACTTTTTATACATTTGTGTCGTTGTTAAAAAAATAATACACCTGAAAGCTGACATTTTCCCATCTTCATCTACACTAAGAGTTAGTTTAGTTTGTGGGGGTTTTACGTCCCAAAGTGACTCAGGCTAAGAGGGACGTCGCAGTGAAGGTCTCCGGAATTATCTACACTAATACACTAAGACAGAGAGCTACTGAACTAGTGTGGTACACATCTGCACTGCAGCTTTTTTTACAGCACAGTTTTATTCTATTCCATGAAATTAGCCAGAAAATTGTTAACTTGGCAGAAAAAAAATGAAAAAAACGGAGTATTTTGTGTAAAGCTTTCATTTTAGTTCATTTAAAGGAAAACAGACTGGACGGCAAAATAAAGAAAACGTGAATGAAGCATGTTTCGTGGTTGCTCAGAGAACAGGTGTTAAATACACCTCGAAAAAGAAGAAAATTGCAGGTTTTACGCTCAGCCCTTAACCAGTGTTTTACAGTGCTTTCCGACGCAGCTGAGCAACCATGGACAAAATGTTTCAGAACAATTTTTTTTTCAGTAGAGGGGTGTTACTCGACATAATGCTACCCCAGTGCTTGATTACACGCTACGAACTTAGTTAATTCTCATTTAGGTACGAGGTGCTCTGAAAGCTCGGTGCTTTTTGAAAAAAAATGCTTATAAGAATAATTGTATCATCAGAATGCAAAATTATTCCTAAATTAATTACTAAAACACTGTAATTACCACCGCCACTATTGCTATTTGGCGGTGTTTTTTTCAGCTTATATTATGAACAATTTTATAAATATATCTGCGTATATTTTTGTTTTTATTTAATACCTGAAACGCTCACAAGAGGGACTCACTGCGTTTGATAAAAGTAGGCCGTTTACACTACGCAGATCGCGTACGTGCTTCGAAGTGTCGGCGTTTAGTATGACGTCGTGAGTTCTTTAAACGGAAATCAATGAATGCTAGGCGTCCTGAGGCACATATGGATAAAATCTGGTTTGCATACATTAATAGCTCGTCTGACAAGTGGCCTACAGCGTACATGGACATCCTCGCGTCAGTCTATTGATGCCGCAAAAAAACACGAGAAAAAAACACAAGCTGCCACACGTCTGAAAGCAAGTAGAAGCAAGACTAAAAACAAACGGAATAAAAAATATGGTAGATTGCAAGCTTACTGGAGATTACTTTAAACCATTTCTAGGTATTTCGAATCGTTTTTGTTGCGTTTTTCGATACCCACTTTTTTCCTTTCTTTAATACGCGAACATTGCCAACCCATTCCTGTACAATATTATATAATGAAACTTTTTAAACCTGTTTCTTATGTACCCAGCTGCGCAACGAAGTGCAGTAAGTAAAATCATTGGACAATTTTTGTTTTTGCTGAATTAAAAAAAAGTAGCTGTACACAATTGTTCTTGGTCGTTACGATGTTGTAAAAAGGTAGTAACAGCATAATTATTTTAGTTCATCAAGGAACTCATGCCTTTATGTAAATAACTGTAAAAGCTATTCGCCCTGTGATGTACTAAATTAAAGTTACTAGCAGATTTAATCAAAACAAAAAAGTGTCAATTTTTTCGTTTGTTTTAACACTTAGATTAGAACAAAACAATTTGTTTTTAAGAAATATTAGGAGTACGCTTAAGTTTTGCCTTAAGATGACGCAACAGCGCCTTTTCCTTATTTTTTATTGCTATAGCATGAGTACACATACCCAAAACACTTTACTGGAATACACGCTACAACGCGTTCATTTGTTGCCCCTTTAACAGGATTGAACCAACGACCGGGCCTCATTGTGACTTCTAATGCTTCTGATCGTCCATGTTTGTGGTGATTCATGCATGACGTTTATTTGGCTGTTCAATTCCTACTTGTTCGTTTTTCCTCTGAGTTCCGTTCTTCGGTTGTACAAGGACTTAATTTGTTGATGGAAACCGACTGAACAAAGCTGACAGACAGGACGGATGAGAAGGACACGGACACAAGCACTGACTAGCAACCAAATTATATATTGTGACAGGGAAGGCAACATTATAACGGAGACATCGCAATCAAAACACAAAGCATAGAACATATTGGGGAAAGTCACAATCGGGTATTATCAAAAAGTGTCATTGACAAAGACAGGCAAGCCCTTGTGGAATCAGAGCCAACGACGGCTGGCTAACGCATGTGTCATCGTAGTTGTGTATGTTGTGTGATTCGCAGATGAGCCGTGAGGTCTGGTCTTTATATTTGGCGATGATTATGGTCTTGTTAAGAAATGCTTCGTAGTCTTCGCAGTTCCTACAATGTATGACCATGTTGTCTTTGCTTGATTGGTTTTCAGTATCGTTCGCATGCTCCCGTAGACGGTCATTAATAAAGAGCCTGCCTCACTGATATAGTATCGGCCACATGACAAAGGTACCTTGTAAGCAACACCACAACAGAAGTTAACAAACTTATTCCGGTGCTTTTTTTCACAGGCTTTCTTCCTTTTTTTATTGGTTGAGCCGATGCACATTCCACCTAGTTTGTTCTTGGCGAAAAAAAAGCAATCTCACGCTAGCTTTGCTCACAAACTTCTCCAGAATGTGCGAATCATTGTGTACATACTGAATATATGCGCTCTTTTACTTTCCTATTGATCAGCGTTGGTGCACGCATTCTTATAAATTTTCTTTTCCGCGATCAATGACTCAGCCGCGTTCGACAGCAACTTAGAACGGTATTTTGCAGTGGTTAACGCTTTTACTTGTGCATCAAAGATATAGAAAAGCAATCACGCAAAGATAACACGGTAATAAATTCTACTGAGTGCGAAAACAGCGATGCATTTCTTAACAAGACCATCATCATCGCCAAATATATGGACGACAAGTCACGGCTCATCTGCGAGGCACGCAACATACACAACTACGGTGACACGTGCGTTAGCCAACCGTCGGTAGCTCTGATTCCATAAGAGCATGCCTATCTTACTCAGTCACACCTTTTCATTACACCTGATTGTGATTTTTCTTGACAAGTTTGATAATTCGTGTTTTGCTTGCCATGTGTTCTTTATAATACTGCTTTCCCTGTGGCAAAAAAATCATTTGGTTGGTAGTCTGCACTTGTGTCTCTGTTGTCCGCTTGCGTCCTGTCTGTTACCGCTGTTGAATCGGTTTCCATCAGCGTGCGCCATCCAGCCACGCTAAGCTCTCTTCTGGACTTAATTTGTATGCTGTTCCCTCCGAGAATGTATCGTTCTGTGTATTTTGGTTTGCTGGGAAATGACGTACTGAAGAGAGTGCGTAAAATGCCGCACTCGCCATGTACAAGAACTTTTTTTAAGCTACACACTGAGACATTACCGGTTAAAACAGGGCTAGAGAAAAAGGATCTTTTGTGTCTACTGTTAATTGGCGCCTATGTGATGCTCCTGAAACGACTGAGCATTCTTTCATAGATTGTAAAGATGCACTACTCTCATGCGACATCATGCAACGGACACTGAAAAAAGACAATTTGATGCTGCGTTCTCTATCATATCTCAGTGCACTGCCATGAACACTTAGATGCTGTTTCAGGTCCTATTTAAAAAGGCTATGTACATAGGCGGGTTGATCCGAGCTTGGTGCGTCAGTGCGAAGATGCCGAGCTTCGTCCGCGTCCCCACACCTTCGTTCAGTGTATATAGGTAGCGCGTGACACTTCCCCTTTCGCAGACGAAGCTCTCTGGACCAATTAATCACGATTCCGAGAGTGAAAGGGCTTTAGCCATGCGACATGCACGACTTGGGTTTTCTTAGATCGGCTTCCTTGCGTAGATTGGGGAGAGACAGCGTAGTTAAGGTCACTGAGGCGGGCTAGCACCATAAACGGGCGGTGTATCGGGACAAGCCGCGCTTACGGAGAGGCGTCCACAGCCATACAACGCCACCGGGCAGCTAGTTTGACATCCTTGCGCTGGCGGTATTCGGGAATTCGTACGGGATTCTTGAGCATGGCAGAGGGTACTTGCGTTAGAAGGCTTGCTGTCGAGTCGGCAAGGTAGGAGTCGAGAGAGCTTCGAGGCGGAGAAACGTTCTTTAGCGCGGTTACGGTTTGGCTTGCTTTATGGGGGTTCAACTTCCCAAAGCGACTCAGGCTATTAGAGACGCCGTGGTTAAGGGCTGCAGAAATTTCGACCACCTCGGGTTCTTAAACGTGCACTGACATCGCACAGCATACGGGCCTCTAGAATTTCGCCTCCATGGAAATTCGACTGCCGCGGCGGGATCGAACCCGCGTCTTTCGGGTCAACAGCCGAGCACCATCACCATTGAGCCACCACGGCGGCTTCTAGCGTGGTTAAGGGTCCTGGCAAACAACAAGTGCCCAGTCATGACATCATCGTGCATTACGCGTAGAACAGAGGAATAGAGACTAGCTGGAACGACTAGGAGAAAATGCTCCCCTCCAGACCAGCAATAGAGCAAACCGTCACTAATGCAGAAAGGGCTTGCAGATGTCGGGTGACAGGATTCCTCAAAAACCAGAGAAAAATGTTCATCCTAGCGTTGTTCGATGTTGAAAGTGCCAAGATCAAGAACCAATTTTGGAACGGCGGTGAGATAGTTGTCACAGTTTTCATCATCAGAAGTAGTTTTCGCGAGCAGTAGCCGCGAGCGGCAGTCAGCGTCGGCGTGTTGGCGGCCACTTTCGTAAGACACTATGAAGTTGAGCTCTTGGAGTCGTAACGCCCTGCGGGCCAACCGGCAGCAGGGGTGGCACAAATTCGCAAGCCAGCAAAGATAATGATGGTCTAGGAGGACTGTAAAAATACGTCCATAAAGTTGCGAACGAAATCGTTGTACGCCGAAAACAATGGCGAGACACTCTTGCCCTGTTACAGTATAATTGCGGTCACACTCGCTGAGGATGCGACCTGCATGATCGACAACGTGCTGATTGCCATCACGGCGTTGGATGAGCACAGCACCCACGCCGATTCCGCTGGCGTCACTGTGGAGTACAGTGGTCGCTGTCGGGCAGAAATGGCGCAATACCGGCTGCGCGGCCGAGAGGTAAGGAGAAACTTGGCTGGCGAAACATGGAGTCACATTCCGGAGTCCACTGGAAAGGAATGTCTCTCTGCAAGATACTTCAAAAAGGATAGGCTAAGTCAGAAAACTTGAGAACGAAGCGCCGAAAGTACAAGGAAAGCCCTAAGAAACTCCTGAGCTTTTTCGGCGGTTTGGGATCTTTGACATTGCTGACAGCTTGAATCTTCTGCGAGTAGGGCCTGATGCTGTTCTTGTCGACCAGATGACCAAGCACAGTGATTTGGCGTTCACTGAAGCAAAGCTTAGAGTTCAGCATAAGGCCCACTCGCTGTATGCACTATAGAACAACGGCTAAGCGGCTGTTCTGTTCGGCGAAGGTGATACCATAAATGACAACATCGTCCAGGTAACACATGCAAACTTGCCACTTCAGTCCACACAGAAGCGTATCCACAAATCCTTAAAGAGCGGTAGAGGTGTTGCAATGGCGCTAGTATGACATTAAATTCGTACAACCCGTCAGGGGTCACAAACGCTCCTTCTCTTTGTCTTTCGGGTGCATCGGGACCTGCCAGTATCCGGACAGTAAATCAACGGAGTAGAAGTAGGAGGCTGAGAGGAGGCAGTCCATTGCATCATAAACGCGTGGGAGCGGGTAAACATCCTTCTTTTGTGACAGTGTTAAAGCGGCGGTAGTCGACACAAAATCGCCATGTGCCATCTTTCTCTTTGACGAGGATCACTGGAATGGTCCACGGGCTTGAAGATACCTGAATAATGACAGGGTTCAACATTTCACGGGCTTTTTTATCGATTATCTGACGTTCTGAAAGGGAAACACGGTGTGGCTTCTGTAGAATTGGTTGTTCAGATACAGTTGTTTCCGTTTCTGATACAGTTGTTTCCGTGAAAGTTTCAAGCGCCAAACGGTGGCTCTGTAGTAACAGACCAGTTGAGAGAATGTTGAAGTCTAGTGAGACATACAAAAATTGCGCTAAAATTGCTGCTTGTCGTTTTATTTACTCCACGTTTCACACCACACTGTTTTAAGAACCAGAATACCAAATGAACAAACAACTATAACATTGTAATTTTTGTGTGTCTCATGTGACCTCAACGTTGTATGAACCCGTCCCGGGCGAAATAACCATACTTCCGCTAATGAAATTAAACTGAGCAACCTGGGCGAAAAAGTGAATTTTCAATTGTTTTCCGGGTTAAGGCGATTTCGCTTTTACTGGCGTCTTTTTTATTATTGGAAAAAAGGAAACAAACAAAATTTGGTGCCACTTCTGTTGTAAGGTTGGTATTTTACAGCCTGCTTTTGATGTAAACAAGTGTTCCTGTCCTGTACGATAGTTGAATTGTTGCTTTGAATTAAAAGTTTCGATTTTTTGTGGATTCCAGGATATGTACAAGAACTGCTCATGCAGTAAAGCACGTCACCAACCGGGAGAAACCACGTTGTGCTCGGTACGTGATTTCGATGTCTATAAAATGTCGTTAATTTACCTGGAAAATCTGCAAATACCTGCGGGATGTATTTGCAGGATTTTGCAATTGCATCGAACCGCACGCAAACAAAAACTGGCCCAGCAGAGGTGCCACAGATTTCTACTTGGAAGGGGCGCTCTGTGGCACCGCGAATTATTACACGTAGTTTTGGATAGGTGAGTTTGTCAACCTAATAATGACATTTTTTACAGAGAACGCATAATCATGTTGAGCACTCCGGAAGTGTGCGGGGCGCCCTTCGCGCTCGTTTGAAGGTGGATAATTATTGAAGCCAAAATTGTACATGTAGTAATAATGTAAAGGCCACAGAAAGATTTTTTGACATTATGTGGTTTGTTAGTGTATGAAGATCTGCAAGCTTAAAGAAAAACAAAAGGGGCCTCTTAGTTATTTAGGAGGAAACATGTTAAGAAATATGAAACGACGGCATTGCGGCAAATGACGGCATTGCGGAAAGATGAGCAGAGGCCTGCACTGTGAACAGTTACTTCGCGCAAGTGGATGTACTTCGTGCTCTGTCTTTAGGGCATCTTTTATTAACACGAACAAGGAGCGTCCTAACTACAGACGTTAGCGGCGGAATATCTGGAGATAATACCTGAGTTCTTACGGAAGTGTGCTCTTAGTGTGCATTACGGCCGCACAAGTTCTATACCCTTGCCGAAAGTTACGAGGCATCGCGCGATTAGTTCGACAAAGTCACAATGAATTTCAATAATGTCTTTTTGCTGCTTCGGGCAAAATTATTTCTAAAATTAAAGGCATTAATTTTTGGCCCTGAGGGCAATTCAAAGAAGTAAATAATCTGCCGCTTGTGAGTCAGAACTGTATCGCGTAGTTTATCGCACATGTCAAACAAGGGATGAAGCAAAGCTACCCTGGTAGAAGGTGCAGACTTCTACTGAAGCTGCTGAAAAAACAACAGTGGGAGGGAGGGCTTGATTACGAAATACGAGCACAGCTGCGAGCAGATGCCGGGGGCGCTAAAGGCAGCTTTCACCTGAACGGGTCACACTTCTGGATCACGTCGGCTTCAAACGGCGGCCGACCTCTTGTGGCGGTGTCCGAGATGCCGCGAGACGACGACAAGCGAGCAATGGGGATCATCACTCGGTGACGAGAGAGACGTGACGTCTGCTTGTTAACCGTGTTCTCATGCTTTAAACCGGATTGGCTGCCGAAACAACTGACGAGGATAGTTTCAGAGCCGTACTGCGTACTTCAGATGGTACTGCTACACTTCAACCTGCCTCAAACCGCATCGGGGACGTCGTGTTGTTGAGCCAAACGTCGCCTTTTTACTTACGCTGGGCATTTGCGTTGTGAGAGAGCTGGCCATCCTCTACGACGGTCCCGTAGAGGTGCTTGTCACGACTCTTAGCGGAGAATAACGCCATTTTGTTTCGGAGGGCAGCCATAGCTCGCATCGACCCTGTTAAGGAAGTGGCTGGTTGCTTTACGTACCGGGAAACCACGCCTGTTGCAGTTAAGCGGAAGACACTAAACGATGTCGACGTAAACTCAGCCCTCCTTCCGGCAGAAACGAGGCAGCTATAGGAACTGTTGCTCGAGTTGAGCGCGTGTTTTGCATCGTCGCCCTAATTCCATCAAGGAACACGGAATAATAACGCTTAATGGCGCACGCCCAGTGCACCAGCAGCGGCGTTATTGTGCCTCTACCAGAGATGGGTAGGCAATCCATACACAAGTCAAAGAGATACTAGATGACGGCATGATTCAATTATCGAACAGCCCTTGGTCGTCGTCTGTGCCTCTTGTGAAAAAGAAGGACGGCACAATGCCCGTTTCGGTCGATTGCAGGAAGAATACTAGTGTGACGAAAAGAAAGTTCATCTGCTACCGCGTATAGATGATTACTTCGACAGTCTTCGCCGGGCAAAGTATTTTAATGTGATGACATTACAAGCCTCATCGGAAAAAAAAAACAGTCTCATCACTCATAAGATTCGCTGATTGACTTGAGGAAATTGACGTCTCCAGTCTGGATAATTCCCCTTCTCTGGAGAGAATTGATGCCAGCGGACCAGATAATTACTATTGGGTGGAGATCAGTGACGTCAAGCGGAGCAAGCTCGTCAACTGGCTCGGTTTTTCAGATCAAGAGGCGGCAGAGCACAGACTGCCGACACTAAACCCTCCGTTACAAAGAAGTCACTTATAATCCAGGTGATCACGTGTGGTCTCTCGTCTGCCAAAAAGGATTGTCCGAGAAATTGCTGCACTGTTATTTCGGACCGTATTAAATCCTCCGCCGAGTCAGCAACATTAATTTTGAAGTCGCTGTTAATTTAACTGAGGCAGTCGGACGTCGCTGACTTCGAACTGAAATTGTGCATGCTGTACGCTTGAAACATTACTTCTCGCATGGCTGCAGTGCTCTTCACGGTCTGTTTTAAGCTGCTTTCGCCTTACCCATGTTATCCTAAGCTATTTTTGTTTATCTCCGCTTCCAACTCTCAAGGACTGTGCGTCAGCTTCACCTCTAGTTTTCCTTTTTTCTTCTTGTGTATATACTTTGTTTCGTTCCTAGACAGTTGTTTATCTTTCATGGAACTACTAATTCCAGGCCCCTGACCACCACGAGCTCTGCGCTGAGCCGCGAGGGCAAGTTAGTAGACACAGTCGTGTGAGGACCGCTCATGCTAGACTAGGCTCTTTTCATTAAAGCCGTGCGCTCTGCCCCCCCCCCCCCCCCCTTCCTATGCTTGCAACTGCCCTTCTTCTGGTTCCTGAGCATATGGAGAGGATCAAGCAGGATCTAATGAAGGGAGGTAGCCTAAAATGAACTTTTCAATTGGGAAAAATCAGATGTACGCATTAAGAGACATAGAAGGCAGCGGAAATAACAATATGAAAAATGCAGTTAGAATAACCGAAGAATTCTACACAGACCTCTACAGCAGCTAAAATAATTAGAATGCTAATGATGAAGCCAGTGACGTAGAAAGGTCTGGCAACCAACATGTAACCAAAGAGGAAGAATAGAAAGCTTAGCGAGTGGTGTAAAGGGAAAAGTGGGAGGGGATGCACAGGTCAATGCCAATTTGTTAAAGGGGACATTATGCTCGAAAAACTTGTAACCTTGTAGACGCAATGCCTCACGACCTTGATGCCGCCAGAATCTTGGAATAACGCTAACATAACCTGAAGCCATAAAAAGAGGAATGTCAAGGACTTAAAAATGTACAGCGAAATCAGCAGACCGTCCGTTGTTTAAATCACTAACGGAATTAGACCAACCTGAGGCTTCAGTCAACCAAAGGACTAGGCGGGATTTCGCCAAGGATACTGTATAATAGACCACAATCACACCACTAATCACGTTATATGCGATGCGCAGAATATATTGAATCTCTGCACTTAGCTTTCCGAGATTACGAGAAAAACACTGAGTTGAAACTTGAGCTGTCATGCAAGCATTGCGGATCCACGGTGTAGAAGAGGCATGAGTAAAAGTATTGGAATATATCTAAAGCGGTTGTACAGCGACCGTAGTCCTTCTGAGGGAAGCTGATAAATTCGCAGTAAGGAAGTGCGCTAGGCAAGGAGACACGATCTCCTAAAAAAAAGTCACTGCGTGCTTACATGTGGCAGTGAGAGGACTGGACAGTTGACGATGACCGCTAACGGACACTAGTTTAACAGTCTCCAACATGCTGGTGACATTGTCTTTCTGAGTAATTCAGGGGCCGAATTCAAAAGCGCGACCGAGGCCCTAGACAAGCAAAGGAGAAACGGTGGGCCCAAAAATTATTGCGAAGAAATTATGAAGCAACGCGTTCAACAGTCTCGAAAGACAAAAGCAGCTCACGTTAGGAAGCGAATCATGGGAAATGATAAAGAAATACGTCTACTTCGGCCACGTAGGGACGGCACATCCGGACCACGAAACTGAAATAACTATCAAAATAACAATAACGTAGAGCGCACGTGTCAGGCATTCTGAGGTGATGAATAGAAGATTAACACTATCTCTCAAGAGGAATGTATAAAATGGCTGCATTTTACCGCGATAACCATGGGGGAAAAAAACGTGGAAACTAGCGAAAAGGCTTCAATTCAAATTGAGGGAAATGCAACGAGAGATGGAAAGATAAATAATAGGTGTAACGTAAAAAGACAGGAAGAGGGCGGAATGGGCAAGAAAAAAACGCGTGCTAACGATAACCTAGTCGAAATCAAGAAGAAAATGGGCCCGGGCAATGTCTGTAATGCGAACCAGAACCAGAACCGGTAACCAGAACAATTTTTCGGTGAAAAAATTTGGCGTGCCAACCCTGTAATACGCGCGCAGCTGTAATTTCTCAGTTTAAATAACCCGGTTGGTGGCCATTCTTGTGACATTTTAGTGCCCCCCGCTTGATGCATTCAGGCTTTCCTTGCATCTGTGGCTTCGGTGTGTTTACGCGCGTACCATAACCATATGTGTGGCAGTTCATCGACAAAATATACAAAGAAGTACACATTGTTTTCAGTGTAGGCTTTATTTTGAGAAATGGTGCATTTCAAAGATGTTCTGACGTCTTTTGTAACAGGTAGTGGATCCGGGTTACGACGGAGAACTCACTGTAAAGCTAGGAGAGTGCAAGAATTCAATATGCCGGGTAAAAAATATTACTCTGGGCTGCAAAGGAGTGATTAATGCCACAAAAGTAAGTTGGCTGTCCGAAGTGGTTTTAATTTAAATTAGTGTTTTTAAGAACTCCCGTCTGCTCTTGTGATCTACCAAGCGCTTTTCCCAATTTATAAAAGCGATTTGACTATTTGAGTCACCTAAAATAACCACAAATATACAGTAAGCCTTTTGCATTAGATCGTGATTATCGTGAAAATTCAAGCTTTACTGACTGTACTGCACTGTTTCATTATATATGTTATAGCAAAAATGCTATTCTTTAGCATGCATTGAAATAATTTACCAGCTACACGACTAATTACAATATTATGACTGCTTTTGTGTCATCAAACGAAAATACACACATATTTTCTGGACATGAACTTCCGATCAGACCACCTTTCAACGTTTTAATTGTGCTGAATTCATTCATTATGAACTGAAGAACCTGTAAATGGCAGTTTTTATTTACAACTGCAGCTCGTTTCCGCTAATGTAATGTCTTAATTCAATACATATAATTGCTACAGAAAAGCTTTAGACAGGTTGTTTTATATACACTTTACGCTTTATGATACGTCTGGAATAAGAGAAAGAGCGAAAACAGATATCGAAGCCAAGAAGCAAGTCTAGTACAAAATGCGGAAGTTGCAGCCCCACTATGCCACCCCACATGGCGAGGGCCGCAGCAATTTGATTAGCACATTTGTATTAAAGTTCTGTTTCCAGCTAGAATATTCGCTTTGCTCTGGTCCTGCCGGTTCAAGAGCGCTCATAGCTGTGTGAATGGAACTGTGATCTTCAAAACGCTTTGCCACTCTAGATGCGAACACTGCACAGCACCGAGTTCAATGATGGCCTCTGAGCCGAGTGTGCAGATTCAAGGTGAAACTAGTATGATTACTTATGCGTTTCTAGTGGAGTTTCCTCGGCAATACGCCACAATTAGTTGGTAGCCAAACCAAAGTCATCGGCCATAGAAATATGATCAGTTCCTGGACGTACTACGTAGTTAAAACAGGCGCAGAGTAGGTGATGCGGTAAAATCGAAAATACAAAGCAAGAATTATAGATTGCGACTAACTTTTAAGCGTGGATAGAGCAAAATGGCTGGCACTTGGTGTGGCTTTAACCCTTTCGGACGCTGTGTATACAACGTTGTGAGCGCAATGAACTAGCAGCCCTGTTTGTGAGTTTGCTTCCTTTAACAGAAACTTTTCTGTTCCATTCCAGTTGGGCATTCTTGTAGTCACGACTCGGGTGTTTTTGTATTTAGGTAGTGAGCGCAGCAAAGAATATTTCTCAAAACAGTGAGACTGCCAGCACGCACTGCTTTGGTGAAAAGTGTCCAGGCCTAAGAGCGGTTCGACAGTTCAACAGGATACCGGGAAGCCATCTCAGGAGACGAAAGATCTGATTAAGAAACGCCAAAGCATGAGGGCGTCCAACCCTACAGACAAAATAGAAATAGCAGAGCTATCGAAGTTAATAAACAAGCGCAAGTTAGCCGACATAAGGAAGTTTAATATGGAGAGAATCGAGCATGCTCTAAAGAACGCAGGTAGTCTAAAAGCGGTTAAGAGAAAACTAGGCATAGGTAAAAACCAGAAGATGTATGTGTTAAGAGACAAGGAGGGCAATGTCATTAGCAATATGGATAAGATAGTTAAAGTAGCCCAAGCGTTCTACACAAATATATACAGTAGCTAATGCAATCAGAACGTTAATGATAGAGACAGTAGAGCAAAGCAATGCGTCATGCCGCCAGTAAAGAAAGAGAAAATAAAGAAAGCTTTAGGAGCAATGCAAAGGGGAAAAGCAGCTGGTGAGGATCCGGTAACAGCAGATCTGTTGAAAGACGGAGGGGAGATTCTGCTAGAAAAACTAGCTACTCTGTATAAGCAATGCCTTATGACCTCGACCGTACCAGAAGCTTGGAAGAACGCAAATATAATCTTAATTCATAAGAAAGCAGATGCCAAGGACTTGAAAAAATACAGACCGATCTGCTTACTATCCGTTGCCTACAAGGTATTTACTGTGGTAATCGCTAATAGAGTGATGGAAACCTTAGGCTATAATCAGCCAAATGATCAGGTAGGCTTTAGTAAAGAATATTCCACAATAGATGATTTTCACACTGTAAATCAGTGTGTAGAGAAATGAGCAGAATATAACCAACGCCTATATATAGCCTTAATTGATTACGAGGAAGCATTCAACTCAGTGGAAACCTCAGCAGTCATACACGCATTGCGTAATCAGGGTGTAGAAGAGCCTTATGTAAAAAGACTGGAAGATATATATATATATATATATATATATATATATATATATATATATATATATATATATATATATATATATATATATATATATATATATATATATATATATATATATATATATATATATATATATATATTCAAAGTTGAAAACGCTTCATTTAGCCATAGATTTATTTTGAGTCGACGTTTCGGACAGGCTCTGTCCGAAACGTCGACTCAAAATAAATCTATGGCTAAATGAAGCGTTTTCAACTTTGAATTTTTGCCTCTAGCAACCAAATACGTTTATCTTTCTATACTGTATATATATATATATATATATATAGGAACTGCACAGCTACCTAAGTCTTCCATAAAGTCAGCAATAAAATTCCTATAAGGAAGAGCGTCCGGCAAGGAGACACGATCACGTCAATGCTTTTCACCGCCTGTTTGCAGGAGGTATTCCGAGGCCTGAATTGGGAACAGTTGGGAATAAGAGTTAACGGAGAATACGGAAATAATCTGCGATTCGCTGATGACATTGCCTTGCTGAGTCACTCAGGAGGTGAACTGCAAATCATGATTAATGAGTTAGACAGACAGAGCACTACGGTGGGTCTAAATATTAACATGCAGAAAACCAAAGTAATATTCAACAGTCTAGCAGGGGAACAGCAGTTCACAATTGGCAATGAGGTGCTGGAAGTGGTAAATGAATTCGTGTACTTATGGCAGGTATAGTGACCGCTGATCCGGACCATGAGACGGAAATAACTAGAAGGTTAAGAACGGGGTGGAGCGCATATGGCGGGTTCTCTCAGATCATGAATAGTAGGTGGCCAATATCCCCCAAAAGAAAAGTGTAGAACAGCTGTACCTTACCGGTACCCACCTACCGGGCAGAAACGTGGAGGCTAACGAAAAGGATTCAGCTTAAGTTAAGGACAACACAGCGAGCCATGGAAAGAAAAATGATAGGTGTAACGTCAAGAGACCGGAAGCGGGCCGAGTGAGTGAGGGAACAAACGCTGGTTAATGACATACTAGTCGAAATCAAGAGGAAGAAATGGGCTTGGGCATGACATGTAATGCGAAGGCAAGATAACCGCTAGTCCTTGAGGGTAACGGAGTGGATTCCAAGAGAAAGTAAGCGTAGCAGGGGGCGGCAGAAGGTTAGGTGGCTGGATGAGATTAAGTTTGCAGGCATAGGGTGAATGAGGCTGGCGAAGGGCAGTGTTAAGTAGAGAGACATGGGAGAGGCCATTACCCTGCAGTTGGTGTAGTAAGGCTGATGATGATGATGCTTTTATGAGGAAATGAGGACCAAGTAGGCTAGAGGGCAAGCGGCCTAATTAAGGGAGCGGTTCCACTATAGCTATAAATTCGCCCAGAAAGCAGAAAACAGTCTTTGCTTTGTCTTTAAAAGAAAATGTTTGCCGTATAAGGCAGCACACTTATCGAGCGGTGAGTACAGGCGGCAACATCTGTGCCGTCTGGCAGGGCTGAGCACCGACTAGTCCGTATCGTGGCTGGGACTGTAGGTGCGAAAATAACATCCAGATTAAACGCAATAAAGGGCAACCGCTGAAAAGAGAAAACAGGACAACGCACAGTTTTTCTATTCACGGTCTTAAAATCAGATGGATGTGCTCGGGGAATTCCTGCTGCAGCTATAATAAATCGAGCCAGTTGTGCATTTGGGCACACAAAGACCCTCACCATAAAGTTAAAGGACCAGTGCTGAGGAGGAATATTTGCAGTAAGATAAAAAAACTGTTTACAGGTTTCGAGATTGTACAGCTCAGTACCGAGAAAAATTTTGGTAGAAGTAGCGGATATACTATTGCCAGGAGAGAAATGTATCACTGAAATACGGTGGAGCGCCCGGAATAGGCTTTCATTAACACTTTAATTAAGAAATTATGAAGGAATCTAATAAATTATTACTTCAAAATTATGCTAGCGAATGTACTCGTAATAAAAACTCAATCACAAAAGTTTTTTAGCTGTGCTGAAATTTCAGGAATCGGTATGCCGGCGATTATCAATATTTAGAATTTCGTCCATTTCGTGCAGCTAGTGCAAGCTGTCTGAAAGACAAAAGCGAAAGCATCGAACCACATCGGAGGTCTAGCAACAGTATGGAAGGCTCTATTTATCACATGGGTGTCATATTTGTGCAGCAAAATTTGCCAGGATATGAGAGACAAGGGATGGTTTCACGCTCGCTGGCTGTAGCACATTCTCACCACCTTTTTTATACATCATCACAGTGATGCCAGACGTTTTTATCGGAAAACGCTATAGCTACTGAGAACATGTTGACATCAAACCTTTTATGTAAGGACTATTTAGTTTTGAGTACACAGCACGCAAACAGTGTTTCGCAATTCGTGACACATGAATCCTGAGTTTAATAAGGAGCGAAGAGCGGCGAGCGCCAAATTCCTCATCGACTTTCATGCCAAGGATGCGCACGCCAGGTTCGTGGATGCGGCTGAATACCAGGGAGACCACACGGCGTTCGTAGCTACTGTCATCGATGCGTCATCAGGCGCCGCGAGGGCAGCGGCAAGCTTACGGGTCCCAGAGGCATGTCAGGCGGAGGAGGTAGCCATTGCCTTGGCCATCGCCGACCCCGGATGCCAAACGGTGCTGTGTGATTCCCGAAGTGCAGTGCGGAATTATGCCAAGGGCAAAGTGTGCGGTGAGGCTGTGCGCGTTCTGTGCTCGACTGACCTACAACGGGAAGAAAGGTATGTCAGACTCAGGTGGTTCCCGGCGCATGCGGGCAACGATGCGTCGGAGAAGCACGCTAACCACAACGAGACGGCACATGCAGTGGCGCGAGCGCTAACCAACCGCGCCGCTGCAACCGACCGTCCAACGTGGTGTAGTGCCAAAGACCACATGACAACATTCAATGAACTTAAGCAGTTTTACCGCCTCGCTCGAAGGACTTTCCCACCCCCACACCCGGGAATGAGCCGAGCGGAGGCGGTGCTGTTTAGACAACTACAAACTGGTTCTTTACCAACCCCGGTGTTAATGACTCATCTATACCCAAACTTATATGAAAGTCGCGTGTGCCAGCGGGAGAGGGCAACTCTGACGCACTTCCTATGGGACTGCACAAAATTCCCCGACGAGGCTTCTAAAAGCATAACGATTCCGCCTCGACTCGCGGCTGCGGCGGAATGCTCTGACCGTGACGTGCAAACCTGGGCCGTCCAGCAGGTCTCGGCGGCTCTTGAGCGACAAAGGCCTCAGATCCTCCGCTGAGTTGCCGCTTGGGCCCCCGTCACGGCGCCATTAGGTCATGATGCCATTAGGCCATGGCGTAAATAAAGTTGTTCCTCCTCCTCCTCCTCCTCCTCCTCCTCCTCCTCCTCCCACTTCATTGCCTCAGTCGGAAGGTTTCTACGGGCAACCTTGCCTGTGTGACGTCACTGGAAGCACGACCGTCGATACTCGCTCTGTGCTTGTGAAGGACAAAATTTCGAGCTGGCTTGTCATTTCAGGCAAATGGTGATCCACGCTCTCACTTGCAGTCGCCAGTTTAGCCAATATATGCGCACACTGAGTTTTGTGAGGTTATTCGCGATGTCCTAGGATGGTCTGTCGTGACGTTATATTTTGGTCAAAACCCAGTTTATGTTTCCATTTTCTTATTTTTGGTGTTTAAATATTTCTACTCATATTTTGAAAAACAATTTTTTTTTTGTACCGGAGTAAGGGCACTCTAAGAAAGGTGACGCGATTATCAACTCACAATGTTCAAAGACCCTCGGAGTTTGCCTCTAAGGACTCCTGCAGCTGCACGCACTCTGGGACGAACTTCGAAACGCGTGCCACAGTGGCATGCGCCGCCTTGAGCATGTGCACACAACTGAGGCGTTGCAGCAGTGCTCGCGAGGGAACAGCTGGAAGACTGTTAGGTGACAAGAAGGGAGCGAAGAGTGGGCAAAGGGCTTTTTTTTTGGTCGGGGTTCGGCAGCGACTGGGCCCCGACGTGTCCAGCGTGTTTGTTAGCAGAGCTTGTTGCTGCTGTCTCATCGTCCTAGAGCTTGATTTTTCACACACACACACACACACACACACACACACACACACACACACACACACACACACACACACACACACACACACACACACACACACACACACACACACACACACACACACACACACACACACACACACACACACACACACACACACACACACACACACACACACACACACACACACACACACACACACACACACACACACACACACACACACACACACACACACACACACACACACACACACACACACACACACACACACACACACACACACACACACACACACACACACACACACACACACACACACACACACACACACACACACACACACACCACACACACACACACACACACACACACACACACACACACACACACACACACACACACACACACACACACACACACACACACACACACACACACACACACACACACACACACACACACACACACACACACACACACACACACACACACACACACACACACACACACACACACACACACACACACACACACACACACACACACACACACACACACACACACACACACACACACACACACACACACACACACACACACACACACACACACACACACACACACACACACACACACACACACACACACACACACACACACACACACACACACACACACACACACACACACACACACACACACACACACACACACACACACACACACACACACACACACACACACACACACACACACACACACACACACACACACACACACACACACACACACACACACACACACACACGCGCGCGCGCGCGCGCGTATTTGCCACTGGCCAACCTCCATGTGGGGGCAGTTTTCTCGCCATTCGGACCAAAATTGTGACGAAATCGTTTGTCGTACAGCGTTCTAGGTAGTGTCATAAGCGCGCGTGTATGCGTGTGTGCGCGCACGTGTGTGTAGGTGCGTGGGTGTGAATGCACCCAGGGGCAGTAATAGTTTCGCATTCCCACAGGTAAGCAGACATAAGTGCCTCTGCCGAATTTTTTTCAATCTCTTCTTTGGCATCTGTTCTATCAAATCTCTTCCGTCTACAAGCTGCAGTGATAATGCTCCAGTTTGTTTGTTTGCTTGTTTGTATGTGCCCTTGGGAAATGACAGGAGAGATTTGCCCTGCAGGGAAGCAGCCAAGACAACTGATATATTGAGCATGAATTTGTCAAAAGTGACTTAGTGTATATATATATATATATATATATATATATATATATATATATATATATATATATATATATATATATATATATATATATATATATATATATATATATATATATATATATATATATATATATATATATATATATATATATATATCTTCAACTGCGGACGCCCTGAGTCCCGATGGCACTGTGCTTTTCAGAGAGGATACATAGGAGACTCGTCATGAAGATCTGGCTGACAGAGATTGTCATTTCAGAATTCAGACAACAGGCTGAACAACCTAAGAAGCAATCACTCACGCGAATAAGAAAAGAACACCAAAACGTTAAGCACGAAAATAACCTAGAAAGAAAGAAATGATTCAAATACTCTGTGGGGAAGCGGAAGAGTATTTCCAATTTTTAAAGTTATTACGAAGCGATGCGATTACTCGCAATCATATTTGCTTTTCTTGTCCTAGATTGAAGATACCAATCCTCAAATAGGCTGCGCATATACGTGCACCAACAAAACTACAAACACGAAAGAGTTCAACTATATCGCAGTCGGCTCTCCGTGTATGGTAAGCAAGCACCTTTGCGTTTCTTAAAAAATTGCAGAAGAAGCACACAGCTGCTGTTGGTATCCTGGGTAATTGACGACTAAGTGACATGCAAAATCAACTAGAAGGCTGACAATATAATACTTAGAAAACATAAAAAATTACAGGCTAAAAGATACGATGCATAAACGTGTGAGTTAGCGGTATTTTGGGCTAAGGTAAATGCTTTGCACTGAAATATTACGTTGATATGCTTGAAACATGGATGGCATGTCTTCATCCTAAGGGAAGGCAATCTTCGAAATTTTTTTTTCAAACTCCTTTTCATGAAAACTCGTGACGCGGTGCGCTTTTTTTTGATAGAAACTGTAGCCCTAAATGTGGCAAAGAGGGACGAAAAATTTCATTGTACCAGTTTTGACAACGTATTTTATGTTACTTTAAGTAAAAAGCAGACATTAGTGACAACCAGCAAATATCTGGAGAGCGTTGCCTCAAATTTACTCTAAAAAATGGCACCTCCGAAACCCGCCATTCATTCGGATTAACAATTTGCAGCCGATAAATTACATTTTAAGCAAGCACAATGGGTAGATTGCGCGTTTTAGACTGTTTATGCACACTGGTATGGCCTTGAACGCCATGAGAGACGTTAAATATTCAAGCGAGATTCAGCTTTCGCTGTCGCAGAGGAACATCTGCGTGACGCGTAAAGGCCAGAAAATGACTTTAATTGACCATCCTGACTGACCGATAGCGAGATTCCGTGGCGTCTGGTCACCTGCGTTCTGCAGCCCGGCGCTTTCCGTGCGCCATCCGTCTTGGAGTTATTGCACTCTCCGGCGCATAGCTAGCCCTGACAAGCTATTGTGCCCTGCGGCTCTTTTGTGATAGTCGTGTTTTAGCACAGTGTGACGCACAATGCTCTATTGTGGTCTGCCGTGTTCTGTCGATAGGTATCGTCATAACCACGCGAGTTGAATGAAATGGGCGCCCCATGTGACTTCACGCGTAGCTACCCTTAGATGGCAAGAGAAGGAGCAGTTTCATCGGTGATAATTATTCGTCTCGGCTTGAGAGAGAAATCGCATTGGAAAAGGTGCAGGAGGGCAGACACTCGTGGCAGACACGCGGGATTATGACGGCAAGTGTCATCTTTGCTCCAATATAGGCCAGACTCGATTAGAGGTTGATGCACAAAATTAGTGGGTCAGAGAATAAAATAAAAATAATTTCCTTGAATAGGAAGTCAATGGCAAAAAAAAAAACAATTGAAGCTCCGGGTAATACGAAGGCGCAGCGCAGCTTAGATCAGCTTTGCTTACTCCTGCCTCAAACGAGAAAATTATGGAAGGAAATGGGCATCATCCAATATCGTGGACGAGAATCGTTACAAAAATGCATCCATCTCAATTCCCCAACCGTCCGCTATAAGTACCGTATACAAGCACACTGTCCCCGCCTGTGGCTCTCTGTACGGCCAGACACCTGCTTAATTAGTTTGGTGGTGATCAGGTCTGCAGAAACGATTATCTCAGACTCGCTGTTCAGCGCAGTGGTTGTTTTTTCGTTCACCATTGTGCTGTCAGATAACAGCGACATAGGAGGTGGGCTGTACGTAAACAGTTGGTAAAGAGAGATCATGGAGAAATTGGAACATTAAAATACATTTAAACGTTTGAGTAAACACTCTGAAAGATGGCGTTCATCATAGTTTTGTACATTCAAAACGGCCACGCATTAACGACGCGTTCTTCCATGTTCATTTTTTTCAACACGCTTTACCCAATGGTACATTTGTGCAGAAGACTTGTCAAAGGAGTGGAGACGGCATTCTTTGCCGGGATAAAGTAGACATTCTACCATCTTGCTAGGATGATTGTCAGAATATGCTGCGTCGAATATCTCACAAAGCCTATTTGAAATAAAAAGCTCACTTTGCTGACACTCCTTCTTTTTAATGATCGGCTCGTTCGTGGAGCAATCAATATTTTATTTCAAGTCGGAAGCCTTATATGGCCCAATAGCAAGAAAACCCTGCGGCGTAGGCGTCCCGGAAAAGTGCGGGGAATCGGTCCAAGGACCTCCAGATTGTAGGGCAAGCACGCAACCCATATGCTGCAAAACCGCGTTGCTTGTTGGAAAATAATGGTGAACCTAGTGGATGCGTTACCTTACGACTCTGTGCTAATGAGTAGGTGTGTCAATAGAAAGGAAGGAAAAAATATACATTAAAATTAAATGTTTTAGGCTTCAAAGCATTTAAGTAGACTTAGTTGCTTAAGTGCAACCCCCCTCCTTTCCCTCCCATAATTTTTTGTTCGTTCACGCCATTGTAGAAGGCGATAAAACAAGCTGTAGCTTTGAAGCAAGCAACTTAGCCGTCTTCTTTACTTTAGGCGCTCTAAAACACTACGAATTCGCGTTTGGTGCCGGGCATACCTGCAGCCTGGTGGTAATATAGGTACATTTAAGGAACGCAAGTCGCAGGCAATCTTAATATTTGCATTAGATAAGACCAGTAACCAACTGAAATACCTCAGCACTTATATCTATCCGGCATTCTTGGTCGCTCCAGCTGTACAGTACCGAACAATGTGGCCTGCAGAAATTCCGGGTTTTTGTTCACTTTTATATTCACCAAGGTGACTTCGAAACTTTTTGCTCTGCTTAGAAATGCCCATTAACGTCAGCCTGAAGCCGCATACACCAGGCATTAATTTTCTGCAAAGTTCAAAAGTGAGGATAAAAATATCGCGTTCCCTGAATATGGGAAGTGCGTTCACGTGGCCTTTGCCTGTTTCAGGAATTCGAAACAACAATACAGCAATACGCCTCAGTTTTCAGATGTGAAGCCGTGACCTCGCTTCATAACCCTGCTCTTTTATTGCACCGCTCGATGACTATTTCATAGAAATTAGCACAGCAATGGCAGTTGACGAGTGATTATTGTGGCATTCCTCTGTTGTTACAGCTTGACCCACGCGAAAAATTTGATCCTCGAAAGGCTGAAAATGGATACTGCGGATATTTGCAAGACGCGAAAAATTTGTGAAAAAAATATATGCACAAAAAGAACGAACAAAAGCAGAAAAAACATATTAAATAGCAAAGCACGCTATACTCTCACATCGAGCGATCAGTTTTTTGCTGTGGGTGGCCATGTTGCGGGCTTTGCTTTTCACCTGGCGCTGTTAACTAGCACTTCTGCTCTTGTTTCACACCATGCTCATGAATTGCCTCAAGCGCTTAATCGCCTGCCGCTTTTTAGCAGCCAGAATTTCGGAGACAGTCTATATCAAATAAAAACGTCTCTCAAGTAAATAAGATGAAGCTTCACACGTTATTAATGCATTGCAGAGACGATATATTCAAGACGAGGCACGCAATAGAGCAAATAGCAAAACCCAGGACCGACAGCACGTTACAACACGCGACGCGTTGCTCACGTCCTCGCCGTTCAAAGTACCCACTGCCGCCCCTCCGTAAATGGAAACACTGTTCCGGTGTGGATCAGGGCGTTTCATGGCACGGCGACTGGTAGGAATTCGGGCACGAGACGTGCCCGACATCGCATTTAGCGGAGCCTGATGAGGTCTCCAGGAAAGCCAAAGCGATCGCGCAGGTCGCTACGGTCACCTGGCACGGCATGGGGTACCGCTATTTCGCTTCAAGTTAAAACAATCATTGTTGCTCGAGGTTAAACTTGAGCGGCCCACTACAGCATAACTCCAGAGATATCGGGGTGTCCTACGCGGTGAGACGGAGAGCAAAGCTAGGTTAAATAAAGGTCATGCAGTGGCGGCCGTTGTAGTAGTCTTTCTGTCAGGCTAGTAGCCGGCAGTGTACTAGTTGACGGGTGCATTCGGCCTGGCCAATTGCGTTTCGGGCGTAGTCAGAAAGCGGAGCAGCAGAGGTAAGGAGCGCGTCCAGACGTAACTTTGACTCGCGGCCATACAAATCGCTGAGGAGTGTGAAACCGGGCGTGTCATAGCAGGAGGAAGTGTGAGTGAAAGTAACATATAGAAGTACTATAGCCCAGTCATGGTTGTCCGGTGAAACGTACATTGACAGCATAGGGGGGAGGGCGTGACTCAGGTGCTCGATGCGGTCGTTTGTTGGGGGTTGATAGGCGGTTTTCAAGTTATATTTGGTGCAGCAAGAATTTAGAATGTCGGCAGCAACTTTTCGAAAAAACCGGCGGCTCTAGTCGGTAATACCCTTGTCACACGGGCACTCCTAACCGCGGTTATCGAAACCGTGGTTAGCGCTAACCGTAGTTGCTGCTGTTCACACGACGGAACCGACCACGGTTAGCCCGCTAACCGCAGTTAGCACAAACCGAGCTTGGCAACCTCGGTTTCGTTGCTCACACCGTAAACATGGCGGCACCCATGCCAGTGTCATGCGTTGCGAGTCAACAGTCTCGGGCTGATATGAAGAGAGTGTCGTGGTCGCACCATGCGACGATGACATTAATACGGCTTTGGGAGGAGAACTTGCCTGCACTGCGTGCTTGCACGAAAAACGCGCGTATTTACGCTTCGATTGCAGCGGAGCTGAGTGCTGGGCTTCACGGCGAGGGGCCGTATACCGCCAAGCAGGTGCGCCAAAAAATAGATAACCTGCATAAGAAGTATCGGTAAGTAAAGTTGTAATCTCTATGCATGCTGCTTTCGAGTGCTGGTCTGAACGCTGCGTAGCGGCATGCAGCCGTGAGGGTGCTGCAGCTTAGTGCGAGCTTCGTGCGGTTCACCACAACAACAACAAAAGAAAAACGTGAGGCCTAGGCTTCGCTTGATGCACGAGAAATTGCGATCCGTGTTTCGTTTCGTTCGACACACAAGACTGGTCTGTACCTGTTCCAACTGTACCTGTACCTGTTCCAATAAAAATAAAAATAGATAAAGAAAATTATTTGCTTCCACCGCATTTCAGGTCAAACAGACTTGACCATGGGTGGAAGATTAGAGAAATTAAATGCAAAACTAACACTTATCAAAACGCATTTTTCCTATCTAGCATTCATGACTGGAATCGCCTGCCCCATGAAATTGTTGAGTGCCGTTCCGAGTCTATGTTCCGCGCGTTACTGTCGGATGTATGAGTGCGCAGTTGGCTTTCTTTTGGCTTTTTTTAATCACGCGGTCTTCGTTCTTGTTGGTCCAGCATCATTTGGTCAGTTGGCTTTTTTTTCTTCATGTCTTTTTGTTGTTTCATATTTCATTCATTTTGTACTTGCTGTGTCATGCCTTGTTGTATTGCTTTTTTTTTCCTCTTTTTTTTTCTGGCCTATTCTTCTGTTATGTATACTCATCCCCCCTGCAATAATGCCTTCGGGCGCTGCAGGTATTTCCAATAAATAAATAAACACCATTACAGGGTACAACATACGTATTGTTGAGCATAACATAACAGGAATGCAGACATTAGATTTCAGTGCCAATTCTTTATTACATGTGGTTGGAACTTAAGAAGGCTATTAACACACTCATTCTGCACAAGCATTTTGTGCTCACGTGCAGTGTCAATATTTTTCTCATTTTTAATGCACTGAGTTTGCACACTCAACACCAGTTATGGATGCAAGAGAGCACTATAAAGTGATGATTCTTGCCTCCAGTAAATATTGCACAGCATAGCAAGAATTGCATCCTAGGAACAATGCTATATGTTATGTGGTTGTCTTGTGCGGGTGCCAGTGGTGGCTGAAATGCCTGAAGATGCGGAGCTCCTGTCATGGGGAGAAAGAGTCGCATTTAATGAAAATGATGACGTAACTGGAAATGAGACATTGCCAGGAAATGAGGAGACCAGCAGTTTAAATACTATTGCTGCTGACGTAAGCGCTAGTGAACTGAGCAGCACTGCTGACCCTGGGCCAAGTAGCGTTTCCCCAGCCAGTGCCCGGCCCGCCATCACAGGTGCAAACAAGACCAGAAAGAGGCAGTCATCATCTGCAGTGCAGCAGCTGCTACACTTTCATAGTGAGCAGTCAAACTGAGCATCAAAGGCAGCCAAAAAAAGCAGAAAACTACAAAAGAAAGTTGTGGAGCTCCTGCAGGAGTCCAACAGCATTCAAAGCAAAATGGTTGAGATGATGGGGGATTTCTTGGCCGAAAAAAATAAATAAAAACAAATTTGCACATTATCATCATTTTTTGATGTGTCATGCTTGTTTTGTGCAACAGTGCACCACTGAGGGTACTGCACATTAATTTCATGCATAAAATCCAGTCTCCTATCGCAAAACACAACACTGATGGCATATTTCAATTTGAAGCAATGTGTTTTGCTAAGGCATCCCGAACTGCCACCCCTGGTGCATCACAACGGCTGCTGGTGCATACTGGCTGAGGGCGCCGCTGCTCTTCAGCTTGAGCTGCATCGAGCCAAGCCACATCACAGCGATCGGACATCTGCTCACATATATTGTGAAGTACGCAGATAGCACGAATGGCAGTGGTCACGTTGTGTATGTCGCACTCTAGTCCCTTCAATAGCATGCGGAACCGGGCCTTCAATCTTGCGAACACATTTTCCACAATGCGCCTTGCAGATGAAAGGTGATAGTTAAATGACTGTGTCGGAGATCCTAGTGCACCCGGTTGCGAGTAAGGCTTCATCATGTGTGTCTGGAGAGGAAACGCTTGGTCGGCGAGCAGGACAGGCCCAACTGGCACGCCATCAAGAATTTTTACTTCTCTGCTGAACAGCTCGCTGCTCAACAGTTTCGGGAGCCTTGAGACTTGAAATACACCAGCATCGTGATTCCTACCTGGCGCACCAGCATTGACGTACAGTATTCTGTACTTGTGGTCGACCACTGCCAAAAGAATGACACTATACCATCCTTTGTTTTCTTTAGGTGGGCACACCTCGATGTGGCATCCATCTAGGGCGCCTACGCCTTGAGGAAATCCAGTCACTGCAGCAAACTGGCGCATGTGCTTGGCCAACTCGTGAGCTCTCTGGAACATCACAAACTTCGGTTCCAATAGCAGCACAACAGCATGGCAGAATTCCCAGAAAACTTCATTTACTGTGGACCTGCCCACACCGAAAGCGTTGCTGACGCTTCTGTCTTCGCCCGACGTGGCAAGACGGTAAAGGCCGATTGCAACTCGTTTGTGCAGCGGTACAGCCTTTCGCATGTTTGTGTCTTGTCTTCTCATGCACTCGCATGCGGTCACAATGTACCTAAAAGTACTGCGATTCGCCCGGAAATGCGTCCTGAATTCGCTGTCTGGAAGGTGAGGCACCGTCGTCTCGTACCAAGAGTTCCCTCTCGGGTACACCTACACCCTCCGCTCGCGTGGACACAATTGCACAATAGCAGCTTCGAGCTGGCGGCACCTCATCTCGGCACATCGTCGTTCTTCCTCCGTCCGCTCAATTTCGGCTAGGAGCGCTATAAGCTGAACACGCTGGCGCTGAATGGCATCCTGTTGCATCGTAAACATTAACCAGAATTCATCTTCACGCTGTCGATTTTCGGAAGCCGGTTTGCTCGCAGCCATCGCAGGCGCTGCGATCCCGTTGCGTCAGGGTAATAGCGTCTGCTGCTCGAATCCTGTGGGCACAAGCAACGATGCACGTAAATGAACTCGTGCAAACCACGCAGGTAGTGCGAGGGTCGTGAGCGGAAACGCGGGAGAGCCGGCGGTAGTTGGCTACTATAATGTCTACGAAGCCGACTAGACCCAGTGTTAAAAGACTGCGCTTAGTAAACGGCGTCAGACTGAAGTTCATGCGCACTGAATTTACCTGCATCTGCTACACACGTATAGTCAAGCAAATAAAAAATGCCGCAAATTGCTATTAAGCAATTTTTTAGAAAAAATGCTGCAAATGTTATAATTTTAGTTATGTCGAAGGGGAAAACACGTGATCATCATCAAGTCGTCGAGTGGTGGGACTAATACCTGTATGGCAGGGGTGGTTTGACGGTTTTCTTTAACCGCGGTTAAGTCGTCTAACCGCAGTTAAGCGTAACCGCGATTACAATGCCCGTGTGACAAGGGTATACGAAATAATACGGAAGATTAGACGATGCAGAAAAAAAAATCGGTGACATCAGTAGCACAACTGACACGGACTGTCCTTATGATTGAATTGCGGGTGGCACAGTCAATGGTAAGCAAAACCAACCATTTTTGAAGATGGGTTTAGGAAACGGCCCGAGAAAGTTTACTGGAACACGGTAGAAGGTTTCAGGAAGGACGTCAGTATGTTGGAGAAGTTCCAATGAGAGAGTGGTTGGTCGCTTCTTGCTCTGAAACGAAAATAGTAGCAGGCACCAGCATAATGGCGGTACAGGTGAGCCAAAATAATTGGCGGTGTACGCGGTCGTAGATTATGGAGATGCACAGGTGACCAGCAGTGGGTAGGTAGTGGAGCTCTTTAAAGAGGATTATGCGAAGGTGCTTGGGCACAGCGGTTAGGAGTACAGGACCAACACTATCACCGTTTTTGGTGTATAAAGTGTTATCGTGAACAAAAAACCGGCGCTTCGAAGGGTAAGACGGGAGGACTTGAGCCGAGCGGTAGTGGAGGGTAGCTCAGTTTTTTGGCGCTGTTCTTCGACAGCATTCGTATATAGGCAGGGAAATAGAATTGGCTGGCGTAGCCGTCGAGCCAAGATTGTCCTGCAGCCCAGCGGGATAACGTGAAAGGCATTATCATCATCAGCCTGAATGCGCCCACTGAATAGCAAGGCCTCTTCTATGTCCCTTAACCCTATCCTTTGCAAACTGCAGCCACCGTATCCCCGCAAACTTAATAATCTCATCCCTCCACCTAACCTTCTGCCGCCACCTGCTACGCTTGCCTTCTCTTGGAATTCACTCCGTTACCCTTAAGGACCAGCGGTTATCTTGTCTTCGCAATACATGTTCGCCAAAGCCCATTTCTTCCTCTCGATTTCGACTAGGATGTCATTAACCTAAGTTTGTTACCTCACCCAGTCTGCCCACCTCCGGTTTCATTAACGTTACACTTATCAGCTTTCTTTCCACAGCTCGCTGTGTTGTCCTTAACTTAAGCTGTAGCCTTTTCGTTAGCCTCCACATTTCTGCCCCATAGGTGAGTACCGGTAAAAAACAGCTGTTTTCTTTTCTCGAGGGATATTCGTAAACTGCCACTCTTTATCTAAGAGAACTTGCCGTATGCGCTTCAGACCATTGTTATTCTTCTAGTTATTTCCCTCTCATGATCCGGATCAGTACGTGCTCTAAGTAGAAGTATTCCGTTACCACTTTCAACACCTGGTTACCAATTGCGTACCGCTGTTCCATTGCGAGACTGTTGAACATTACTTTGGCTTTTTGCACGTTAATTTTCAGACCCCCCGTTCTGTTTGCCTCTCTAACTCACTGATTATGCTTTGCAGTTTAGCAAGGCAATGCCATCAGCTATAGTAAATTGCTTAGGTATTCCCTATTAACGCTTATCCCAAACTGTTTCCAATCCAGGTCAAGAAACACCTTCTGTGAACAGACGGTGAATAGCATTGGCGAGATCGTCTATCCCTGATTGACACCCTTCCTTATTGGAATTTGATTACTGACTTTATGGAGGACTATAGTTGCTGTGCTGTCGTTAATAGACATCGTCCAGTATTTTCACATAAAGCTCTTCTACACCCAAATTCCACAATGCCTACAGGAGTGCTGAGGTTTCCGCCGAGTCAAATGCTTTCTCGTAGTGAATGAAGTCTATGTATAGGGGATGGTCATACTCTGCGCATTTCTCAATCGCCTGATTGATAGTGCGAATATGGTTAATTGTCGAGTATTCTTTACGAAATCCTGCCTGATTATTTGGTTGATTGAAGTCCAAGGTTGTCCTGATTCTATTAGTGATTACCTTAGTATATACCTTCTAGGCAACTGATGGTAAGATGATCGAACTAATTTTTCAAGTCCGTGACGTATTATTTCTTATGTATTAAAATAATGTTAGCGGTGCTTGAAGTTTCTGGTACGCTGGAGGTCATGAGGCTTTGCGTATACAAGGTGGCTAGTCTTTCTGGCCCAATCTCCCGTCCGTCCTTCAACAGATCTGCTGTTACTTGATTTTCACCAGCTGATTCCCCTCTGTGCATTGCTCGTAAGGCTTTATTTACTTCTTTCGTCACTCGCGGGAGGTCATGTTGCTGTGTACTACTGGCTCCCACTTTAACGTCCCGATTGCATCCGCTGTTTACATTTGTGTAGAAGTCTTCGGATACCTTAACTATCTTATCCGTGTCGCTAATGGCACTGCCCCTATTGTCTTAACGCATACATATTGTTTTTACCTATGCCTAATTATTAAGATGTGAAAGGCAATCTGCATATTTGTCTGACCGATCAGGCTTGTACATCCCCGTGCTATGGTACTCTTGCAGGCGTAACACTTAACGACCTAGCTATCCCGTAGTCTTTTATAAAAAAGAGCCAACAGAGCACCTGGTGTTCCGTAAAACCGTTAAGGTGTCGGATTTTAAACATGGATGAAATTGTTCTAAGGCTTACAATCTCGTTTTCTGATTAATTCCACTCTGAATCACAGAGAAGCTGGCTGGCGTAAGTGGCATACAGTTATGACCAGATTACCGCCGAGAAAAGGCAGCGCCTAATCTATCACTGCTCGCGTCAGTACGGATATCACTTGGAGCTGCCACGTTGACGTGTGCCAAGACCAGTGTAATGGTGTGCTCTAAAATCAGAGCAGGAGAGGCTTTATCTTGACTGGATTCAGACAGAAAATTGAGGTCATTTTCTAGGACGTCGGAGAAAGTGCGTGCTGTCGGCGAAGGCTTCTTCAAATCAGCACATCAGCAGAGAGCTCTGGGCGTCATTGTAACATGTTGTGGGGAAGTTCTTCACGGTGCTGATTTTATATGGATCAGGATGAACACCGGTGGCGTCACCGACATGGCTCAAGATGCTGATGTGACGACGCGCGAAACAGCATTTTCAAGAGTTGAGCTGAAGGCCTGCGTGAATGAATAGCGAAAGAAGCCGTGAGAGGCCATCGATGTGAGACGAAAAGTTGGGCTAAAAGACAATGACGTTGTCGCGATAGTAGAGACGCCTGTAGCAGTTGAAACCTGGCAAAAGAGCGTCCATCACGCTCTTGAAAGTGATAGGCGCATTGCGTAAGCCGGAAAACATAAGCTTCAATTGATACAGCCAGTAAGGTGTCAGAAATACTGTGCTCTCGCAGTCCTGTTTATGGGCTGTAATTTTCCAAGAACCGGAGGAAAGGCGGATGGAGGGGAGGGATTTGGCATCGTAATGACTGTCAAGGGTGCTGTCGTCGTGTGGCAGGGGGTACAATATGTCTTTTCCAGTGGTTTCATTGAGGTGTCAATAATCAGAGCAGGAACACTGCGAACCATCCTTTATCTGCACATGTAATGGCGAGGCCCAGAGGCTGTGGGAAGGCCCATGAATGTTTTTAGCGAACATATCTGTAACCTTGGCATGCACAACCTGTACCTCAGGTGGGATGCGCAGTATGATCGTTGGCCGATCGGAAGGGTGTGACCGGTTTTGATGCAGTGTCTTGCACAAGGGCTTGCCCCAGGGCGAGGTCACTGAGTCCGAAAATGTCCGAAAAATGTCGAGAAGTCTTTGAGTCTGCACTTTAAGCAAGGTCGATATCGATTGTCATCATGTTTGTGAATGCGTCCGTCCAGATAGAGGCTACCGGCGGCAAGCGGGAGCTCGGACAAGGGTGGTGTCGAACACGGATTTTCGACTCCTCGAGGGAAGAAAGCCTGCCCCTGAATATTCTAGGTGGTAGCATTCGAAAAAAAATCCGAAACTCAGAAACAGCTGAAAAAGTGTGTTCGCTTTGGTTGGGACGACAGGTGGAATAGCTCAACGTCGCGTATAAACAGATGAATAAAGGCCGCGGCGATGGTGGGAATTGACTTCGTGCAACTAAGGTGGCGGCTTTGGATGGCAGGCAACAGGGTATATAAACAACAATCGGGGCGACGAATTGTCATGTTAGGAAATGAAGAGCGGAAATTCTTTGTGGAGGACACCGTGCAAGCAGCTGATGAGATTCATGGTGAGTGAACAGTGCAACAAAGACGGGACAAGGACAACACAAGCGCTAACAACTGAGTTTCCGTTCTTGCGTTCTTCAATAAACTCAATTGTTATTAAGCGCTTGTCTAGTCTTTGTCCCGCCTTTGTTACACTGTCCACCATGAATTCTTACCAACTCGGCCAACTCTCAGCTGTACTGAGCTGATGAGAGCCTAATGGCTCGACAGAAAATTTCAGCCGAGAATGTGATCATGTGATCAGGGCCCGGATTACGGAACTCGCTCCGACCGCTCTACAATTGAGAGCGCTCTAAAATGCCCGCTCCTATTGGTCGCCGGCGCCATTTTGAAAAGTTGCGTCACGGGAAGCTGCAATGGCGTCACGGACAAGAAAAAACGCATGACGTTGAACACCTAATTATGCCCGCGGTTTTAGACTGTTTTTTGCGACCGCGAAGAGTCGGTCTACAGAGTTTTAGAGGGAAAATGGCGGCGGCGTCGTCTGCTGTTTATTGGTGGCGGAGGCGGCAACGTCGGCGCCAGCAACGACGAAGGACGGTGTACGAGGACGAGCTGTTCCGTCGGTTATTTCGACTCGATAAGGAGAAAGTGGAGTGGTTGTGCGGCGAACTTGCAGACGAACTGCGAGGCGTACGGACGAGCGTTTTGTCGGTGCGGCGGCAGGTGCTGTGCGCTCTCCGTTTTTTTGCCTCCGGGGGCTTTCAAGTGTGCGTCGGCAACGAGCAGACCGTCGGCCTCGCACAACCGACGGTGAGCAAGTGCGTGCGGCGTGTGGCTGAGGCCATCTGCAAAGTCGGCGCACAGAAGGGATGGGTGCGTCTCTCGGCGCACCCCGAGGAAAAAGCGGCAGCGAAGGCGACCTTCCTTCCCCGCGGCACCATCCCCGGCGTCGTCGGCTGCGTCGACGGCACGCTGATTGCCATAAAAGCGCCGCGGGGAGACCCAGCAAATCGGGCAGCATTCTGGAGCCGCAAAGGATACTACGCGATGAACACCATGATCGTGAGTAGACTGGCTTTCTGACCGCATGTGTTCGAAAGCCGCGACCTCGACTGTGGAAGTTCACGTCCAAGATTGTCTTCCTGTGTTTCTCGCAGATCTGCGACGCAGACATGAAGATCCTTGTGGTCGACCCTCGCTGCCCGGGGTCTTGTCACGATGCCTTTTCTTGGCGCTACTCACGGCTGCGTCGGAAGGTGGAGCACGGGCTGCTGGAGGATGGAGAGTTTCTTCTGGGTAAGCAGCCTATTGATCATCGGGCCACTTCGACAGCACGTATTAAGCTACAGCAGTGGCTCATACCTAAATGAGGTGGGTTATAACATGGATGACATGCAACAGTATGATGTATCGTATTTATTTTTGTGTATTTACTGTTACTGCTGGTGCAGAGGCACAAGAAACATTGTTATAAAGTGAATCGTATTTCAAGCGTAAAACACCAAGGCAGAAGAGGTGTGCACATCGTTATTGTCGTGTAGGATATCACAGTACATCATTAACCTAGAAGGCTGTGCTTACAGAGGTACCCCTTAGTCATGAATATTCTGCATGCCTATGAATTCTGGTTCAGCATACTGGCTTTGAGCTGCTTGATATGAATCATTTATTACATAGGCAACAACACACTTCACTGCAAATTTTGGTCGTGCAGGAGACAGTGGATATCCACTGGAGCCGTGGCTGCTCACACCAATGTCAGGGCATCCTGGTGCAAACACTGCAGAAGGGCAGTACAACGCAGCACACGCCTCAATGCGATGTGTTGTGGAACGCTGCATTGGTGTTCTCAAAAGCCGCTTCCGGTGCCTTCAAAGGTACCGGACACTCCACTACGAGCCGGAGCGGGCGGTGGTCATCATTGCAGCGTGTGCTGCGTTGCACAACATCTGTCTTGAAGAAGCCCTGGCTGCAGACGAAGACGACACTACTGATGACCCTGACAACAATGGACCACCTCTGCTTGCCGGGTACTTGGCGGGGACAGGATCCCGCATGACCTACCTGCGTGGTAGAGCCATGCGAGACCGTATAATTGGCCTCTTTGGCACAACCCGTCCGCAGAGCCAAGCACACCTGCAGATGGTGCGACGACAGCAGCAGCGGCAGCAGCAGCAGCAACAGCAGCACCACCGGCAGTAAGCCCTAGACCACCTGGCAGCTGTGGCTGCAATGACTCGCCGTGCTGGCGTGGCGAGTTGTCGTAGCCACTCTTGCTACGGGCAGTGCCATTGCCCTCTGTTAGTGCGCGAGCCCCTGTGTGATATGATGCCCTTGGCCACTGGTAGCCACATTCCAGCATTTGTAAATTACTTTTTCTTACGTGTGCTTGAAAGCCTCCAGTGTCAAGATATGAAGTGCACACACCAACTGCTGCTCCACCGGCAGTGGTCACCAGTACACCTTTCAGTGCATCAGCAAGCTTGCCGCACAGCTACCGCACTTTCTTCTTCTCAAGTCGAAATACACGCCGAAACAGCTCGTCCAACAAGTGAAATGCATCCTTGTACACCGTCTTTCGCCGTTGCTTACGTCGACCTGCCCACTTAGGCAAACAGTTGCTTGCTGTAACTATGTGTTTGATGAATGTGCACGAGGGAAAAGTGTGGTGTGAAGACTGCTAGGAACCAGTAAAGCGTTTGTTTTTGCACCACGTTTATTCATTGGTCACAATAATTTTTTTCGCCACAGCTGTTCATACTAGTTTGCCAACTGTAACACACAGCAGGGAAACAAAAGCATGCAGCATCAACAGTGATTTGCATATGCCTTGTCGAGTGCTGAGCAGAGATTGCACAAGAACAGTTGTATCTTACACTCTGGCCAAACGGGCGAGTTGGCTGTACATTTTTAAGGCGAACAGTGCGAAAGACATAGCCGGAAAGCACAGGAAACACAGGATGAGCACTCGTCCTATGTTTTCTTTGCTTTCCGTCTAAGTCTTACACGCTGTTTGCCCCTTAAAAAAAAAGCTTCATCTTGACTGCCAGCTTGAATGCTAGTAATCACAGGTTTGGCATGTTGTGCAGACTTGTAGGCTCGATGCAGCCCTGGTTTGCAGTTTTCTGAAACACATTGCATAACTGGTGGAATGCACAGCAAGTGCTACACAAGACATTGCTCTTCGTAGATTTTACTGGACTAAAAAATCATGTTACGTGTAAAAGACACACGAGTATCACAGACGATGATGCCAACATGGCTGCGTTTGAAGTTGTAAAGGGATCCACAAACGAGAGATATTAACATTGTTGCATCATACGTTTAAAGGCGGAGCTCAAGCATCCGCCAAATTTTTTTTTGCCTGCATTCAACACTAGTTCAGAAGCGACTTTGGACGAATGCTGGCAAGCCTCATTTTTCCTCGGGTCTACTGAGGATAGAACATGTTACAATGCACACAATGGACACTTTACGGAAAAGCAGGAAAAGTAATGCGAAAAAAAACGACTCAGGAACATGCAAGCAACCTTAACAGACACAAAATCGAAGTGTTCAAAATTTATCCAGAATCCCCATATTATGGTGCCCTTCATAACTACAGTCACTTCAGAACAACTTTGCCCCACATATTGCAATGAAAGAAAACAAGCACTAGAAATTGCACCTTGTGCACCTGCCACAGCTGCAGGTAAACATTTGAAAGGAATGGAAAATAAAAGAGTATAGGAGGCTTTCACACCTGGCAGAGCTTAAATTACATAACTGGAATAAAATAAACAGTGTGAAGCATCCGGGCCTGCAGAGCTTACAAGAAATAAAAAAATGATGCTATGGCACATGACAGAGATGATCTTGAATAAATACAAAAACAGAAACCTGACAGAGAAGCAGACAATGTAAATAAACAAACACATAAAACAGAAATTTTAACAAGCAAACTAAAAATAGTTCAATGAGTCTGCACCTGGCAGAGAAGTAAATAATGTTCTTGAATAAATATAAACATATGAAAAGGTTCTTTCATAAAAATAAAAACAAGCAAATAATGACATAAATATGAACAATTCAATGTGGTGCAGGTGGCTCAAGCTGCTTTTGTAAGATTAGCGTCAGTAGGTTCACATTCTGGATGAGCAGCTCTTGCTGACCATTTGACGCCTGCACAGCATCTGTCACCTCCCATATGGTCTGCATGTAAAAATACTTCCAATTACAAATTATTACTGACAACCAATTTTGAGATCTCGCTTAAGCTCTATGTAAAATTTCAGGTGCTGAGATATTTTGGACAAAGTATGGCTGTAGAAGACTCGTGTCAGTTTCATAAACTCAGCTGTCCCAACCACCTCCCACAAGAGGCGTCAAAACAGAAGTAGAGGTGCTCAAAAGAGAGCACTGATATTTATGCTTCAGGTGACGGCTTCGACTCTTCAAAGTGCAGTGTGCGCAGCGAGTACACACCTCCAGCATGCTTTGCTGAAAAGCAGCGTCCTGGCGGTTCCGGGCGGCAGTAAGGGAATCCAAACGATGCGATTCATACAGCATCTGGCGCAGCACCTTATTGGCCCCATCGTCTCGCCGTCGCTTCCCAAGAAGGCTAGGCGTGGCACGTGTTGAGGGCTGCAGTGGGGGCTCTGGTGTGTGCTGCTGTGAGGGCTGCGGCGAGGGCACCGGTGTAGCTGTCGGGAAAGAAAATGTGCTCATCACGTGGGGGAATACGCAAAACATTTGGTACAATGTGTTAGAGGACTTGACATAAATATACAGGACAGCAATCTTGGGCAGCATTGTAGTAGCATATTTCATGTGCACATTTGCTAGACTGCTAGGAGATGTCACAGCCTCACTGCAAGAGAAATAAACATTCTGCACTGCGTGGCAAAGCCAGAGAGAGATAGTTTTGTGTGTACTGTAGAATCTCTGCAGTATTTTGGCTACTGCTGCAAATGCTGCCAGAGAGTATAGTGCTATTACCTTCAATCAGCTGCCAGAAAGGGTAGTATGGAGCTTGAATAATGGAAAGCCAAATCACGGTCTGTGGGGCTCCGTGTGTCTTGTCGACAACTTGCTGAGGCTCCCCGTTCATCTCCTCTGCTGTAACAGGGTAAAAGGTGCGGCTGATTGGTACTGGCAAACCATGAAACTAAAAGAGCACTAGCAAAAGAGAAGCAATCAATAATGCTCAACCACTTGTCTATGCATTCCTGCACCTCCTCCGAGACTAAAATACACCACAGATGGAATAAACAGTGCTAGCAAGGCGCAAGGCAAAGACATGTTTTTAAACGGCCGACCCCTTGTTGTTGAGAATCGACGCAAGCTGGATCCACAGCTCGCGCTTTTCAACAGCTGTGTATGAGTTTGTTAGGTCGGCAGAAGCCCGAGCCAAGAGCGGATGGCTCTTCATAGACTCTATTATGATTAGCTCTTGCTCGCTCGGCATTCTTCGTGTTGGCGCCATTTCGAGACTATAATTCCCGCTTAGAGAATTGCAGCAGCGAACACAGCGGGGAAAACAAACAGGGAATAGTTTCTGTTCCGCTTTTCGAAAGCAGGGAATAACAGGGAAAAACCTTTGCTCTGAGTTCGGGCTAATATGTTTTTACAGGAACATATGCGTGTGCTGCGCTGCAGCAACTTATAGCACAGCCAAGAACGACCGAAAACGAGCAAGGTTGTTAGCGTGCGCCCAACCGCCTTGCTTGGTTCTTGCTCCTTCCCAACTGAATCATTTGTGCCAGACGTTTATGAAGCCAAAAAAGTTGATTTTATCCAACAAGCCGTGCTTCGTGGACGTCTTGTATTTGCTAAAGTGAAAGAAACAGAACCCAAATCATATGCTTGGCATGTGGCATCTTTAAACCAATAACACAGGCTTACCTCAAGTTGTCTTCGTCGATTTTCGGGCCCGACGTTTCGTGCAGGTTCCTTTCTGGAGGCCCGTGACCTTCACTGGCTTCGATAATTGTTATCCGCTCACTTTGGACAACCAAATAGAACCTTGATTTCAGACGACGCCTAAAAAAGCAGGAACTAGCCGTGGGATCAGCTGTTTTTTAGAAGGCCGCCATGTTCAGTGTTTACATCTGCCAGCGCGCCCTCATGGCAACAAAACTTACCCACGAAAGCAGTTATTTACAAAAGTGAATGTCCTTCTTGTTTTACTTCATGGCAGTGAGAGTGAAATACACTTTTATGAAAGAATAAAACAATGTTTATTTTATTCACTGCGTATTCTTATAAAAAAGTTAGCATACGGCCCCTTGCCGTGCAAATTGGCCTCTTGTCGTTCAAATAAGCGCTTCCGGGCCGGCACCCTACTAGCCATTGGTTGATTCCGCGTTCCGTCACGCGTTGACGTCTAGCCTTGTCGTCATGCTGTCGTCATTTTGCCGTAACGCTCTACAACTTTAGAGCGAGTTCCGTAATTCGGGCCCAGGTGTTTAAGACGGTGAAGCCCAGCGGGGTATTGTGGCCGGCAGTACTGACTCTCCGTCACCATACGTAGTTCCACCGTGCGTGACACGCACACGAGACGTGGCAGACGTGAGGATTATGCGGTGTCAACGGTGGAGGTCTGCGATTATCACGGGGAAGTACGCGCGGGCGTCCGTCAGTGCGTGCACAGGATACATGCTGACTTCGACGTCTAGTGGATGGGATTGGGTGGTCAGTAAACGATTTCCGTGTCTGGTTATGGACGCAGCGTAACATTTTGGAATAAGGCTTGCATAAGGGCCAGCTTTTTGAACTCGATGCAATGTACGCGCTACCTAGCAGACAAGATGTTTGAAATCTTCCACACCACTGGTAGTCGGGCGCCGGAAACAGGAAAAGCTGCCTGCGTCTCGGAGGGCGTAAATTGTGCGAAAACATACCCAACCCACAAAGAATGGCTATGAAATAACAGAGACCGAAAAGTATTTCGTAAATCAGCAACTGAAGCTCCGAAATCAGGTAAAACTGGCAGATTCGAGGTCATGAAATGTAAGACCAGAGGAAAGAAGCCGCTGAAGCGATCACCACCAATTTTGAACAGCCCAGTGTAGATGAGAAAGCACTGAAAAAAGAAGAAGACACCACTAACAGCAAACACATGTGCATGACTGGGACTAGAAAAGCTGAAGGAAAAAGTTGAAGGAAAGGAGGATTTCCCTCTTTGACCATATTTGTCGATTAAAACTCAAAAGTAGGAAATACCAATAGGGAGCTTGGAGGAAGAAAAGAGCGCATGGCAAAGCCATGTAGCTCGATATTTGCAAATGCATTTATCTTATCTGATAAGTGATGCATCAAATGTGATGCAAGGTTCGGAGCAAGTTATTGGGTGCCTGCAGAAGGTGCACCCAGTGACTTGTATACCTTCGAACTCAATGACATATATATTACGCAATACATCAGATGCAGCGATTTCTTCAGTAGAAGAAAGCACGAACACCTGGGGTCTACACGGTTCTAAAATCAATGTGAAACGAGTGTTGGCGGATTCACTGATCCCGACCGCAGCGGTCGAATTTCCATGGAGGCGATATTCTAGAAGCCCGTGTACTGTTCGCTCCCAGTGCACGTTAATTAACCCTCAGGTGGTCGAAATTATCCGCAGCCCTCCACTACGGCGTCCCTCGTAGCCTGAGTCGCTTTGGGACGTTAAACTTCATAAAGCCATAAAACCAATCATTGAACTCAAGCAAGCGGCCGTAGCCAGAGCGATGGGCAAGCGCGCTGAAGCCACGGCCGGTTTGGTTTTTTTTTTTTTTGGGGGGGGGAAAGGAAATAGCGCAGTATATGTCTCATATATCGTTGGACACCTTAACCGCGCCGTAAGGGAAGGGATGAAGGAGGGAGTGAAAAAAGAAAGAGAAATAGGTGCCGCAGTGGAGGGCTCCGGCATAATTTCGACCGCCTGGGAATCTTTAACGTGCACTGACATCGCACAGCACACGGGCGCCTTAGCGTTTTGCCTCCATAAAAACGCAGCCGCCGCGGTCGGGTTAGGAACCGGGAACTCCGGATCAGTAGTCGAGCGCCCTAACCACTGAGCCACCGCGGTGGGTTACTGCAACTGATTTGCATGTGCTTGGGATCTTTATATGCCTTTATATCTTCATATAGGGGGCGTCCAGCCTTTAACTGCAGTTAAATAACATGAAAATTGTAGCATGCTTTGCTACGTAGATGACGTTTTGCTATGCTTCGATGGAGGAGAGGCGGGTGCAGTATAGACGCAACTGAGAGTGTCGCTATTTTAAAATGTACTGACTAAGCTAGATTCACCTCATGATTTATCAGAAAGGTAGACGATAGACAGAAAAATCCTGTACCTCGAATTACAAGAAGGTCCGACGCTCACTTGCTGGTGTCACGACACTAAAACTTAAAAAGCCTATGAGACCTGATTCAAGTCATTTGAAGCGCATAAAAAGAAGCAGAGCCTATGCTTGCACGTCACAGAGCATTTTTAAGTCCTGCGAAAAGAAAACAAACGAGAGTATGAATATGCAAAATTGTTATCATTTCATTAGAGCGGTGAGAAAACAGGTAAAACGAAACTGCGCGATTGCATGCATACGACATTGCTTGTACTCCATATATTCTGTACTTCTAAGTATACGTGAGCAAAGAGGAAAAATTCAGGGGGCACTTTGTTGACCTAAAGTGCGGTGAGGCGAACGCCTTTAGCGCGGCGTGGCTGCTTGTGTCACCGATGTGTGGTTGAGATGTTCATTAAGTACACAATTGTTTGTGAACCTTAAATGCTGGAGACACTGGAGGGCGTTTGGGAGGAATCCGTCTGATTCGACGCCTTTCCGCAAATACTCTCAACTAGCGTCCTTACGCTAGACAAAAACTATTGGGGGACTGTAAAAAAGAATGAAAAATAAAGTGTTCCTGCCCGTGCCACTAATTATGAAGAGAACTTACAGTTGACGCCATTTGATCGACAGCTATAGTGTGACAGATTTCGGCTCTGAGGGACGGACGGACAACGATGAGCCATTAAAGGCCTTAATAAAGTGTTGCAAGTTTGTGCTAGTGATGTGCACTGTTTTGTCCACTTGCGTCTTGTCTCCTAACTAAGCAGCACGGTAAGCAGCGGGAGGTCTTGACGGTAGCGCGAGCAGGAGATGTCTGGCGGAGGCGAAGGCCATGAACTGCGGCTGTGTCGGGCAATGTGGCCGAGGAGGCTGACGCACTGCCGGCCTGTGGCGTGCGAAGCAGCCATAGCAACGAGGAACGCTAGGCGCGCTGAGCGTGTTGGCGAGCTCGGGCATGAAGACCGATGTGTGTTACTATACCGTTTATACCCCACTCAGATTAACAAAAGGCGCAATGGTCTGCATCTTGTGACAGTGGCTGTGCTAGCCTGCATTTGATGGGAATTTCACCTTACTGACATTTTGTGACTTCAACATCGACATGGGACAGTGGGACGCGCAGTGGTTCGTGCATTCTTTTTTTGAATTTCGCACGCTTGCCGTAGAGGCATAATTTCGGTTCGCAGCATACTAATTACAGCAGAGTTTTCTTCATCCAAGCGGCCAGAGGCCTCCAAGGTCACCTCGAGCAACCAGACTCTCACTGATGCAGACCACGGCTGACGAGTAGACGACTAGGATTACTATTAGCTACGTTATTAACCACTGCATTAACTAGCCGCCGCAGTGGCTCAGCGGCGAAATTCTAGAGCCCCCTATACTGTGCGATGTCACTGCACTTTAAAGAACCCCAAGAGGTCAAGGTTATCCGGAGCCCTTCACTACGACCTCCCTCATAGCCTGAGTCGTCTTGGGACGTTAAACTCCCACAAAGCAAACAAATTCCATTAACTAGGCCTTGTACTTGATCTCCCATGGGCACATAGAGTGCGCGGAAAGGTAATGGTGAATATGAAGGCGATTATTATGTTTTAAAAGGCGTGATGAAAATCATGCTGAAGCCAGAAATTTGGCTGATTAGGCAGACAATCAGAGCGATATCATCTCCAACACTAAGGACTTGATAGGAATCTGTGGACATCTGAGACGACCTGCGAAGACAGCCACGGTAGTGAAGACTGGAATGGCTTCCATGTCAAACGCAAGAGTGGCCAAATACACAACATGGAGAAAATCTGCTCAGTTCCGCTATCATTATTTGTTAACCATCATATAATGCACTACAAGGGGCCATTTCATGCCAGCACCTGCCAATGAAAAATTACTTACTGGCCACAAGTCAGGAACAATACTGTTACTTTCAAAGGTCCATGTAGCTAATTTGTGCATTTATGTATATATGTAATTTGTCCATTGGGAGCCTGCCTTATATTTTGACTTAGCTTGCACTTGCATGCTGATATTTCCTATCGAAAAAATAAATATTCTGTCATATATTTAGTAGTACTGTAAAATGAAAAGCACCTGTCTATGCTATAATGTTAAAAGCAGTGCGTTTTGTTTTGTGCATTCTACACGTTCATTTCTGGAGCTTTAGAAGCGTTGCAAAAGTGACAACTATAACGCAAACAACCTTTAAGTCGAAGAGAGCACGTGGACTTATTATACCGAACATTAGCAGAACAATCTTAGAACAGTGTGCACTGAGGAATTATGGTTTATTCCAACAGAACTTCTCATGCGTAATACTGAACACCAAAACATTATCGCGAATTATTATGTTTTTATTTTCTCTGTATTGTGGTCTGCTTGCGCTAGTTACCTGCAAAGTGTTTCATCTCCGACCTTCGTGCATTTCCCTATCAAGTAGGTCTCGATCACATAGCGCAGCAAAGAAGAAAGCGCAAGAAACGAAAATGATCAGTGTATTTAAAGGTAAACAGGGAAAAATGGCTCTCCAGATGGTTTACCGGTGGCTATAAGCAGAAATTTATCTGTTGCGGCATTTACTTTTGCCAGAGCTCATAAGTTTTCACCCATATGAATACCCGAAAGCACACCCCGGTGATGACGTCATTAGCTCAGTGAAGTCATTTCAAAACCAAGTATCTACGTCCTAGAAAAGCCCTTAAAGGGCGTTTCTCAACATGCTCCACGACGTTTACATAGAAATTTCGGAAGGCCCAGTGTCTTACATAGAGATCACACAACACTGCAGACTACGGCGGGTTAAAAAGTCTCCAGCTGATGCATGTTTAAACAATCGGAGCCAAGCCACCCCTTGGCGTCGCTTGCACAACTAATTTCTGAACTCGGTGTTGTGCAGCCTCTACTACCGGGGTCGGTATTCTAGCCAGTGCACGCTATTTAGAGTCAGAGCTCATCTCAATCACATCCTCTGGGAATGCCCTCAGGCACGCTCTGAGGGAAGAAGCATAAAGGATTAGGACTAATGGGAGACCTTAATCCTCAGCTCCTAGCCGGAGGTTGAAGTGAAGACCGTCCGACTGGCCGAACCCGCCGCTAGGGCCCAAGGACTCCTGACTGTCGTCTAGGTGGGAAGGCTAAAACGTTCGCTGCATCTGTTGGACAAAAAAGGTTACAGTCCAGAAAGTGCTGAAGTTAAAGACAGCCTATTTATCAGGCGCATTTAAAGAAATGCTGGCCCCGTGAAGACAGCTGCCTACAATGCTGACGAAGTAGAAGCGTCTTAGAGCCATATTATGGGTTTTTAAAGCTTGGTACGAGAAAAACCGGGATACTCTATGTAGCATGCCTCGTATAGCAGTGTGAACGCCTGTCCTCGTGGAATTTTATGACGTGTTTAAATTCAGTAAGAACTGCGAACATTTTAGAGCTAACCACAGCGGTTTAGTACATTAATGAGCGGAAGCTGTTATAGCTTTGGGTTAGGCATTTAGCCCTTCACTTGGCCGTGGAATCTACATCGTCAGGAGTAGGAAAAACTGTAGCCGTGCCCATGCAAACCAGCCAAATTCGTCGCCTCCCACATTTTCTCTCTTTCCCCTCGCACCTCTCTTTCTCTCGTCTCCCCTAAAAGTTGAGAGGAAGATTTCCTTCTTCACTGGAAGAGCGTAAGGATATAATATGCCATTCTTTTTAATGGTGAACTTAATAAATAGTTTTTTGAGCATAAAGTTGCATGTGCCACTGGTTACATGAATCGAGGATATTCCTCAGGTTAGAATTGAGGAAGACTTGCTCTTCACACGTAATTACATTAAACAAAACACGGTCATCTGCAAGCAGCCCATTTTGAATGTGATGAATGAATACTTATCAATATCGTTCACATATATAAAAAAATAACAGGTGACCAAAGATGCTTCCTTGTGGGGCACCACTAGGGACAGGACGGTTATATAAATAACGGTAACGAACACTAACCAATTGCATTTAGTTAGATAAGTAAGCTGAAAGCCTTAATCTTAAGCCTGAACTTTAATCTTAAGACAAGTGACTTATTGAAGCTTGTGGAATAATTCAGAACGGGAGACAGGATCAAGTGCTGCTCTGAAATCCACAAAAATTAGAACAACTTGGTCGGACATATCAATGACAGATGCGAAACTATGAACAACCGATGTCAGCTGCGTGATTGCAGAATGGCTGTTCCTAAACACAGGTTAGACATTAGAGGGAAAATATGAAAACTGATGATGTACTTAGCGATGATGCGTTCCAGCGATTTGCAACAAGCAGAAGTGAGAGATACGGGACGATACGGGACAGTCGCACGTTAACGGGCGAGGAGGATCATCGAGAGGTACCGGAGAGGTTAGCAAAGTGCGCTTGGCAATGCGCTATCGCCTCGCTCACTTAGTAATCATAAGGGCGCTTAGTTGATGAGTGAGGAGGATACGTGACCCAAAAGTAGACATATGGTCCATCGTAAACGGTTTCATACTCAACAGAGCTCACATAAAAGCTATACTCTTCCAAGCCAAGAGCAAAAGCGCTACATTGCCTGGTGACAGCACACTTAACGCTGCAGAAACTGAACTTGTGAGTACCGCAATAAAAACCTTGGGGGTCATTTTTGAGCATAATATGTCATGGAATCGCCATGCGGTTTCATTTGCCAGGAAATTGTCACAGGTTAGTTGGACTAATCTTTACCCTTCGGTATCTTCCCCGAAATGTAAAGCTGCTTATATCAATGTCTATTTTTATGAGTCACCTGATTTACTGTAACCTCTTCTGGGCTATTATATCTCCGAAATAAATCGGCTGTTTACGTTTCAGAAGAGGTTTGTCCATGCGATATGGAATGTAACATGGGATAGCGCAAGTGAACCTCTGTTTCAAGAAATTAAATATATAACGTTCACAATATGTACAATCGCAGATTGTCATGTGCCTATATTAAGGAGTGTAAATCGAATGATCTTCATATTCATTCAATAACCAATATAAAGCAAAATGTATTCGATTACCAAACACGATCTCCGGAATATTGGTATGTTACGCACCCGCGGACTAATTATAGTTACAAAATAATTGCTTACACGTTGCCAGTTCTACTGAATACTCTTATGTATAAGAATGTCGATATTTCCTTTGCACATTATCTAGCATTCACAATTATTTTTGCTGCTAACTTTGCGTTTCTGTCGTTTTGATTATTTGCGAGTCTCTCAAAATATAGTTTTTCTGCATGACTGCTACGAAAATTCCTTGTTATTAAATTTATTCCATGAGTTATCTCAGTGCCGTATATTTAACTATATTTAACTGCCATTTTCATCATTTCAATTACACTGGCAGATTTTTCTGTTTTCGTTTTTATTTCGTTGTGCTGCTTTGTCTTTGCTTTTTCTATTGCTTTGTTATTCCAAAAGCCCAATTGTTCCCGTCCTGTTGCTGCCATGAACAGGCTTTAGGACAAGTCAAGCTGCTCGCCGCAGCTTTTTTTTCAAACCCGCCCGTAATTTACTGTACCTCTTTTATTAGAAATAAATTATTGTATTGTATTGTATTGTATTGTACTGTACTGTACTGTACTGTACTGTACTGTACTGTACTGTATTGTATGGATTTCCAGCAAGTGGAATGGAGAGCTTCCACAGTCTCGGGAGTACGGGGCACTGAAGCACCTACATATACACGAACACTGAAGTACGTAGTCGTTACGCCAGTGGATTGAACAGGATGGCGCGAAACGGGTAGGTTGGTATACCTTGGACCGCGCCGAGGTACAGTAGTACATTGGAATGGGAGCAAGCTGTTACAAATTCCACAGTTTAGAGTTTATCGCAGAAGAGCTTAAACACTGCTTAATTTTAGGGCTAAAGTTTTCTTAACATCGGCATCAGAAGCAGCAGCCTAACTGCCTCCACTGCAGGGCACAGAACGCATCGTCTTTATATCTCCAATTAACGAGTTGCGACAACCTTGTTCTCGCACACTTCCTAACCTTACACGCTCAGCTGACTTTCTGCCGCGCCGTGCTGCGCTTGTCGTCTGCTGGAATCTGTTCCGTTCCCATATGGGACATCGCGTATTTTGACTTCGCACTAAATGCCCCGCCCATAGTCGTCTCTTCCGCCGCCGCGGTGGCTGAGTGGTTAAGGCGCTCGGCTGCCGGCCCGAAAGACGCGGGTTCGATCCCGGCCGCGGTGGTCGAATTTCGATGGAGGCGAAATTTTAGAGGCCCGTGTACTGTGCGATGTCAGTGCACGTTAAAGAACCCCAGGTGGCTGAAATCTCTGGAGCCCTTCACTACGGCGTCTCTCATGGCCTGAGTTGCTTTGGGACGTTAAACCCCTATAAAACCAAACCATACCATAGTCGTCACTTCTCAGTTTTAACTAGGATGTCAATAAATCGCGTTTGTTCATTGACACACTCTGCTGTCGTCTCGTCTGGTGGGGGTGATGCAAATGTGCAGGCAGGATTAGACTTACAGTGCCCTGTCGACAATTGCTCCTCCTAAGTCACTCATTTAAATGATTGTGTCTGTACCACTGTTCCCACCACTGTTGGCCCACCATTGTTGGCCAGTGTCCCATGAAAACTTCGAGAGTGATTGCGACACTAACCGCCACTCAGTTCGGAAGCCCTCGTGGTACACGATGCGAGCGAAGTTGTCCGAGAGAACGTTCAGTCTCCTCATGTTTTCGGTCTCTCAAAACGTGACACCCATCAGATTACCTTTCCGAAGCTTTCTGGATTGTTCTCATCTTTATTTCAATCATTTGAGATAGCCTCCACACTTCCGCCTGATTGGTGATGACTTGCAAGAAACAAGTGTTGTAACTGTCATCTTGAGTGATATTGGCCAAGTGCTGTTGATCACCTGTAGGTGCCTGCCAAATGCATTCCACCACATTTTTATTCTTCTTGTTTTCTTCATTCCCGTGGTTCGGGGCCAAGGTTACTACTTTCTCGAATTAGATCTCTTCCTTGGCAGCTTCCAATTATTCGTTACATAGTCTAAACTGTTGCGGCCTTCAGTTACTATTGCAAATTAGTGTAAACATTTTCACACTAATCTTGAGAATCGCTGTTGGGCTTTCTTCTATGTTGCAAAGAAATCAGAACTATGTATTAATGCTCGAATGTCTTACGAGCAGCATGCCATTTCGCAAGCAGGATTTTATCGGCAAAATTTCTGAACGCCGAGGCATCTTCACAACTTACCTTGCATGGCGATTGAGGACGGTAGTACCATAACTCTGTCCTATCTGTGACTGGATTGCTGCATATAAACGTACAACCCGACGGGAGGCTGCTTTTCTGAAAGCAAGCCAAAACAATACAGGCTGTGAATACAGTACGTGCCAAAGACGTTGAAAAAGGAGGACGGAGGGATGTCTTCGTGCTTGGCGTTATGCGCCCTTGCAGATCAGCTGCCCTTGTGCCTGTTTTTTCTACTACAAATACGCCTGCATCTTTCGCAAGAACATCTACCGGTAGCACTACTGAAGGATATGGGGGCGGGTGTTGATACCTGCGCGTTTCGTGCCGGCTGAAGCGCAACACACAACCTCTATTGCGACAGGTGCGCCCGATAAACAATGCGCATCCTAATGCTTTCGTCCCGATTTGTGAACGATTTTTACGTCGTACTGTTGCAAGCAAATGCTCCATCTAGCCAAAACGTCCTGATTGATCTTTGAATCTCGCTAGCAGGATAAGGAATGGTGATCGCTGATAAGACAGAAGGGTCTCCCATAGGGGTACGGTCGGAACTTTATGATGGCCCATATAACCTGGAGACATTAATTCTCAGTCGTAGAATAGTTGTCGTGGAGTGCGTAAGTATTCGGCTCGCGTAAATGATGAACTGTCAATCTGTCTGCACGAGTACCAGCTAGTCTGCACGAATAAGTTACCCTGCACGAGTACCAGGAAACTGCACCGTGGTGTTATCGTGACGTCGTTATCGACGATACGCAGAACGTTGTTGCAGAACTCTCGGGTGTCGGAGCATGCCGTGCCCCGTTTGCTCGCGAACATGACCTGTTCTTCCTAAAAAGCAATCACAGCGCCGTTCGCCTGCAGGAACTCTACTGCCAGGATTAAGTCTCTGGAACACTCGGGAAATACGAAAAATTCGATGGCGTACGTGGAAGCACTGATGCCAAGTCTTGGTTTTGAGGAGCCTACATATAATACGCTGGGGCAACCTAAAAAGATTGAAAAATAATAAGCCCCTGCAGGCACCACTTACGTACAGCAGGCTTAATTCAATTTGAAGATAAATGAAAAAGCCCGAGGGCAGTGGTGTAAATTTACCACCCGTAGGCGGGGAAAATGAAAAAAAAAATGAGGGGGGAGGTGAAAAGATAGCGGCCCACAGCCGGGGGAGCGGGCCTGGGGAGACTCCCCTGATCTCCCCTGGGACGTAGCGGAGTGGATGGGTAAAATGGATACGTTGTATGGTTGTCAGGAAAGGGGTTATCGGCATAGGGATGTGAATGGGGACAGCGAGTTTTTGGTTCTGATTCTTCGAATGTCTTGACTCCATTGCTGGCCTGCCTCGCCAGAACAGGGAGAGGGTCAAGATTGCCCAATTGTGCGGCCCCACTCACGGGATAGCCGACCACCCAGCAAACGCAACGGGCTCCGACCGCCGGAGACAGGGGAACCTAACCCGGGGTCAGCTACCTAGGGCCCCTCCACGACTTTCAGGGTTTGTTTCGGACCTGCCAGCTACTAACCGTTGAGTGCTTTTCGGCCAACAAAGGCTTAGGCCGTTAGCCTATCGGCCCTCCGGCCCTCGGCACCATGACCTAACACCTCCGGGTGGACCCACCTGTGCGTCCAACCAACCAACCATGCACTTATTTTCTCCCCTAGCTTGCTCCACGCTTACGGGAGTGTTCAAGGCTGGGCTGACCGGGCCACAAACCAAGAACGTGGCTTAGGGTGAGATGACCCGGGTCTACTTCGTCGGTGCTCCGCAACATCGACGGTTTTCGCACTGGTCTTACCCCTACCTCGCCTTCCTGCAATGACCCCAATGGCCCCGCGATCAGCCGTGAAGGTGCCTCCCCGAGGACACCGCTTCCGAGGAGCGTGGCTGCTGTAAGAGTCCGCGCGGACCTGGCCCCTTCGTAACCAGAAACCGGCGCGTCGGTCGCCAGACGTGCACGTCCCCACGTGCAGAGGCTAGTTTCATGTATTTGAAAACCTTTTGCACTTTGGCACATGCCTTCCGTGCCGGATTTCGTGAGTCCAGTCGGAGTGTGTCCCCAGGCCTGCCTCCGCTCAGGCATCGGACCGCACGAGCTCGACTGGCTCTCACAGTCGCCTGGGAGTCGCTGCCACTCGCATGGGGGTTCGCATCCCCAGAGGATGGACCCCGACCAACCCATTCCCACCGTTGGCGTTGCACCGGAACAAATCCTAGTAGCCGAAACTACACCAGACCGTATCTGGTGGCGGGGGGGGGGGGGGGGGAGGCGAGCAGGCCGCACAGTAATATTTTCCACTGTAGGAGGAGCCTACAGTGGGATTAAGGCTAGTCCTTAAGGGTAAAGGAGTGGATTCCAAGAGAAGGTAGGCGTAGCAGGAGGCGGCACAAAAGTTAGGTGGGCGGGTGAGTTAGTTATATTGATTTTAATGGCGCAAAAGCAACTGAGGCTATGATGCGCCAAACACACGGTTAGAGCTTTTGTTAAAGGTTACGCTTTTTATATCTAAAGTTTGTATACAACATTGGCTTCTCTGAGAAATTTAAAAATGCTTGAAAAATCAACCAGTGCTTTATCTCCTAAATGTAACATGGGGTGTAGTGGGATGTATTCATTGTACAATGTTGTGAAATATTTTTTCCTCAGTTCCAGTTTTTTGCATACAATTAAAATGTAATTTACCGTGAGTTCATCGCCACACATTTTGCAGAAAGGTTTGTCTTTTTTTGTCAGTAAGAAGTTGTGAGTAAGGTGTGTGTGTTCAATGCGTAGTCGACACAAAATAACTTCTATGAAACGCTCCTGATGTGTAAATGATCTCCATTCTCCCAAAACAGGTTTTATAGAATGTAGTTTGTTGTTTGTTTGTTCGTCCCATGCAATCTGCCACTTGTTCCTGAGTTTACTGTGCAGTAATTTAGAAAAATCTCTCTGTGGTATGTTAACTTGTTTTATATGGCCAATTCTAGCTTGTGCTGCGCAAGCATCTGCTCTCTCATTACCTAAAATTCCAACATGACTAGCGACCCAGCAGAATATAATGTTATGTTTTTGCTTTGTAATTTTAACTATGTTATGTATGATTTTTCCTATTATGGGTTCAGCAGCATTTGTAGAATGCAGCGCTTTTAGCATACTCAGTGAATCGGTGTAAATGATGCTATTTTTTATGTTTTGTTTTACTATTTGTTCTACAGCTACAAAGATGGCATAACACTCCGCAGTAAATACCGATGCATACTGTGGCAATCGTATCATTTTTTTTCATTTGTTCCTTGAATTACTGCACTTCCGACATGACTTTCTGTTTTTGAGCCATCAGTGTAAAATTCAGTGTAAGTGTCATATTTTTCTTGTAGTGCAAAGAACTCTTGCAGTATGTGCTCGTGTGGCATTTTCTCTTTGTTTACGTGTGCCAGTGTGAAGTCACACACCGAAGGAAGGCTGTACCATGGTGGTAGATATTCATGTCTTTGTGCAATATTAGGTAGGGCGTCCAGCACTGCTAAGTCTTCACATTTATCTTCAAAGCGCATTATTAGTGGCCTGATAAAATGTGGTTTATTATTGAATAATCTCCTAGATGGACACTTGGTAACAATGGGATAGCAGAGATGTTTAGGGAGAGAACGGGTTTTTAGGATGTACGTGCATGTTAGTGTGACTCTTCTATCCTCTAGTGTGGGCTCATTAGCTTCAACATAAAGACTATTTACCGGGGATGTTCTATATGCTCCAGTTGATAGGCGCAGGCCAAGATTATGAACAGGGTCCAGTCGTTTCAAGTAGGATGCTCTTGCCGAACCATATACTATGCACCCGTAGTCCAGCTTGGAGCGCACTAAAGAGCGATATATTTGTAATAGGCATGCTCTATCGGACCCCCACCGTTTTCGCGAGAGTACCTTTAATACATTGAGGGCTTGGGATGCTTCCTTTTTCAGGTTGTTAATGTGTGGTAGAAATGTAAGTTTCTTGTCAAAAGTGACGCCTAAAAATTTATGTGCCTGTTTCACTGGCAGTGTGGTTTGATTCAAGCACAGATTGGGATCGACCTGTAGGCCTCGTCGTAATGAAAACAAAACAGCTACTGTTCTTTGAGGGGAGAACTTGAATCCATTTTTCTCTGCCCAAGCAGCCAGTTTATTTAGTGTGATTTGTATTTGTCTCTCGCAGGTCAGTATGTTGGAAGAAATGTATGCTATCTGTATGTCATCTACATAAACTGAATACATTACGGACTTAGGTTTTACTTTGGCCAAAGAATTCATTTTTACTATAAAGAGTGTTGTACTTAAAATGCATCCCTGGGGTGCGCCATTCTCTTGGGTGAATGTCACTGATAGAGTTGCTCCTAGACGGACTCTTAATGTGCGGTTAGTCAGGAAGTCGTTCAAGCAGTTCAGCATCCTGCCGCGGATCCCTAGCTCTGCTAGGTCATGGAGGATGCCGAACTTCCACGCGGTATCAAGGCCTTCTCCAAATCGAAGAAGACCCCGATACAGTGGTGTTTGTGGATGAACGCCTCCCGGATGTTGTTTTTTCTGGGCGGACAAGGTGATCAGTGGTCGAGCATGCTTTCTTAAATCCACATTGATATAAATCTAAGAGTCGACGAGATTCAAGTGTGAAGGTCAGTCTAATGTTTATTATGCTTTCGAAAGATTTAGCAATGCAGCTGATGAGGGCTATCGGTCTGTAATTGTTAGGACTTGTTGGTTGTTTTCCGGGTTTCAGAAAAGGTACTATTATTGCTTTCTTCCACTCCTCAGGTATACTCCCAGTTGTCCATATTTTGTTAAAAAATTTCAACAATGCCTGCACGGCAGCCTCAGAGAGATGGGCAAGCATAGTGTAATGCACATTATCTGGGCCTGTTGCTGTCTTTTTACCACAAGATAATGCCCTGATCAATTCCTGGAGTGTGATGGGTTGATTGTAGTCCTCGTGCATACCTGCTGCAAATGGAAGTTTTTGTTTTTCTGCTATTGCTTTGTACTTCTGGAACGTGTTTGTGTAATTGGACGAACTGGAAACTTCAGCAAAATGCTCACCTAGTATGTTGGCCTGTTCTTCTAATGATGTTTGTGTCCCGGGTGTAGTCAATAGAGGAAGTGTGAAAGGGGTATGGTCACTACTGATTCTACGAACTTTTTCCCACATCTTTTTTGAGGTTATTAAGCTGTTTATTGAGGACACATATTTCTGCCATGAGGATTTCTCGGCATTTCTTTGAATGAATCGCGCTCTGGCCTTGGCCCTCTTAAAGGCAATCAAGTTCTCCGCTTTTGGATACCGACGCAGAGCCCCAAGCTTTATTTTGTTTTTTTTGTTAATGTGCATTCTTGCGTCCACCATACTTTATGTTTTTTGTGTACGAGTCCTGCTGTTTGTGGTATATGGCTAGTGTAGCGGCCGATATTATGCATGTAGTAAACTTTTCGTTAATTTCGTCTATAGTGAGGTCTTCACAAGATTCTTTTTCTAGTGTGGCATTAGCTGTAAAAAGTGACCAGTCGGCGAGGTGAAGTTTCCAGCGCCGTGGTCTTGTGGGGATGACTGGAGTAGACGATGAGAGGCTGATGATAGTAGGTAGGTGATCACTTCCCAGAGGGTCATTTAAAACATCTCATTTAAAATCGTTAAAAAGCGATGGTGATGCGAAAGCTAAATCGAGAAAGCTCATTTTTGCCGAGCTTGGGCAACAATAAGTGGCTTTTCCCGTATTTAAAAGACAGATGTTATTTGAGAGGATAAAATCTTCGATTATTTGTCCCCTTGAGTCGCATCGTTCGCTTCCCCAAAATGGGGAGTGAGCGTTAAAATCGCCAACTACCAGATATGGCTCCGGCAGTTGATCAATCAGGCCTTCTAAATCTTCGACTGTTAATGTGATGTGCGGGGGAAGATATACAGATCATATTGTTTTGTAGGTAACGACGCTAACTGCAACTGCCTAAAGTTTTGTGTTAAGTTTAATTTCTTGAGTAGGGACGCCGCTTTGAATGACAACTGCGACACCACCCGAGAGTCTATTTGACTGCTCGCGATCGCGTCGATAACTTTTATAGTGTTTTAAGATATTCACATGTTGCGGACCAAGATTGGTCTCCTGAAGGCACAAAACAATGGGCATTATTGACCCTAAAATATGTGTTACGTCACTGTAGTTTCTCAGTAATCCTCGACAGTTCCATTGAATCACAAAAGTCATGTTTTGTGTTGTTAAGTGGGAATGGAGCAGAAGGAGAAGGAGCCTTTTTTTCGCTCGTGAGAGCTGTTCCGCCGCTTCAAAGCAGACGGACTGGGAGTTATATCCATCACCTCAAGAGAGGGGCTGGAGGACCGCGAAGCCGCGGGTGTCTGATTTTTAGGCCTCCTCCGTTGGGGGGAAGCCCTGCGGGAGGCAGACCCATTGGATGGACCTCCTTGCTTTGGGGATGACAGAGCAGCTTTCGCTGTCTCTGCCTGGGGCGTGGGTGGCTCTGCCATAGGCTCACTGAGCGTGGCCTTGGCAGATGCCGGAGTGCTGTGTGGCGCACCGCCCCTGCGCACCACATCAGCAAAGGTTGTTTTTGTAGAGAAGGTGAAAGTTTTCTTCGCGTAGAAGAGTCGTCTCGCTTCCTTGAATGTGATGTTTTGTTTTCATTGTAATGATATCTTTTTCATTTTTCCATGTTTGACATGACCTTGAATATGCTGGGTGATCATCTCCGCAGTTTGCACAGCGAAATGCTGCTCCTTCACAGTTTTCGGAAGCATGGTCTTTTGAGGCACATTTAGCGGATGTTTTGTGGCCACGACCACTCTGTGACCCGGGTCCATATCTTTGACAATTGAAACACCTTCGTGGGTTTGGAATGTAATGGCGTACATTTATTTTCAAATAGCCTGCTTCTATGGACTCTGGAAGTGTGCTGCAGTTGAACGTGAGCACTATGTGTTTCGTTGGGATTTCTTTGTCCTCCTTTCTTATCTTTATACGGTGTACGTTTATGACGTTTTGGTTCTTGAGGCCTTCCAGCATCTCTTCCTCAGTGAGGTGCATAAAATCTGTTTCAGAAATCACACCACGGACGGTGTTCAAGGATCGGTGCGCAGTGATAGACACAATGTTGTCCCCAATTTGCACTTGGTTAGAAAGTTTGGAGTATTGGACGATGTCTTTTAGTTCAAGTAGTAGGTCACCATTGGGCATTTTTGAGAGTTTGTAGCCTGGACCGATGGCATCAGTCAGACATTTTGAGACTAAGAATGGGGACATAGTTCTTGCAGATTTTTTGTTTCCTCACTATGGAGGACATGAAATTTTGGAGATGATTCCTTCGTTTTTCTGAAGCATTGAATAGATATATCTTCGGTCCGCACTCTTTTATGAGAGCGATCAGGTTTTGAAAGGGGGGGAGCCATAAAAAAGTTTGGTGTTCGGCAGCGGTGCTAGCCGCCCACCACGGAGCCCAACATGGGGATGGGACAGGCGCCTTTATAAAGCCCTGCACCCACCAGCTATACACCGCCACTATAACCTAATACGGCATAACACAGGGTTGTCAGCCACACATGGTTAACCCTCGCCGCCTATGAAAAGTGAAAAAAAAAACCGAGAAAGGAGCAGGGGACAGGAAAGTTGTAAGAAAGAGATAGGAAAGTGAAAGATGGAGGGCAGGACAGGAAAAGGCGACTGCCGATTTCCCCCGGTCGGGTCAGGCCGGAGGTGCCGTCTACAGGAAACTGAGGCCAAAGTGGTGTGTTGCCTCCGCCGAGGGGCCTTAAAGGTCCAAACGCTCGGCATCGGCTCAACCACCAGGATCCCCTTTTCCCCGGACACGGCGATGCCACGCACGGCGAGGCGCGGGTGCTCGGGTCCGTGGTGATGCACAGTTCACCATCATCCCCTTGCGGGGATGTCCCTGCGGATGCTCGGGAACCCGTGGTGTCGCCACTCACCGTCGCGACGCCTGCAAGCTGCAGGCGCCCCCCTCCCCCCCTCCCTGCGGGGTAGGTTGGCGGGTGAGATTAAGAAGTAGACGGGCATACGGTAGGCGAAGCTGGCATATGGACAGGGTTAATTGAAATATATGGGAGAGGCGTTTGCCCTGCAGTGGGTGTAGTCAGGCTGATGAGGATGATGATGACAGTGGGATTTATGTGGCCTCCTGGAGTGCGAATGTGGGTCCCTGTCCGCTGTGTCAGAACCTTTTTATGTTGTCGGGTGAATGCACTGCTTATTGCAGAATAATCAGCACAGGTATCAAATAATGCCGTCGCCTCAGGGCCGTCTATTGTCATACGCAAATCGGACGCAGCGTATCAGAGCAGTTGCTCTCGGGCTCCGTCCAGGTGCCGACGGCACGGGGGTTACACGAGTGAGATTATGGGCATGTCCCAACGTCAGCGGATTTGTCTCCTGAGGCCGCGAGTGCCAGTCTTTCTGGCGGGGGCTCGGGAACGACGGCCAGCGAAGCTGTTCGGGCGACCGGGATTCTGGCACACCCAGAAGCTGTTAAATTCCGTTTGGCTTTTCGCTGTGGACAGGCTGTGACGGGTCCAAAACCGCGATGACCCACTGTCACCACTTCGCGCATTTTTGCGTGCGCTCCCAGACAACCTTAGAGTGTGTGGGGGTAGCGGTCTCGGTCACAAACGAGATGCCCTCGACTCAGCGTGGCAAGCTCAGCCGGAGACCAGCTACCAAGTGACAAGGGGGTTGGTCGTTTGGTGCCCAGCTTTTGCCGGCCGCAAGACAGAGAAAGGGTCGGAGCCAAAGGTTCACAAAACAAAACAAAGTTTATACAGCAAAGAGACGATACAGAGGATTTCATACAAAGTGATTTACAAATACAATGCAACTCGTGGAAAGTAACAACCGAGAGAGATTACAATTTAACAGAACCTTTGCACCTAAAGCGCACTAACACAGAGGAGGACAAGTCATGAAAACACAATTTGCCCGCCGCGGTGGCTCAGTGGTTAGGGCGCTCGACTACTGATCCGGAGTTCCCGGGTTCAAACCCGACCGCGGCGGCTGCGTTTTTATGGAGGAAAAACGCTAAGGCGCCCGTGTGCTGTGCGATGTCAGTGCACGTTAAAGATCCCCAGGTGGTCGAAATTATTCCGGAGCCCTCCACTACGGCACCTATTCCTTTCTTTCACTCCCTCCTTTATCCCTTCCCTTACGGCGCGGTTCAGGTGTCCAAAGATATATGAGACAGATACTGCGCCATTTCCTTTCCCCAAAAGCCAATTATTATTATTATTATCACCGGGCACTGTGACAGTCCGACGACCTGTGGAGCACGGCGGGGCCGATCCGCAGACTGGCGCACGTTGCCTCGCTGGTCCGTGGCTGGGCGATGGTGTTCTCGCGGGAGTCGAGCGGGCGCGCTTCTGGGAAGCTTAAACGGCGGCTCGGGCTAACAGACAGCGGTTGAAGCCCCTCATTTATAGGCGCAGACCGCGTCTGTTTGTTCTTCGTGCCAAGGCAGGCGCGCACATACACGCAGTATCAACTGTACAAGCTCCTTCTCCGTCTTGCGCCGGGCGCGCGACTCCATTAGTCGAGCGCGGAAACCACCTTCCAGAAAAATCTGGGTCATTCTCGCGACGCGAAGTCATCGGCGCTAGAGCGAAGGGGAGAGGGTATCACTTTAGTGCGGACAAGGTTACCCCGTTTCCATCGACAATGAGTAGAAACTACTCGGACATTCTAGAGAAATCGACGCCTCGCGTGGCTATGTTTACTTAAGCGCCGCATCGGCGAGCTGAGTGGAAAGGGCAGCCGCACACGCAAAGCTACACACTCTGCAGGGGTACTTCCCTGCTGTTTTTTGTTTTATTTTACAGCGCGCGGGCGCGATTGCTGACGCGCTGCGCCCTTTCTTTCTAATATGCGCCAAATTTTGTCACACTGCCCCTTCCTTTAAGAATATTGTGCAACAATGTTCACAAAACACAAAATTCGCGCGCACATGCTTGCGCTGACAAAGTGAATTGTGAATGCCAAAATACACACATTAATACCATGATGGCTGCAAGCACACGCTTGACAATTAGCAAAATTCAATACAAGCCGCCACACGGCAATACATTAACACAACGCAAAGAAGCCCACAAGTTCGAGGTATTGCTGCGCCTATATTTCCACACTCTGCGTATGGAGTCTGTTCGGGATAAATTTGCCCCGCTCGAGATTTCGGATGCGTTTGTGGCTGACTTTCTGTCTGTCTGTTGTGGCCAGGAAGAAAGTGCGCAGGCCTGCTCACTGGTTCAAGCCGAGCCACAATCGCTACCACGTGCAGATAGGAGAGTTGAAAGATGGGATTGAAAGACAGACCCGCCGCGGTGGCTCAGTGGTTAGGGCGCTCGACTACTGATCCGGAGTTCCCGGGTTCGAACCCGACCGCGGCGGCTGCGTTTTTATGGAGGAAAAACGCTAAGGCGCCCGTGTGCTGTGCGATGTCAGTGCACGTTAAAGATCCACAGGTGGTCGAAATTGTTCCGGAGCGCTCCACTATGGCACTTCTCTCTTCTTATCTTCTTTCACTCCCTCCTTTATTCCTTCCCTTACGGCGCGGTTCAGGTGTCCAACGATATATGAGACAGATACTGCGCTATTTCCTTTCCCCCAAAACCAATTATAATAATATATAGGAAGACAGGATAGTAAGGACGCGCTAAAGACAAAGGCCGATCCCGGAGGCAGTGCAATACCGGGCCAACCGGTGGCGGGAGTGAAGCATCCTTCAAACTCTCCGCCACATAATAATAATAATAATAATTGGTTTTTCGGGGAAAGGAAATGGCGCAGTATCTGTCTCATATATCGTTGGACACCTGAACCGCGCCGTAAGGGACGGGAAAAGGGAGGGAGTGAAAGAGGAAAGGAAGAAGGAGGTGCCGGAGTGGAGGGCTCCGGAATAATTTCGACCACCTGGGGATCTTTAACGTGCACTGACATCGCACAGCACACGGGCGCCTTAGCGTTTTTCCTCCATAAAAACGCAGCCGCCGCGGTCGGGTTCGAACCCGGGAACTCCGGATCAGTAGTCGAGCGCCCTAACCACTGAGCCACCGCGGCGGGTCCGCCACATTTCCAAAAATAAGTCCAATTGGACCCGTAACAGATACTCTACGGGGTCCGGACATTCGCGCCTCCTTTAGAAACGCGACTCTGGGTTTTTTTTTCCTGTCGCGCGTTCTGCTGGTTTTCCTCTTTCTGCAGAGGTTCCTCTTCCGAACGTGGTTCTGGCACTTCTACCTCCGCTTTCTACTCGTGCTCTGTGTGTTCCTGCTCAGACTATGTGCCCTTCCTCTTTTCCTTCGGCTAGGGCATCTGTTGCGAACAGATTTTAGGCCAGTTTGTTCATGACGGCTCCAGTTGTGTGTTTCTTTCTCTGCGCGCGCTTTTTTGTTTGCGCTTACGCTTCCACACTGAGTCCCTTCTGAAAGTTGGGCTCGATCGTCTCAGCTTCTTTTTCACCCTGCTGCGATGTTCGTGCAGCTTGCGTTCACCCGAATTAGCTGTCTTCAGCTTGGTTCTCTTTCGTCCTACTTCCTTCCTCATTCTTCTTCGGGGCAAGCCCGTTTCCTTTTCATTTGCATCACTCGAGATTAGTTCTCGCGATGAAGCCACTTGTTCAGTCCCCTTTTGTTCTTCGAGCTGAACTTTCTTCTCTGCCAGATGTTTTCTTTTTGGTCCTTTTTCTGAGCTTGCCTCGTGTAGCGTGCTGAGGGCACGGCTGACCAGAGGTTGGAGACGCATTCTCCTCACTTGCACTCAATTCTTTAATTCTTTCCTTCAGATGGCCACTTTCAGTGCAGTCACAAAAAGGCTTTCCTTCTACTGCGCATTCGGCTTCCCCACATGAAGAATCCTTTGACCTAAAGGTCATCAGGTGTCTATCTATACATCGTTTTCGCAGCGAGAACACTACGTATGACGTCACTACTTATGGCGTAACTATGACGTCACCAACTATCACTATGTCGACATCATGTCTGAAAAGAGCATAACTAACTAGATAATTGCCACTTTGTGATCATGTGGCAAGTCTGATGACAGCACAACGATTTTTCGTGACCACGTCTTGTGGTAAACGCCCACGCTGGCTTTTGAAGCTGATGAGCGATATGATACTTTCGCGGCCCAAGTGCTTCGAGCTTTAAGCCACGTTACATATGCCTAGGTTGTCAAAAGTCACACAGAGCGGGCCTGGAGGCGTTTGAAGAGGATTTGTTGGGAGTGCTTAAGAGAGAGGTAGGGAGGGAGCAAGTCCGAGGGAAAAAATTGAAAATTGGTTTTTGTGGAAACAAAATGGCGCAGTATCTGTCTCACACCTCGTCGGACGCCTGAAACGCGCCGGAAGCGAAGGGATAAATGGGGCACTGAAAGAAGGAAGAAAAAGCGGCCATACTGGAGGGCTCCGCAATAATGTTGACAACCAGAGGATCTTTAACGTTCTCTGAGATAGTACAGCGCACGGGTACGTTTGCGTTTCGCCTCCATCGAAATGCTGCCGCCGCGGTTGGGTTCGAACTGGGGTACTCCGGAACAGCAACCAAGCAGCCTAACCACTGAGCCACCGCGACGGGTGAGTCCGACGATGCAAGCGGTGTATTCGCGTGTGCTCTGCAAAGGTGACATTCTGCACAAAAAAATTCGAGGGCGCTTAAGCTTCGCCTTTAAGAGTGGAACGCGAAAGCGTGTTCCAGCACTGCCAGGGAGTCCACGGAACGCCATCGCCCGTTCGGCGCGACGCCTTACGTACGTACGTACGGTGAAATCGACGCGCAGAGCGGCAAACCACATAGAAGCGCTGCCAGGCGCCTTGCCGAAACGCGCAGAACTAAAGTTGCAGTCGTGGTTTGTCGGCACATCGTTCTCGACAAACCCCGATTCCACGAACGCCAGCATAACTTCCGCGCCGAACGGACGGGCAGCAAGCCGCAAGCTTCGTGGGGAACGCGGCTAGGATGTGCGTCGCGTTGTTCGCCGCTCACCGCGCGATTTCTGCGTCCCCGCACGGCGCCATTGCGCCCGAACGAGACGAGCGGGAGGCGCTGCCGTCGCGCGCTGTCTGTTGGGGAAGTGGGTGCGAGGAGGAGAATTTTTCGCTCATGGTGAGCGCCGCCGACGCCGACGACTCCGGCTTTTCTGCGACACGGGGCCCTTAACGCTGTCGCGTTAAAAATTAGGTGCGATTCAACTACAGCTGAACCTGGTTAGAGAGCAAAAGCTGAAGTGTATCGGGTAAGTATACGCGGCTTGGCCTCTAACGTTGAGTGTGTCCTGCAGCACACTGGATTGGCAGCCCTGCCAGGTGGCGGTTAAATTAATGGTTGATCGCGAGGTTGTTCACTGAATGAACGGCGCGTGTCTTCCACAACGTTGTCAGCGCTAAAGCCTGCCGCCCACATCTCTCCCCAACGCCCCGGGTGCTACGCGTTGTCAGTGCACGTTAAAGATCCCCATTTGGCCGAAATTATTCCGGAGACTTTCGCTACGGCACATCTTTCTTTCTTCCTTTCTTTCTCTCTTTCTTCCTTTCTTTCTTTCTTCCTTTCTTTCTTTCTTTCTTTCTTTCTTCCTTCCTTTCTTTCCTTCTTTCTTTCTTTCTTTCTTTCTTTCTTTCTTTCTTCCTTTCTTCCTTTCTTTCCTTCTTTATTTCTTCTTTCACTCCCTCCTTTATCCTTCCCTTACGGCGCGATTCAGGTGTCCAACTATATATGAGACAGATACTGCGGCATTTCCTTTCCACAAAAACCAATTATTATTATTATTAGTCTTTCCCCGACAGGAATAATAATAATAATAATAATAATAATAATAATAATAATAATAATAATAATAATAATAATAATAATAATAATAATAATAATAATAATAATAATAATAAATTGTTGGGGAAAGGAAATGACGCAGTATCTGTCTCATATCTCGCCCGGCACCTGAACCGCGCAGTAAGGGCAGGGATAAAGGAGGGACTGAGAGAAGAAAGGAAGAAAGAAGTGCCGTAGTGGAAAGCTCTGGAATTGTCGCCGAAGAGTTTTTGTACAGCTGCCACGCGAGGCTTGGCGATATTCATTCGCGAGCGCGACTGAAAGACTGTAGACGAGGTCGCGGTAGCCGCGGATCATTTTCTGGAGGCCTAGCGGCAAACTTGCTCATTTTCAAGGATGAGTTGGAACCAAACTACCCAAAGGCGAAGGACTCTACTCCGGATTCCCAATCACAGGCGCGATGCTTTCTCTGCGATAAGGCGGGACAAAAAGCGTCGGACTGCCGGACGCGGCCGAAACAACCGTACTGCACGGTCTGTCGCAAGTAAGGACATGGTGCACACTCTTACAGGCGCAAGAACCCAGGAAACCACGAGGCGTTAGCCTGTTGTATGCAACCTACGAGTCCTCTGGTTGAAATGCAGCCTGATCTCACCAGTGTGGATACGTGTTACCGGCCAGCGGGCTTCAGGGTCAGCATTCCTGTGCAGGAAGGCGAGCTGTTCGGGCGGCCGATTTCTGCTTTGCAGGATGCCGGTACCAACAGTAACGTGGAGTGTAGGGACCTGGTTCCGAAGCAGCTTTTACTGGTGACAGCACTACTCTGCTCCTGGCGGATGGCAGCAGTTTGGAGGTCCCAGAGGCACAGGCTCTGATCTCATCGCCATATTTTTCGGGCAAGTTCATCGCTCGGTGCCTGAAGACTGCACTGTACGACGTCATCATTGGAAATGTACCAGGCGCCAAGGAGCCATTTGCCATCAACCGGACGGTGCCGCCGAGACATTTGACTGCCCAGATGGGACGGAAAAGACTGAAGGCTATGCCATGCTGGGGACGGCGAAGGTTCCTATGGCGTGCAGGGATGCGTCCATCAACGCGTTGGAGGTGACGAGACCCACATTCCGAAGGAAACAAGAGGAGGACGCCACATGGATAAGTGCCGGAACAAAGTCGGCGGGACTTATCCAGGCAAGAACAACACCGCCTATACGTTTCACTTCGAAGACGGAATTCTATTCCGATCATACCAAGTGCGTCCCGGCCAGGTGATCAAGCAAGCAGTGGTACCAAAGTGCTTGCGCACTCACGTCCCCACGCTAGCGCATGAGAGTGCACCCTACGGCCATCAGGGCATAAGAAAAGCTACAGCTAGAGTACTCAGTGATTTTTATTGGCCCGGGGTCCAGGCTGACATCAAAATATTTATCAGGTCTTGTGATGCGTGCCAACGCACCGTGCCAAAGAGGAAGATGAGCATCGCTCCACTGGGCCGAACACCTTTCACTTCTACCCCACTTGAGCGAGTGGCGGTCGACATTATCGGCCGTTCATCCCCATCCTCGTGTAAGGGGAAGCGCAACCGGAAGGAAAAAGGGGACCAGAAGGAAAAGGAAACCGTATTGCTCTCTATGTACAAATCTTCAGGATCCAAACCGACCATTAGTCGCTCAAGTCTCAGGCCAAACATTTACACAGCTGCGTGTTTCCATGGAGCCTCGTGCTCCAGATGTATTTGTTCCAAGTTGAGCATAGTAGGGTATCCAAAAATGTTGGCGCGGATTATTTGAGCCAGCTGTGAACTTGGAGGTGTTATTTTAGGCACAACACTAGTGTTTGTGACATTGTGCAGAAGCTCTTGGACACTTTTCGTCCTCCTGCTTTGTTGACTGCTTTGTTCACTGCTTTTGTGTGTATGCTCTGTGTCAAGCGCTTGTTGTGAACCGTGGACCAGCGGAAGCTAGCCAGTAATGTGTGCTGTATGTGTGTGGTAGTGTGGTGTGTCTTGTGGGGTGTGCCTTGTGCGGTGAAATGACCCAGAACGACAGCGACTCATCAACCATCAAGAGAGTGCCGCCGTTCTTATAAACAGTATTCGCGGGAGGGCTTCTGTAAGGAACTGGCGCCACACTGCGGCTGGAGAAGACCCTCGAGAAGAAAAAGCGGAAGTGGAACGTGGCGAGGGGCGCAGGAGATTTTAATTCTCACCATAGTGACTGGGGAAGTCGTACTGATTCCTGCGGCCAGCTTCTCTGGTTGTGGCTGTCTGCAAATGCTGTACGCTGCTGCAATTCTAGAGAAATAACCTTTATGCGAGGGGTTGTTCGCTCAGCCATTGACTTAACATTATCAGCAGGTAGGCTAGATGTGACTGATTGGTCGACAGAGGATTCGGGTACGTCTAGTGATCACTTTCCTATAACTTTCACTATCCGGTTCTCTCCTCTTAAAGCTAGTTGTGTAACCCATAAATTTGTCAACCACAAAATTTATAAAAATCTTATGTGCGCCTCACTTGCCTCTATAGTTAATACAAGCCGGGATGACAGAGCTCAGCAGACGGTTTCATTGTTGCAAAATGCAATAGACAGCTCAATATTCGCTGTGCCCGCAGCAGCCTTTACTAAACAGCCATCTCCTTGGTGGACAGAATATGAGAAGGCCTATCGTCGCAGAAAAGCGGTCTGGAAGAGGCTGTCCTGCAACCAGAGTCCGGCTAATTGGTTAAATTACAAATTCTTCTCTGCATCTTTCAAAAGACAACTTGCAAAAGCCAAGGAGGAGTACAACCAAAATTTAAACACATATCTTTCCAATCCTCATCATCGGAAAGCCCTGTATAGATTCACGGAACGTAACAAGATTTCTCTCACTCTTCTCACTAGTTCAACAGTGTTATCACCACAAAAGGCTCAGGAGAGCCTGGGGTGTATTGCTCAGGGATTGGCGTTACGCTTCCAGACGCAGAGCAAGGTCCCTTTGTGCACAATTTCACCCTCTTCATATTATACCGAGGTTCACGCATCAGAGCTCCTCTCAGTCCTGGCAATGTTGCATCCTGCAGCTCCTGAACCAGATGGTGTCACTGTTGGTATGATTAAAATTTTATCCCAGGAGTTTACAAGCGCCCTCTTAGATTTGGTCAATGCTCCTCTGGAAAATGCATGGATTCCAAGCATTTGGAAGACGGCGAAAATTATTTTATTAATGAAAGATGTAGGAAAAGGATACGTCTTAGATAATATTCGGCCAATTGCACTGACCTCAAATTTAGTCAAATTAATAGAAAGAATAGTGCACAGTCGCCTCACAAAACATGTTCATGACATCAACGGTCTCAGCTCAGCCCACATTGGCTTTCGTCGTGGATGCTCTATATGGTCCGCGCATGTGGATCTAGAGAGCAGAATCCGGCTCTCGCTACGCAGAAGTTTCAGCTTTGGTCACTCTTGATGTAGCAAAGGCCTATGACAGTGTAGAGCATACTATTTTACTTAACAGACTTGCTCAGTTACATCCTCCAACCTACATTTATGCGTGGATATCTGAATTTATGAAGGACAGATTCTTTTACTGCGCCGAGGGAACCCTATGTTCAAATACATATTATCAATCAAGAGGTGTGCCGCAAGGATCGGTGCTATCCCCTCTGCTTTTTAATATTTTGGTCAGTGGCATCCCCCTTTGTCCTGTTATAACAGTTTTTGTGTATGCAGATGACATAGCTTTTTTCGCCTCGGCCAGGGATATCCACTCCTTTTACCACATTCTGCAGGAATATTTGGATGCTCTTGGAGTACGGTTGCAAGGTATTAATTTATCCCTGAATGTAGACAAATTCGGAGTTTTGGTATTTCCTCCAGACAGGCCTTTGCACATTTCATTAGTCCATCACTCTCTCCAGATTCCACAAGTGAAATCCGTAAAATATCTGGGTGTTACTTATCACCCAGCATTAGATTGGTGCCTTCATATAAAGAACAATGCGTTTAAAGGAGAACGCGCTCTAGGCCGGCTGACAAGAATCGCCAATAAGAAGTTTGGGATGCGCCGCGACATGTTATTGTTACTATACAAAGCCTACGTAAGACCTATACTTGAATTTGGTTGCATTCTGTTCTCTGGTAGCGCAAGCTACAAGATTCAACCCTTATTCTTACTGAAAAGGCGCGCTCTCCGCCTCTGCCTTGGTCTACCAAAATCAGGTTCAAACGCCCTGCTTTATCTGGAAGCCCGTATCCCTGATCTAACTTCCCGTTTTCAAATACTCACGGTGCGAAGTTTGCTCAGGTCGATGGACCCAGTGACTGATGTCAGTACTTCTATTTTGTGTCTCAGCCGGCCTTATTCTTTTCTCATCATTGGCCACGGTATCAAATGCCACAACTTATGTTAACGCAGAACCTTTTAACACCGATTGGTGTTGATCTCAGTTCTTTGCAGGGGGTTGATGACACGCCGGCAGCAGTGAAATTCCATTTCGACCACATCTTCCCATCTCATGCGAAACACATGCCAGCAAACATTTTAAACGGTATTCTCTCGGATTACATAGAGAAATACCCCCATCATACTGTGCTTGCTACCGATGCCTCCGTCAACTGCCAAAAAGCTGCAGTTGGCATCTTTTCGCAGGATTTGGCATGGAGCTATTCCGTCCGCATCCCAGATTATATTCCTATATTCTTTGCGGAATTTTTGGCTCTTGGAATGGCCCTTCACAAAATTCCATGCCATGTGTCTCATGTTATTCTCGCTGATTGTTTGTCAGTGTTAGTCTCCCTTGACACTTCACAAGAAGATTTTTTGAGCCGTATCCTGCGATATTTTGTCCCATGCACTTTGAAGGTGGTCCGTTTTGTCTGGGTCCCTGGCCATGCAGGTATTCATTCAAATGAGGTGGTTGATTACTTAGCAAGGTTGGCTCTTGACGGGTCAGTGACACATCCCGTCCCGAATTTCAGCCTGCTGGCGATTTCCAGGTTTCAGCGGTTCCTACATATATCAGCCAGGTTACGAGATCCCTTACTAAATACCACTGACTATCAGCACTTAGCATATAATTGGAACGTTCGTTCGTGTAAATCCAGGCTGTGTGAGGTAACAATGACGCGGTTGCGGTGCAGGATTCCAAGTTTGAATTTATATCTATGCAGGTGTGGGTTGACACCGACGAACCGATGTGACGCATGTGGCAAAGTTGAATCTTTAAACCATTTTCTCCTCTACTGCCCAAAGTTCGCACTTCAGAGAAAGATTTACCTGGAGGTCCCTATCTCCAGGTTAGGGCTCCCTTTATCTTTGCCAGTATTATTATCGTTTGGTGCGAACGCCAAGGGATTTGCATTGGGTTCTATTTGTGGGTTTCTCCACAATTACATAATTGCAACTGGTAGGTTTATGTGCTAATTCTTTTAAAGTTCTACGAGCTCTTCTTTTTTCACCAAAATGCTGTCTGTTATTTAACTGTCAATATTGTTCTCTTGTTTTTATTCATTGATTTTTCAAAATTCACGTCTGGTACTACATTTTTGTCATCATCTTCCATGGAAACTATGTTTATTCAACTACACCTTGGCCAATCCCCCCGCGTGGGTATGTGCCATATACCTGGGGTGAAGAAGAAGAAGAAGAAGAAGAAGAAGAGGAGAGAAGAAGAAGAGAGCTTCTCGTCACTGGAGAGTGAGCTCCAGCTCCAGCGAACGAAAAGTGAAAGGAGAAGAAGCGCTGCTGACGTGTTCTTGCTGGTGCTTGGCTTCGAGCTCAACTGTGGTGTCCTGGTGGTGCCTACGTGGTCATCTCTGGTGAGGCCGTTCTGTGTGGGGGATTTGGCCAGGTCTCAGGTTAGGTCTGTAGGCCAGGTTAATGTGCATTTGAGGGTGCGTTTGGCTCAGGTATGTCGCTGACCTCCCCGGGTGGAGGGTCGGCAACCTGGTTTGCCAGCTTGCCCACCCAAAGCTTGCCGCTAGAAAATTTTCGTAAAAATGGAATTGACATCATCCCTGTGGCTATCGTGCCGATCGGTGAGGGAACGATCAAGATGAAAAGCCCCAAGGTCCTTCAGCAGGAGCTAAGATCTCTGACTACCCACTACCTCCAGATCTCTGAGGTGCGACCGTTCGGCCGGAGAGGCATTGTTTGCAGGTCCGCTGAAATTGATTGTGTCACAGACCTGCTGCAGTGCAAAATTTTTCAATCATTAGCGGTTAAAGCCTTCATCCCGGAAGAGCTCGCATGTTCCAAAGGTATTGTTCGTGGCGTGGACCCAGCATCTTCCCCGCAGGATATACTGAAGGAGTTTCAGGATGCAGGTGTGGGGGTTCTTTCTGTCTACCGGTGCAGTAGAGAATTCAATGGTGTGCGTGTTGCGACAGAGTCAGTTATCACTACGTTTGCTGGTTCCTCCTGTCCTGAACTCAAGGTTTGGCCGATAGTGTATCGTGTGGACCCTCTGCAGCCCCGTCCTCTTCAGTGCAACAACTGTTGGCGTTTCGGTCACAGTGGTAAAGCGTGTAAGTCGGCGACCCGCTGCCGGGTTTGTGGAGAAGGGCATTCAGATGACAGCTGCGCCTCTGATCAGCCCCGGTGTTGCCTATGCAAGGGCAACCACTCAGCTGATGATGTCAACTGCTCGAAACGAGCCGACGAACAAAGCCTGCTCGATATCATTCAAGCGAAACGATGTTCGAGAGCAGATGCTTATGCACTTCTGGATCGGAGGGATAATACATATGCCAGCCGTGCGCGAAGCTCTGTTGCTGATATACCGTCAAGTTTGACTACTTCAATAGTGTCCTCAGTAGAACAGGCTCTTTCTGTGGTGGTCGAGTGAATGCTGGGCAGTTTCACCGAAGCTCTATCTCAACTTGTTGCTGGCCAATCTCTGCCTACTGAATCACTTGTTTCGGCGGCTACGCCGGCATCACTCCCAAGTGCTGCTAGTAAGAGTCATTCCATGTCGCCTCCTACCGTGCCCCAAGTACCGCCTGCCAACAGCGCTCCTGAAAGTGTCGCTCACGTAGATACTTGTAGCATGGACGTTGAAATGCTCACCACTTCCCAGAAGCGTCGAGCTTCTTCCTCACCCTCGAAGTCAGCTGTTCCGCAAGTCAAAGCAAAGAAAGGACCCCCCAAATTAATTCCCCAGACTGATGTGCTGAAGGAGGCTGTTGATGCCTCTTTAACCAGTCGATAATCATGGCGGGTCTAAAAGTTATGCAGTGGAATTGTCGCTCCGTACTTTCTTCTTTACCGGATCTTGAATTACTTTTTCATAAACATAATCCAGATATTGTGATTTTACAAGAAACGTGGCTCTCTCCACCTAAATCACTCACATTTAAAAAGTTTCGTGTTTTCAGGGTAGATCGCGTTAATGGCAGGGGTGGTGGGTTAATAACTATGATCTCTACGAAAATATGTCACCGGGCATCAATCTCGCAGACAGTTATGCGACCTGACTGTGAGTTGTTGGCGGTTGAAATCTCCCTTCCACAGTGCGCCAAAGTCACTATTGCTAACGTCTACTTCCCAATCGGTTTTCACAGGACAGACTGTTTGGATACCTTGCTGAGCGGCGCAAACAGCACAGTCATCGCAGGAGATTTTAATTCGCACCACAGTGTCTGGGGTAGTCGCTCTGACTCCTGCGGCCAGCTTCTGTGGTCCTGGATGTCAATGAATGCAGTGCGCTGCTGTAATTCCGGAGCAGTAACCTTTATGCGAGGAGGATCCCGTTCAATCATAGATTTAACATTAGCATCTCGTGGGGTTGGCGTATCTGCATGGTCAACTGAAGACTCAGGTACATCTAGTGACCACTTTCCAATAACCTTTTCTATTATATCCTCGCCTATCAGAAAAGGTGGTGCAACCATGAAATTTGTAAACCACATTATGTACAAAAAATTGATATCTGCCTCACTCCCCTCCATAGTTAGCTCAGGTCCAGCACAAAGAGCTCAGCGGACAATTACCTCTCTGCAAGATGCTGCTGAGAGCTCTGTATTCTCGGTGTGCACTACTGCTCCTGCCAGACAGCCGTCTCCTTGGTGGACGGAGGAGTGTGAGAAAGCTTATCGTCGTAGAAAAGCAGCCTGGAAAAGCCTTTCCTATAATCAGAGCCCAGCTAATTGGATAAATTATAAGTTCTTCTCTGCATGTTTCAAAAGAACTGTTAAAAAGGCAGAGGAGGATTATAATCAAAATTTAAACACGTATCTCTCAAAACCCCAGAATAAGAAGGCTCTCTATAGATTCATGGCGCAGAATAACAGCTCTCCGGCCTCCAATCACATAAGGTCAATGATAATGTCTCCGCAGGAGGCTAAGCAAAACCTTGAACGCATCGCGCAGGGGCTGGCCTTACGTTTCCAGGTACAGAAAGCAGAACATTTGCACACTCTCACCCCCAGCTCGGACTATCCTGAGGTCGACGTGTCGGAGCTCCTGCAAATTGTTTCCTCGATGCACTCTGCTGCTCCGGGATCTGACGGGATTACTGTGGGCATGTTAAAGATTTTAGCGCACGACTTTCCAACTCACCTTCTAGATATTGTAAATGCCTCATTGGAAACCTCTTGGATTCCTCACAGTTGGAAAATTGCGAAAATAATTTTACTTTTAAAAAATGCAGACAATGGATTTCAATTAGACAATACTCGGACAATTGCTTTAAACTCAAATTTAGTAAAGCTAATAGAAAGAGTAGTACACAGTTGCCTCACAAAGCATGTTCATCATATTAGCGGCCTCAGCCCCGCACAGATTGGCTTTCGTCGCGGTTGTTCCATATGGTCCGCGCATGTGGATCTCGAGAGCCGAATACGACTCTCAATGCGCCAGAGAGAAGTTTCGGCCTTGGTGACGCTTGACGTTGCGAAGGCCTATGACAGCGTGGAGCACACAGTCCTCATTAACAAGCTTGCTCAACTACAACCACCGCATTACCTCTACGCCTGGATTTGTGAATTTCTAAAAGATAGATTTTTCTTCTGTACAGACGGATCTTTTTGTTCTAATACCTATGGTCAATCAAGAGGTGTGCCGCAAGGCTCTGTTCTTTCTGCGCTGCTTTTCAACATATTAGTTCGGGACATCCCCATTCATCCTAACGTTACAGTTTATGTATACGCAGATGATATAGCTTTTTTTCGCATCAGCAAAGGATATTCATGTGCTCTACGGGTATATGCAGGCATATATGAATGCTCTTGAAGTCTGGTTGGACCAAATCAATTTATCACTTAATGTCAGCAAATGTGGCGTGCTGGTATTTCCACCCGACGCTCCTATGTACATCTCGCTAGCCTACCGCTCCACTCCAATTCCGCAGGTGGAGTCGGTTAAATACCTAGGTGTTACTTATGACCAAACTTTGGACTGGCGACACCATATTAAGAATAATGTTATTAAAGGGGAACGTGCACTGGGCCGTTTGACCCGAGTTAGCAATAAAAAGTTTGGCATGCGTCGTGACACGCTACTGTTGCTCTATAAGGTTTATATGAGACCGATTCTGGAATTTGGTTGCCCCTTGTTCTCTGGTAGCGCGAACTACAAGCTGCAGCCATTAGCCTTACTGGAAAGGCGTGCCCTACGGCTATGCCTCGGGCTCCCAAAATCAGCTTCCAACGCTGTCCTTTATCTGGAAGCCCGTATCCCCAACCTCTATTCCCGCTTCCAACTTCTAACAGTGCGTACTTTCCTCAAGTCTTTTGACCCGGCCCCAGGCGTTAGTATTCCAATTTTTGTATCCCAACCACACCTTTTCTTGACTAATCACTGGCCACGTTATCAGCTTCCGCAAGTTAGGTTCACGCAGAATCTGTTAGCTCCGCTTCAGGTTGATCTGATCTCCTTGCAACAAGGTGCTGACACGCAGGCTGATCCCGTCTTCTATTACGATTTTCCCGTCCTATGCGAAGCATATGTCCGCACATACCCTAAATGATCTTCTTTCTGAACACCTACAGAATTTTCCACATCATACTGTTCTCTCCACTGATGCCTCCGGCAGCTGTGAGAAGGCGGCGATTGGAATATATTCACAGGATCTAGCTTGGAGCTACTCCGTTCGTATCCCTGATTATACTCCTATATTCTTCGCAGAGTTTTTGGCCATTGGTTTGGCTCTTCTCAAAATTCCCAGAAATGTCGCACGGGTTCTTATTCTTACAGACTGCCTTTCAGTTATTGTCTCTCTTCAAAATTCGGAAAAATCATTCTTGACTCGTTCACTTAGGTTTTTTGTTCCGAGCACAGTGCGCGAGATCCGTTTGGTCTGGGTACCTGGGCATTCAGGCGTCTATTTTAACGAGGTGGCTGATTTATTGGCAAGGTCAGCTCTCAGCGCACCTGTAATATATCCCGTCCTTCACCTCATTCTGTTAGCAGCTTCACGTTTCCAGCGGTTCCAACATATTTCAGCCACTTTGAGTGATTCGTTGCTCAATACCGGGGACTTTCAACACCTAAAGTACCCATGGAATATCCGGTGGTGTAAGTCAAGGCTTTGTGAAGTATCCATGACGCTCCTGCGATGTAGAATCCCTCACTTAAACTTGTACTTATGCAGGTGCGGGTTCGCTGCGACAAACCTTTGTGTATCATGTGGGCAAGTTGAATCAATCGATCATTTTCTCCTCTCTTGCCGGCGGTTCGCGGTTCACAGAAAGCAATATCTGGAGGTTCCTCTTTCGAGACTAGGACTGCCTCTGTCTCTTACAATTCTTCTATCGTTCGGTGCGAGTGCCAAGGGATTCCCGTTAAGCAGTGTATGCGGCTACCTTCACGATTACATAAGTGCAACTAATCGATTATCTTGTTAGCTATATACAAAATTCTTTCGCATGTCCAAAAAAGGCTAGATTGATTCTATTCCGGATGACTCATACCTCTTGAATTCATTTTATTTTTTTTCCAATTTTTTTATCTTGATTCAGTCTTCTGACGTTTCCTTCCCCGCGCAAATGCTTCATTGGCATTCTACTCTATACCTTGGCCAATCCCCCCCACGTGGGTATGTGCCATATTACTTGAGGAGAAGAAGAAGAAGAACAGGAGGAACACGGTCGACGACGGACGTGTTCGAGATCTGCTGGCTCCCCGAGTTTCCAGGCTTGGGGCTCAGCCGCAGACGTCCGGGCTACCAGACATGGGCAGCCGTCGTCGAAGGCCTGAGCTACCAGACCCAGGCGCCGCTGTTTCCCTCCTGTCCGGCAACCTCAGAGCACGGGCCCCCTCGGCCTCCACCGCTGCTTACCCGGGCTACCTGACCTGGGGGCCGCGCCTATGTTCCATCAGGGCATCGACCGGAGCCCATAGACTGCGCCGACGCCCCGCCACACCTCCTCGCCCGACGCACCATCTACCAAGCTCACACGTCGAACGCTGAACACTTCGCCGAACATTGAACACTGAGTGAACCTTTCCTTTTTTTCCTCAGGCTCTCCTTTGTCGTTCGCGAGTGTCGTCTTTGGTTGTTTTCCTGTTCATGTTATTGTAAAACCTTTCCTCTTAAGGCTTACATAAGAAATTCTTTTTTTGCACATGCCGTTTTTATGGAGGCAAAACTCTAAGGCGGCCGTGTGCTGTGCGATGTCAGTGCACGTTAAATATCCCCTGGTGGTCGAAACTATCCCGGAGCCCTCAATTACGGCACCTCTTTCTTCATTTCTTCTTTCACTCCCTCCTTTATTCCTTCCCTTACGGCGTGGTTTCCTTTCCCCCAAAACGAATTATTGTTATGCCACCTGGTCTATTTCTTCGATTTAACGTGCCGTAATCTAACCTGCAGTCTTTTCCCTCACAGGGGCCTAAAGTCTCGGTTGTCCTTGCGGGCTGTATATGTTGAGTACAAAGTGGCTTTTTGCCTCTTTTGGTTGTAACGACCTCCGTGAGGACGCGGTCATGTTGTTCGATTCCCGTCTCCCGTGTGTTCGCAGCTATATTCTTTTTAATCAAGGTTATTACTCTGGATCCATCCTTTCAGTTGTAATTTTTGTGCACCGTGAGTTTGGCCTAAGTGGCCACCTTCTGCACGTTATTGCTATCGGTTCTTTGTCCTGCAGTTTTCTAAAGCGTTCCAGTAGCGCTCTTTCCTTCTTCAGACTTCTGCAGTTCCAGTGCCACAGCACGTTTTTATTTGCCTTCTTTACCGGATTGGGTTGCTTTTCCCCTGCCATGATTTTAACTCCTGTTTCCCTCTTCACCCAGGACCCCCCTGGTCACTAGATTCTGCAGTGTTTCCATTTCGTTACTTAATGTCCCCAGCCTGGCGCAGGCTGCGTGCATTTGTTCCCTTATATTTTTGATCACGCGTTCTATTGCTGTTTCCATGTTCTGAAGCTTTCCTTCAAGGGAGGTCCCCTTAGTCATTACTGAATCTATGTCGCTGCCCTTTCTGTTTTGTTGGAATGGTCTGGCTGGATTGACTGCTGCCTCTGCCACGCCCTCGATGCCTTCTGGATGGTCAGCTGTTGCCTTAGTCGCAGAAGCACCCTGAGAGGCCTGTACGTTTGACGCGAATTTTAGGTTTTCAACTTCCATAGTGAGGGTTGTGATTAGGTTTCTAAGTGAGTCATTGTCTTTCTAGCTGTATGACTCTGAATTTCAGCCTGGATTTCATTTGACGCGAACCTCACCCCCTTGGATTCTTCCTGGCTCTAGTTCCCCTATGGGTTTATGGGGTCCCTGGATCCGGCCCCCCTTCCTTGCGCCCCAGGCGGGACTCCGCGGACTCCTACTCCGCCGGTTCTGTTGCCGTTAGGTAGACACGCTCCTACTGCATACGCCGCTCCGCCTGACCAGGCACCCCAGCTCGATCTAGCCCTGGGTTCCCGGGGTCTGAGGTCGTTGGTCCCGGAACCGGGACCGGTTCGGGACTGGGAGCGGTTTCTAGATCGGGACCCTGACTGGGTCCGCCCGTTCCCTTGGCTGCCTCGGTCCGTGCTGCTTTTCTGCTCTGGATGGCTCCTGGTTTTGGGCCTCCCGGGTTAATGGCTTGAGTTGTTTGCCGTTCCTGCTTGCTGCTGCGCTTCAAATCTTTCCCACATTTTCCTCTTGGTGATTTAGAGGAATCCGATAGACGCTCCTACATTACTACATTCCAGAGCGTGCGGCTTGCCACACAGTTGGCATTTGAGGCTTTGGCATTGGTGACTCTTTACCGGATGGACTTCACCGAAGTCGCGCGACATTTGACCACAGTGGTGTTTCGACTAACGTCCGATCTGCGGCCCATTTGTCCGCAGGCATAACAAACCTCGTATTTTTTGGCGGCGTAAGAATCCGCGCATGTCCATTCCCCATATTCGTATCCACATTGGCAGCCTCCACTCTTAGAAGATTACTAGAATCATGCTTCCTTTGCCAGCCCTAAGGACACCCAGGATTGCTGGATTCTTCTTGTACATCCTTATAACGGCTTAAGTTCTTTGTTTTTCCAGGATCGACGCCGTGTATGATTCCTTTCTCGCACTCTTCTGGCGTTGCCAAGTACGCTCGCACTTCGACGGCCGTGTGTAAGATCAGTGGCCAGGTGGCTAAATTCCCAAGTATTTCTTCACGTGTTATTCAGTGAGGTTTGCGATAAGTATCGACTGTTGCTCCATGTTCTGTATGAACGAGTCCTCAGCTGTGATTATGACCACGAGCCCAGCGGGACGGGCTGTGACGAAGGCCAGATTCAACTTTCCGATTTTTTTTTTGCAAAATGGCACCCACGCCACCTTTCGGTCTTAAAATATTCTTTCGGGAGTCTTCTGGGAGTTTCCTCGATAGCTTCTCAACAGAGCGCTCCGCGAGCTTCCTGACAAGCGGCTTGTATCTGTGCCGCTCCAGGTTTAACTCCCTGGTCGGTTCTACAGGTACGTTGTTTCGTTTTTTCCTCAGCTCGTATCAGGCACCGTAGCTCAACTCTTCCTCGGTAGCATTTCTGCCGGTAATCTCCTCGGTAATCATTGCTGACCGCAGGAGTTAAACGCGCCTGGGAGCGCGCGCTTCTGCGTCTGTTCCGGCGGCGCGGTAATGACGGCTGCTGCGGCGCAACACGTGGTCAGTTATTCAGATTGGCCTAAATGTCCGAAAAGTAGGCCCACCTCTGATATAATCGGTCCACAGGTAGTCCTCGGTGTGCTCTGATATGCTGGTCTTTTCGCATTTGGATGGCAGCCCAAACTGTCCGTGGTCGGATTGGAGCATAGTTAGCGGACGCACGTCCTGCCCGCTCAGAAGCCAAGGAGCGTCCTGGATTTGCAGCCGCTTCGAATGGGGTTGACTTCATTCGAAGCCCTCGTGTGAAGTGCAAGCAGCATGATGTGTAATAACGGTGCCTGCAAACAATGCGAAGCACGTTCCCTCTCCCCGCGTTTTTGTGTCGGCGTAAGAAAGAAACGCCAGGCTAAAAATTGAATGCAAACTGCATATCTCCTTTGAAATCAGGCATACAACATACAGCTCAAATACGTTTCACTGGTCTCTGGTTTCGCGTGTGTGAATTTTCAAGTGAAGTCGCAAAGGGTAATTGAGTGCCGTTTTACAGCTTCGCAGTCCAAACCCCTTCACAGCGTGGATTGGAGCCACATTTCTTTCCCGATAGCTCTGGATGAAAAGCCCCAATACCCGAATGGTGGATACTTCGTGTATGAGTTGGCCAGTAGCAGTAATGCAGATGGAAGGATGGCCGTGGATGCCGACTTGACCTCGGTTGACCAGCAGCTCGGATTTCTGAGGGGAGCACGAGAGGTCAGCTCCAAGTAGATGGTGCTAAATTGCACCCACCGCTGGTTAAAGTACGCATTCAACCTCAGCATCGTTGCTTGCTGAAGCCCAGAGGGTGATGTCTGCGTATAAGGTATGGAATGGCCGGGGGCTAGCGTCTAATTTAGAAGGTACCGTGGGCAAGGCGACATTGGGAAGAAAAGGGGAGAACGTATCCTTGGGGGGGGGGGGGGGTGCCATTACTATTGAGGGTTATATGGTCTGAGAGGAGAGAGCCAAAGCTAAGTTCGGCTCTGCGACCAGAGAGGAAAGTGGGTGTATACTCTCGTAGGTACCGTGGCCAGGACTTAGTAGGGAGAGGTTAGCGAGAATAGCTCCGTGCGAGACGCTGTCAAATGCTTTAGTAAAATCAAGCCCTAGAATAGCCTTTGTGCCCGCTCTGATAGAGGGGCGCAGTATCTAGAGATAGAGGCGGCGCATAATGTCTTGCAATTTGAGTGGACGCCAATAATGGTGCGACGCAGGAGATGGCTATCTTCAACGTAATTATTAAGACGGTTTAGAATGACGTTCTGATCAGTTTCCCAGCCCAGGAAATGAGGGAGATGGGGCGCAGGTGTTCGAGAGCTAGTCGTTTGCCTGGCTTATTAATAATTGGATTTTGGGCGGGAAAGGAAATGGCGCAGTATCTGTCTATATATCGTTGGATAAGGGAGGGAGTGAAAGAAGAAAGGAAGAGAGAGGTGCCGTAGTGGAGGGCTCCGGAATAATTTCGACCACCTGGGGATCTTTAACGTGCACAGACATCGCACAGTACACGGGCGCCTTAGCGTTTTTCCTCCATAAAAACGCAGCCGCCGCGTTTGTCTGGCTTCGGTATGAAAATCACACGTGCCAGTTACGCGTCTTCCTTTCCTCAAAATCATCAGTGTCTAGAGTGTTGGCAACGCTAACGCCAATGAACTCGAAGAACGCCGACGGTCTATAGCTTCAGTGCCGCGTTTCTGCTACAACTTTGTGAATGCCAACGTACGCAGCGCGCATCTGTCACTACCGCCACGTAGCTTAGAGCGCGACTGAGGTGTCCACTGTCCCATGGGGCTAGCTGTGCGCCTTTTCTTTGCTTTCGAAGAAAATTTGATTTTTTTGAATTTGGTTTTGAAGAAAGGAAATGATGCAGTAACTGTCTCACGTATATCAGTGAACACCCGTACCGGTTTAAAGCAAAGGAAATGGCGTAGTAGCTGTCTCACAATATATCGGTGGACACTCGAACCGCACCGTAATGGGTTTGACCTCTGGCTCACTTGTTCAAAACCGTAAGCACCGCGAAAGTGTGTTACCAGGTAGCTTTAGCTTGAAAGCAGCCACGAGATCGCTACTCTGGGGAGAAACGCTTGGCTCGGCACACACGGGCTTTAGACTCGACAAGACCATGGGGCGCGCGCCCTCCGAACGGTGAATTCCGGAGCGTTCGTTGTGAATTCGTTGTGCACCGCGCAGGCTCAACTTGCGCTGGAGCATCATTCGGGACGATTTTAGTGCTGTAGCACTGCTAGCCGCACTTTACGGATTTCATGCATACGCATATGCGTCCCTGAAGTCTCGCAACTTTCGGCACGCTCACGGTGAAGAGAAAAATTAAAGGGTTTTGAGGAAAGTAGTTGCCGTAGCAGCTATCTCACTTCTCGCTGACCCCTCATGCGCGCTTTGAGGAAAGGGGAAAAAGTTGGGGTGAAATGAGAAACAGGAGTCGAAGTGAAGGGAAAAAATTTAAAATTGGTTTTTGGCGTAAGGAAATGGTGCAGTAAATACTTAACATATCTCGGTGGATACCCAAATCACGTCGTAAGGGAAGAGATAAAAGGGTGATTGAAAGAAGATAGTAAGAAAGAGGTGCCGTAGTGGAGGTCTCCGAATAATTTCGACCACCTGGGGATCTTTAACGTGCACCGATATTGCATACCACATGGGGGCCTTTTGCGTTTCGCTTCCATCGAAACGCGGCCGCCGCAGTCGGGTTCGAGCACGGGTAGACGAGTGCCTTAAAGGGACACTGAGGAGAACTCTATCATTTTTTTTTTGTTAGCAGAATCTGATACTTCGGCATTTGAAGGCTTTGTTGCCGCTTGTCCGGCCGCGAAAGATGCATTTACTTCAAAGAAATTTGGATTCGAAGTTGAGAAAGTTTTTCCCGCCGCTCTGATTCAAACTCGAGAACTCTTATGACGACACGGAGAACTCTTATGACATCACAGAACGGAGTGACGTGATACGTGACGTAAACGCAGACTCCGTGATTTCTGACGGCTAGCGGTGCGGTGCGCAACCTTCCTTTGCCAGCCTCAGAGATTCGTGGCATCGATGAAGTAAGGAAAATTCCTCCAAGGTGGCGCCTCTTGTCCTAGGAAGTCATCACGCTTGTACTTGCGAGATTGGCCTGTGGCGGCGACACCTGTATTTTGGTTCTTGCTATTTTCTACATTACAAGAGCTTTGTTTTCAGTAAGAGTGGCGTTTTTGTGATCAGGAGCTGCTATTCTATCGATACAAGCCAACTTCAATTTCTGCTCAGTGTCCCTTTAACCACCGAGCGGCCGCGGCGGGTACGAAAAGGAGGGCTTCGGAGGGCTTCGGGGGAATTTCGACAACCGGGGGTAGCGGTACACGGGAGAGAGGAGGAGCACCACTGCGTCATGGATTACACAAACGTCGCCATATATGACGTCACAGGCAGCGCAGCCAATCAGAGCGCTGGTTCAAGCAGGTGACGTCACAGGCTGTTTGGCCGCAGCTGCTTCTCTCGGGGTAAGGGGAATCCGAAAGCAACCGAAGCATCATTTCGCCTCGCTTCCTTCGCATTCGCAGCTAGGCGTGTTTGACCACTTTCTGCCGTGGTGCTGCTGCAGACGCGTCTTTCTGTCGCGTTCGATACGAACGCCTGCTCGGACGCCTCGTCTCGGCGGCGCCCGTATAGCGTACGCCGGCTCGGGCGCAAGTGGGCAGTATGGCGGGGCGTTCCGGATTGTCTCCAGAACTTCGTCATGCAAACGAAGTGAACAACAGGCAGGTCGAGGGCTCCTGAATGGTATTCCGCGCTTAGTAACTATAAACAGTCTGGTAATTATTCGTTCATATTGTCTTGCTGCTGCTTATGCCGCGCTTGCGAACACTCGCTGTTGCACTAAGTGTCGGTTTTCGATGCAGGCAACGCAGCACAAGGCAGAGCGGCCATCCGGTGTGCCTGCATACGGTGTGCCTGCATCCGAGCGACGTGCTCCTGCTTCGATCATGTCACGGAGATTAGCGTGGTTCATCACACATCACCGGCGGCTCATGTGAGTGTCTCCAAGCATTGTATCTAGTTTCAGGGATGACGTACGTCACATGTATTTGATTGTTTTGACCACTCTGGGAGGGCGGCGAGGATAGACCACTTTTGTCGCGTGAGCCCAAGTTCAAGTTAGCGCAATATATACTTAGCAATTATAACAAGCCAAGCTTGACCGGTTTGCACCTAGGTATCAAGGCGCGTGCTCAGGAGACGCAGGCATTTATTGACTTATTCCCAGTAAATTCTCTGTACTTGTCAGCGAATGTTGATTCAGCTGCCATCCAACTGCGAGCAAACGCTGTCCGACTGCTCCGTTGAAGGGGGACACACACTAGTGCCTACTTGGACCGGCACTGCCGCGACTTTATGTGGGAGCAGTGTGTTCAAGGTGCAGCGAAGCAGAACGTGGTCGAGCGTCTCTGAAGCGTCTTCGTTCGCACATTCCGTAAAGCGGCCGTGGGGCACTCGTCTCCCTTCGCACCAAACGCTCACTGATCGTGTAGATGCGCTCGCTGCACCCGGTGTGTGCATCCGGGTGTTAACCAGGAGCCGGACTGTCGTGTGGTCGGTTTTATCCAACCAGTTGGCTTCGGGTCGAGCGTTTTCCCGGTGCGTACGGGTGTTAACCAGAATGCAGCTCCGCACAAGTGTTTGCAAGTCGACTCCAGCGCGAGCCGCTGTTAGCTGGGCGGCTGCTGGCGTGCAGCAGTGGCGGATCCGTCGGCGCGTTTGTTTGTGTGTATCGCACAGTGACCGGGCAGCTACTGCGTGCCATTCATTCTCTTATAAGGCGCGCATAGCAGCGCAGAAGCGCCATTGTGGGTCTGTAGGCGGCTTCTTCGAGCGGCTAGAGAGTCGCACAGCCCGGCACACCTAGCTGGTGTTGGTGGTGCCAGTGACGTCAACATGCGGAGGCCCAGTTGAAAGCTGACGACTACGGCCGTTGCAGATACCAGGTAAGCGATTTACTGATGCTTGACGAGGGTCATGCTTATAGTGATATATTCTCATGAGAGTGACAGGCTCAAACGTGACACAGGTCTTATGGAATGTTTAACAGCACAAACACCGGCAGTACGCTCCCTGTTATTGGTGCCAACGTCCTTGATGTAATGGGCGTTGTAGCTCAGTCAGGGACAACACTGCTGCTCCGGATTAGATAACGTAAACAAATCAGCCTTTTCATATCCGCCGCAGTGCTTATTCTGCCGTAATATAACCCGCTGCGAAGATGTCATCGTCGCAACAGTCCAGCTTGGTTGCGCAACAAGAATCGAGAGAGAAGTTTGCTCCATCCCTTGTGCTGTCGGTGGCCTACGCTCATATTTCAAGTGCTTCAACATCGGAAACGTTGCAGCGATACTGACTAGACTGCTTAAAGCATAAATTCGGTTGGCGTGTTGCGTGCGAGCTGCGTTTCGCGTGGACAGGATGGGCGTTCTTGTACGTACGCTACTGCGGCCTGCGTTCACCCCCCCCCCCCCCCCCCCCCTCCGATTGTTGTATAGACGATCGGTCGAGAATGCCCACAGCTGGCTATGGTAAACACTTGGCACGATACCATGAACAGCACATAATGTTGCTCTATTGGGTGCCGCGAACCGGTTCAGAGCAGCACCATGAAATGCTTACTTACACCGCGAAGGCTGCGGTATAATATTCGGCGGTTCTGTTAGAATTCGAGCGCGGTTGGCATTTGGGTGGCACCGTAAACGAGAAACTATAGGCGGTTTTTATGTTTTAAGTAACCTTGATGACTGATGATAACAGTCAAGTCCCGAAGGGCTTCCGCCTTTTGAGCGTCCTGTGTATTTCGTGCTGCGTAGGAATTCGTTCCAGTGCAGACGCGGCAGCGCTGGAGGCCGTTTCCTCTGGCGCGTTCGTCATACGCTTTAGAGGCCAGACATGCTGCTGCTGGCTCCCTGAATGCGTCTGAACGCTTCCACGGTACAATGCCAAAGCCTGCAATTTGGAAGAATGGGGAAAGCAGCACCTGTGTGAAGATCGCAGACTGCGGTGCGGAGGGCTGTAACGTAGGAATGTCTTCCAGCGTGTCTCGTTTGACAACGGTCGTGCTCAGTAGCGTATGGTTGTTTTCTTCAGTTCTCGAGCAGAAACGTCCGAAAACTGACGGGAACATTTAATTCCGCTTTCCTGCTATGAATGCGACAGCATTAATGGCTCACTGTCGCAATACTAGTGCGTTTATTAAATAGCACTCTGTTGCTGTCCTGTTTTTTTTTTTTGCGTTTCTTAGCTTTCGTTTGCCACCGCACCGGACGCTATTCGGAAGTGTGTGGTATGAAGCCACGAACTCGCGGTTATGGTTTCGTTTCTTGCAGCGCTTCTGAGAGGTACGTGACACACGTCTCATCTAATGCACATATCTCATAGTTTCAGTTTCGTAATGTTTAGTGGTAGATCCGACAAATTTGTTGCTTTCCGTGATGACAATGTCGTCGTCCGAAGGATACACGTCCTCTCACCATATTCCTTCTATTCCCATTGGTGACGGTGCTGGGTTATTGGACATGAGCGTGGGTTTGTGGTCGGTAAAGTAGCATCACAGAACTGCTTTAGTTACCACTGATTCTGCATGTTTAAAATGGTTGGAAAGACAATTTTCTCATGAGCATTTTTATTCATATTTGAGAGCAGTACGCTAAACCTTTCATTTTTAGGGCGCCCGGTTACTGAGCTGGAGTACCCGGGTTGGAACCCAACCGCGGCGGCCGCGTTTCGTTGGAGCCGAAGCGCAGAGAGGCGCCCGTGCGCTGTTCGATGTCAGTGCATGTTACAGATCCCCAGGTGTTTGAATTTATTCCGCTGGACTCCACTTCGCAGCTCTCTTTTTTTTCACTCCAACCTTCCTCCCTTCTCGTACAGCGTGTTCGGGTGTCCACCGAGATGTGAGACTATTACTGCACCATTTGCTTACCTCAAAAACCCCATTTCAGTTTGTTAGGCAGTAATCACGCGCGCAACCTGCACACATTTCTTACTGTGTAAATATCTTGTAGATGTTACCTCTCCCCCTATCTTCTCTTCCGGTCCCCTCACCTATTTCATTTAATTTCTCCATTCTGCCTGCTATTGTTTCCGCTGGCCCAGCTCAGGTGCTTCAATATCTTTGGCAGATGCCGGGGCTAGCAAAAATCTTTTCCTTCCGTTTTATTATTTTCATAAAAGCACTTACTGCCTGTTAGGGCGCTCGCCTACTGAGTCGGAAGTTCCCGTGTCCGATCCCGGCCGCGGCGGGAGCTTTTCAATGGAAGCGAAACGCAAAGGCGCCCTTCTACTAAAAGCCGTCGATTACTGCACCTTTCTTTTTTTTCAAGCCCTCCTCTACCCTGTTCCTCACGGCGCGGTTCTGGTGTCACCGAGATATGTCTTTTTTTTCCTTTCCTCAAAAACGAATTTTTCAGTTTTTTCCCGTGTGCTGTGCCTTGTGAGTGGACGATAAAGATCCCCAGGTGGTCGAAATTATTCCGGAGGCCTCCACTACGGCACGTCTTTCTCTCATTGTTCTTTCACACCCGTCTTCCTCCCTTTCCTTACAGCGGGGTTCGGGTGTCCACCGAAATGTGAGAATTACTGCGCCATTTCCTTTCCTTAAAAACCGAAACCAAACCAAACTATTATTTTTAATAAAACCACTACCACCACCACCAAACCAGTTTCATTAAAAAGCCCCCAACGGTGGTCGCGTTTGACCACTGGCAACTTTAACGTGCGCTGTAATCGCACAGTACACGGGTGCCTTTGCGTTTTGCCTGCATCGAAACACGTCCGCTGCGGCCGGGCCGAAATTATTACGCAGGCCTCCACTTCGCGCCTCTTTCTCCTTTTTAAAAGCGAGAGCTTTTACTATAGTAGGAACGATTTCGCCGTCCCCTCACCTTTGACTGAACGTCGTAGCTGCTCCGCTGCCATAGCAAAGCATCACGTGACTTCGCCGCGCCGCATAGCCGACTTTTCGTCGCTGCGCGGGGCTCCACAGCCAGCCTGTATACCTAGGCGACTCCTCAGGTTTCTAATTTTACATTATCTTCGTAAGCGCTTCCGCCCTCTTTTGTCGCCGTTCCTTGTTATAGGTAGGATGCATGTTTTTGGGAAGAGGGGGTACGAGTATGTTTTCGCAGCATTTTAGGGGAATATTTGTTTTGTCGCTCGCACCCCTGCCTGACCGCAGCCCCACACAACCCATGATGGTTCTGCCCGTGTTCGGCTCAGTCGTTCTAGCTGCGCCATATGCGCTGCTTACTCCAATTCAGCTAGATTATTATGCACCCCCATTTCGAGGAAATAACAACGGCGACGTTGAAGAGGCCATAACCCCGCTTGCAAAAAGTTGTGTTGCCACCACTCTTTCAGAAAGAGGTCGCTGGAGAAGCCCTTGCAGTAGCTTGGCGTTAGGTTTAGCGGTTTCGCTCTCGATATCATTTGGCGCCACCACACTTGGGTTAATCTACGAATCCATTTGTTGCCTTGTTGGAAATTTCTTGCTGTAATTTAATCGACTGCTCTCCTAAACCTTGCAAAATCATTTTGTATCATTTCGTTGCGAAATATTTATCTTCTTTTTTAATATAAAAACTTTTTTTCCTTTCCTGTCCATGCTCTACATAAACTGGCGCCCACTTGAGCTCCATTTTTCTTGGAGCGAAAGTTTCACTGAGCTGCAAGTGAGTCAAAGGTCGTCAGACCCCTTACGGCGCGGTTCAGCTGTCCTCCGATATATGTGAGACAGTTAATACGCCATTTCATTTCCTAAAAACCGGTTCGGGTGTCCGGTGATATATGTGAGACAGCTACAGGGCCATTTCCGTTCTTCAGTACAATTTTACATAAAAAAATTGTGGCTCCAATCGACGCTGTGAAGGTGGTTGGATAGCGAAGCTATGCTATTTGAAATCAATATTTCGCCTTTCGTTTTTGTGCTTACATCCACAGGAAAACGCAACTGTAAGCTTTACTGGCAAACACACGCGGGGAAAAGGGCGTGCTTCGCTTTCTTTGCCGGCGCCGTTATCATACATTATGCGGATTGCACTTCATGCCGCCGCGGTGGCTGTGTTATGGCACTCGGCTGCTCATCCGAAAGACGCGGGTACAATCCCGGCCGCGGCGGTGGAACTTCGATGGAGGCGAAAGTCTAGAGGCCCGTGTGCTGTGCGATGTCAGTGCACGTTAAAAATCCCCAGGTGGTCGGAATTATTCCGGAGACCTCCACTACATTTAGCTCTCACCTTTGTCCCGTCCCTTGCATCGCGGTTCCTGTGTCCACTGACATATGTGAGACAGTTACTGCGCCATTTCCTTTCCACAAGTCCAATTTTCATTGCATTTTTCGGAATCTTTAAGGTGCACTGACCTCGCACAGCACACGGGCGCCTTTGCGTTTCGCCTCCATCGAAACGCTGACCGGAGTACACGGAATCGAACCCGACCGCGGCGGAGACGAGAGATGATAGAGCCTTGGGGAGTGCCTTTGTTGGGTGTCTGCTCTGTGCCAGAGCGGACATCTCCCATGCCAATCGTGCCCGTGCGGTTGCTGAGAAAGTTTTTGATGTAGTTGAAGGTCTTGGGTCTGCAATCGAGGGCGTTGAGTTCTTTCAAGATGGCGTCGTGAGAAACGTTGTCAAAAGCGCCTTTCAGATCAAGTGCCATAATTAGGTGCTCGCCGCCTCTCGGGATGTTACTGAGTACTCCTTCCTTGAGGAGGAGGAAAGCGTCTTGCGTAGCAAGACCTTCCCTGAAGCCCATCATAGTGGGTGGAAAGAGGTTGTGGTCCTCTATGTAGTTTTGGAGGCGGGTCTGGATAACGCGCTCGTATAGTTTGCCCAGGCAAGAGGTGAGGGAGATGGGTCGTAATGCTTCCAGGCTTGGTGGTTTGCCTGGTTTTGGGATAGTAACGATTTCGGAGTGTTTCCACTCTGCAGGGAGTTCTCCCGCCTCCCATAGGGTGTCATTTATGTAGGTAGTGAGGACCTCGATCTGCGACTTGCCCAGGTTTCGAATCATCCCATTTGTGACCTTGTCCGCGCCAGCTGCCGTGTTGCGTGTGGCAGATCGAGCCGCGGCATCGCAAAAGGAACGCCTCCTCACCGCCAAAGCTGGACGCGCAATCTTGGAAAGAGTGGGTTCCCCGGCTGACATACGCGCCGTCCAGGACAACCGAGACCTACCCTCAACTCTGCGAACTCGCGTGTATGTAGCTCCACTCCCGAAGAACATGCACAAGGACTCACAAAAGGGACGACGAAAGGCGCGAGCGGACTATCTGCGCCGCACACATCGACAGGCACAAAATGCTGTATGCGTCGACCCCGATTCAACAAACGCGGTGGCGGTCGTCTTGGACACCAATTTCAAGGAAATCGCCAGCGCCTCCCTACGAAACTGCTCTCCCACATTAGCAGAAACTGCTGCAATTGCCCTCGCAATCCAGCACGGCGATGCTACGGGAAATGAGTTAAAAATTATTACCGATTCCCAGTCCGCGTGTCGCCTCTTCCTCTCTGGAAGACTTCCACACTCCGTCGCTCCCGTTCTGACTACCTCGAATCGAAAAATAACGTGGTGGGCACGGTAACTGAAACGGTGTCCTAAGGGCGCAACGAGCACAGAGGGATGAAAAATCCCCGCGCGAGCTGATTTATTGATGAAATTGATTTTAATTCAGAATGAGGGTGCTCAAAAAAAAGAATGGACAAATATACACAAAAGGAAACAAAAAGATGAGAATGAAGAGCTGAAATACAAGATAGTGAAGAGACGGGCAGGAGATGAACAGTAGAAGAGATCTGCAAAAGATAAAAGACAGACACGAAGGTGAAAAGGAAACAGAAAAATTCCTGCCCGAAAAAAAATTTAAAATACACTGGAGAAAAGAGCAAAAATGGGAAAAAAGAACACACAATCTAAATCAAACAAACACAAAAAACAAAAATAGAAAAGAGAAAAGAAAAAAAACACACACACACACACAATCACACACAAAGCTAAAACCGCGGCATGTGGTTCTCAGAGGAGCAAACGACAATAAATCACCTACCTCAAATGGCCAGGAAGGCTCCCCAGAAAAACCACAATGCCGCGGGAAAGAAAACCGCGGCAGGTGGTTTCCAGAGAGCGGGACATACGAAAAGTCCACCTCAAATGCCCAGACAGTCCCCCGAGAAAACACAATGCCACGAAAGGGGGGAAAGAGAGTGAGAGAAAGAAAACGAAGATAAAATAGAAAATAAAATAATAGTAATAAGGAAAAAGTAATATTAAAAAATAAAAAATTATAAAATAAGAACATTGCAAGAAAAAACAATAAAGAAACGCAAAACATATAAACACAAAACAAAAAAACAAGGAAAGAAAAAGAAAAGAAATCCCGCGGAGGCTCCCATGGACGCGCCTGGGAAAACACATCGGGAAAATCGAAAAACCCCTCTCCCGACGACGGCCCCAAAAAATAAAGGCCGAAGAGGAGAGGGCGCCTCAAGGACGCGCCCTCGACAGAAACTTTGGCCCGAGTCATGAGGGCCGCCGTCGAAAGAAATGTCCTCCAACCCCCGAGCCAACTACGGGGTGGCGTGAACGGCCGTCCGGCGGCAAGGCAACATAAAAAGCCAAAAGAGCACAATCGTCACCCTCGAACATAATAAGGAACTTGAGCGCTAATAATGGACACAATCTGGCACAAGATGGCAGATGCACGGCGATCATCAAGCCATCTGCGCCAAAGAGCAGCAGAAGGCTGTTCTCCGTGACTGGGAAACCTGGCCACCGCATCGCGTGTTAAAGGGCACTGCGTCAAATAATGTAGGACGCTTCCCTCAGGAGCGCCACATGGACACTTCCGAGAAGACGCAATCCTAAACCTATGCAAGTACACAGGAAAACGGCCATGCCCGGTCACGAGAGGGCGCGAGGGCGGAAATGATAGAGGTATGGAAAAAACGTCGGGCACCCAAGAAAAAATCCCGGTGCCCTCGTTAAAATCGCGCGACCATACGGCCCACCTGGCACGAACGACCTCGCGAAAAGCCACCCGAACAGAGGCCCTAGAGCGCAGCACGCGCCTCACCCGCGGCGACAAGCTCGCGCGCGAGGCAACAACGTCTACAATTTCATTGCCGAGGACACCGGAATGTCCCGGCACGTGAAAAAGTTTAAACGGTCTAGAAGTCTGTAAAGCCGGCACCCACACGAGCTCAATACGCCTATCGGGATTTAGGGTGCACATTCTCAATATCTGCCACGCGGGGGGATGGACGCGTCCGCGGGCGAAGTTAAGAACGGCTGTTTTGGAATCGCTAAGTATATAAGCCGCATTGGTTTGGGCAATGGCTATTGCTATAGCTGCTTCCTCTGCTTCTTCCGGGGTACAAGGGGGGTCTATGAAATGGGTAAATGGGGGGGCTGCTGGATGGTAAGCCACAGCTACTGAACGGTCTGGACCACACGCGGCGTCCACCCAGCGCACATCCTCTGAAGTGCCATATTCTTTATGGAGAGCTTTGGCTCGCGCGACGCGGCGGGATTGATGGTATTCAGGGTGGACATTCTTAGGAAGGGGTTTCAGGATAAGCGCGGTGTGTATGGCGCGAGGGAGAGAGATGAAGTCTCATGTGAATTCCCAGAGAATCCAGTATATATCGTCCGGTTTCCGTGCCAGCCAGACGAAGGTACTGTGGGTAGCGATGTGCATCTATAAGTTCTTGTATAGTGTTGTGCATTCCTAATTTGAAGAGCCTGTCCGTGCTAGTGCTCTTTGGTAGGTTTAGCGCTGCTTTGGTAGCCATGCGGATTAGAGCATTGGTCTTGTCTTTATCCGCACAGGAGAGGTTCAGGTAAGGAGTGGCGTAAAGAATGCGGCAAAGCACAAAGGCATGCAGCACCTTGAGATTGTCTGCTTCGTCTAGACCGGCTCGTGAATGTGAAACCCTTCTAAGAAGATGGATGACGGAGTAAGTGGACTGTTTTAGTGCTTTCAGGGTAAGGTTGTTTTCCCCCGTGTCCTGTAAATGCAGGCCAAGAATGCGGAGGGTAGGTGTTTGCGGTATGGGAGTGTCATGCAGGTAGATCGTGATGGGGGAGGTAGGGACGCACCGCGGGCGGATTACGAGGAGTGCTGACTTTGTGGGGGAGCATTCAAGCCCAATGTTTGCCGCGTGAGTAGCTATAGTTGTGGCGGCTTCCTGAAGGGTCGATTCTATGTCGCCATCCGAGCCGTATGTGGTCCAAACCGTTATATCATCCGCGTAAAGTGTGTGTCCTAAGTACGGAATGCGGCTGAGAGCCTTGGCCAGGGGGTTGAGGGTGAGGTTGAAGAGGAAGGGAGATAACACCGCTCCTTGCGGGGTACCAACATTACCAAGTGTGAAGGGGGGTCTGTATATCATCTATATGCAGTGAGGCTGTGCGACCGTTTAAGAAGGCCCGAATATAGTTGTAGGTCTTAGGCACCAACTGCAGCTCTTGGATGCCCTGCAGGATGGCGCTGTGCGTAACTTTGTCGAATGCTTTGGTGAGATCGACTGCCAGGATTGCTCTGGTGTGATGCAACATGTCATTGAGGATAGCGTGTGAAATCTGCAGTAGGGCGTCCTGTGTCGAGAGGTGGGCTCGAAATCCTACCACACTATGGGGATATAGTCCATGGGATTCCATGTGTTGCGTGAGACGGGTGAGGATGACATGCTCAAACAGTTTGCCCAAGCACGAAGTCAGCGAAATAGGACGGAGGTTTTGGGCGTTAATGGGCTTATTTGGTTTAGGAATGAAAATTATTTTCCCGTGCTTCCATTCAGCGGGTAGCGCCCCCATTTCCCAGCACTCATTGAAGTAGGCGGTGAGAAGGGAAATTGAACGGTCATCTAGATTTCTGAGCATGACATTTGTGATTTGGTCCTCCCCAGGGGTTGAGTTTCGGAGCTTGATAAGGGCTGCTCTGACTTCAACCTCCATAATGGGGGCGTCGAGGGAGGGTTGATCGGGGCCTACATAGTCGGGATATGATACAGCTTGGCCCACAGTGGTATAAGTTGATTGTAGTTGGCGTAATAGTGCTTGATGATTTTGACGATTTTTATGGGTAAGTCTTTTGAGTGTAAGCCGTGTTTGCTTTTTAGATTCAGTGGAGTCTATCATATGCCGTAGCAGATGCCAGGCCCTGGTGGAGGAGAGATTACCGCGTAATCCGTCACATAATTGGTGCCAGTTAGACTTACTGAGTGCGGCACTGTGCTCTTCTATTTGTTTCTGTAGTTGCGCTAATTTTAGCTTAAGTTTCCGATTTTGCTTCTGGGTTTTCCAGCGTGTGAGGATACTGTTCTGAGCTTGGAGTAGGTGCGCTAAGCGACTGTCTGCAACGGGAGTCTCGGGGGTGGCGTCTAATGTTTGCGTGAATGCCTGGACTTCGTGTTTCAGCTCAGTCATCCATGTGTGGAGGTTAAATGGGGATTCTAATGTTTTGGCCTCTCTGTGCTTCCGAAGATTATCCCAGCTGGTAATTCGGACACGGTAGTTTTTAGCTTTTTTGGCGAAATCAAGCTGTATAATTATGATATAATGATCACTGCCCAGGGCCTCATTTGTGTTTGTCCACACCGGTGTGGGAAGGTTGCGACCAAAAGTAAGATCTGGGCTTGTGTCGGCAGTGACACTATTGCAGATTCTTGTAGGTGTGCTCAGATCATTATATATGGACAGGCCGTGCATCTGAAGGGTGTTGCGCAATTCCGCTCCTCTCTTGTTAGTGCGTGTGTACCCCCAGTCTACATGTGCGCAGTTGAAATCCCCTAATATAATGAGGGGGTTCCTTTTTGCAGCGTTAGAGGTGGCTTTAATTAGAGCGATTAAATCTGAGACCGGTTGCCTCGGAAGGAGGTAACAGTTGAGGATGAAGAGGGGATGAGATCTGTGAGTGGAGGAGATTAATTCTAGGAATGTGTGAGCTACCGGCGAGGTTAGTACATGACAAATGTATGGTACAAAATGTTGGAGATACGTGGTAACCCTGGGGTTTGGAGTGGTGTCAGAGGGTACCAGAGCGTATCCTGGCAGCGATAAATTTGTGCCAGCATACTGAAGTGCTACTATATCAGGGGGTGTGGAGGAAGCAGAGAGGAGCTGCTGCAGGGGGTCTCGTTTGCGACGAAACCCCCTGCAGTTTCATTGTAGGATGCTTAATTGGAGATTATTGCCCGTTAACTGGGCCATGCTGGAGGGTGGGGGGGGGGAGGTGGAGGATGGGAGCAGCTATGGGGTTGCTAGCTGGGATATGTGAAGACATTCCAGCAATTATTTGTGGAATTTGTTGGAGAATGGCAGTGGTTACTTGACTGATAATAGTTTCTGTAAGCTTAGTGATGGCGGCTTCAATGTAATTTTGAGTCTGAGCCAGAATACTGGCTTCGAGCTGTTGGGCAAAGGTTTGTAATTTAGAATCCATGTCTGGAATGTCTTCTGGTCTGCATTTATTATGTGGAGGGGGTGTGGAGGGTTGGGGTGTAGGTGAAGAGGTTTGGGGTGTTGGTGAAGGAGTGGGTGGAGAAACGGTAGGATGGATAGAATTAATGGCTGCCCTAAGATGCCTTACCTCTTCCCGCAGGAGAGCTATCTCTTACTCCCGCTGTGAGGTTTGGGGTGTACTGGTGGGTTTGGTCCAGGCTCTCTGGCGATCTTGATGAGGCACTAGCGCTGGAAAGTCCTTTGGCGTGGGCACTGGTTGCTTGGGTTTCAGCGCGGTCTGTCTACGAGGTGGAGGGGTCCTGGCTTTGCACGAGCCGGTACCGGTAAGGTGGGAACCACCACAAAGAATGCAGCTTGGTGTGCATGGGGTCTCTTGAGGGGTGTGCTTCTCGCCACACCGCGGGCAGAGTCCAGCCTTCGGGAGAGGGCACACGTCGTACCTGTGTCCAGGCTTCCTGCAGTTTGTGCAGGCATCGGGGCTACCCTTGTATTTGGTGCAGCGGTGTACCACACACATATTTAATTGTGCGAGGCACGGGACCTGAGGCAAAAGTTATTAAGATGGACGCTGTTTTCCCCATGCGTCGGGCCGCTATAATGTTAGCGTCCGGGTTTCTGTACTGTAAGTCAGGATTTGCGCTGGTGTTTCATTCCAGTAGGCCCGGGAAATGACGCCCTTGACTGCCACTGGAGGGGCCGCGATGTACGCGGCTACCGGGTATTGTTGTCCAGCTAAGGTAATTTGTTGAATTTTGACCAATGCCAGAGCTGTTGCCTCCGCTACCGTCGCCACTGTGAAGGTGTTGTTGGTTGGGTGGATTCTTATGTGCAACTCGCCAATCACTGAACAGCTGAGCGCCGAGTGAAGTGCCTGCAGGATACTGGGAGCCGGGATCTTCTCCAGGGAGAGGCCGCCTCGCGGGCGAAAGACGACTCTGATGGTTCCCGCCGCCGGCAGTGCGGCGAGTTGCTTACTTCTATGGACGACGGCGAGCGTCATTCGTAGGAGCTGCGGCGTCTCCTTGAACGCGCTTCGGGTGTTCCCAGATGCAGCGTCCGGTGGCGCGCCGGCGTTGTTGGCGCTTGGTTTAGGTTGAACGGAGGCCGATACCGGGTGTTTTGGGGGCGAATTCGAATCCGTGATCCGATTACGGTATGCATGGAGCACAGTTTTCCACTCACCAGGGTGGCAGTCCAAGGGGTTCAAGGTCTCTCCATCCACGGGCTCCTCCATGGTTGTTGGGGAGGGAGGAACGCGGCGCGCCGGCGAGGCTCGCCTCGACGAGGCGAGGCTTAGCGCAGCAGCGTGGCTGCCAGAGACATTTTCAAGAGGTAGCTCACCGAGGTCATTGGGCACATCCAAAAGATGGTAGCGATTGGGTCCGTGAACCTTCCAGGATCCGTTGAGGGCCTTGGTGGGTCCTAGAAAGGACTTAGCTGGGCACAGGAACCAGAAATTGGCGAAGCCGATAAGAAACGCGTCCGCTCACTGGGGCCCCCTAGCGGCCAATCCCCGAAGACCGGAGTCCTCGGAGAGGGCGGCGGAGCGTAACCGCTAACCAATAAAAACGATGCCGAACGGTTTGCGCACCGAACGGCGCATCGGGGGGCAGTGGAATGAGCAAACAGAGCCCACTCCTGCGGAACGGAAAGAATTATACTGTCTCTCACGTAGGGGTCAGAAATGAGGGCAAAGTCGAAATTGCCTTCCTCGACCCAGGAAACTAAAACTCCCGTGGTGCGCCTGCAATGATCCAAGTTTGCCTGTATAAACGAAAAAGGAAAATTAAAACTCATGACGAGAAAAATAAAAACGAAAAAGAAATATGAAAGAAAACAGAAAATATAAAACAGATGTTGTGCATTGCAGGCACGCAGCAAAAAGTGTAGAGAAAGAAATTCCACAAAAATTCCGCAAGAGCCGACCCGCACGACAGATGCAAATAAACGACCAACATGGGAAGAGACGAGAGTGGGCAGGCAAACAGCGCTGAAGTAGAAGAAGCAATGAATGGCAGAGGCGAAAAAGGAAAGAAAGAAAATTGAAAAGAAAGAAAAGTGACCGGCGCGAGCTCTCACAATGAGAGCGGCGCACAGCAATTCTAAAGAAAAAGAGCATAAAAAAGAAAAGCCTCCGTTAACAAGAAGATTAAGGAAGGAAGGAAGAAGGCAGCGATAAAGGCGCCAGGAAAGGAAACGCCAAGCGTTTCGCAAAAGGAAAGAAAGAAAAGAAAAAGGAAAAGGAAGATACGCCGCCGCCCACCCACTCGTCGCAGGAGTCACAAGTTTAGTTCCCGCCATAGTCGGTCCTAGCCCGCAACCTGGCCACACGTTCCAACAAGATGGGACAGGCGACAGCCCCTGCGGGAGTGCCCGTAGCAAGCACAAAAGGTGCACATCGGGACATGAAGGTCTTCTGCAACGGAAGCAGAAGACCAGACGATGGTAAGGCGACCCCTTTCAATGACGCGACGAAAGGCATCGGGCGGAAGAGAAATGACGTGCGTTTTTGCACCGTCACGCTGGCAAAACGTGTATCTACGTCGCATCGATTGCACATCTAAGTCCAGATCGGAATTCTTGGTGGATATCTGAGCCACCACGGCATCATCCGGGACGTCCTGGTCAACGCCGTAAACCCGGATCTGTGGCTTTCGGCACTCCACCACCCGAACAGACATCACCGCGCGTGTTGTTTCGTTGCGCTGGACTGCGGACCTTAAGTTTTCTACGGTTCTTCGGTCACGCGCGAGAGTGGTCACACCGGCGTTCGTAGTTCGCAAGACTACTGGGCCAATGCCCGCATCGACTGGATCAATGTTTGATTTTAAGGTGTGAATTAAATTCCGTGGCGAAAAGCGACATGATTTGCCGCGACTTGCCGCTGTGACGCAGAAGGCGCCACTGATGACGGCGCCGGAGCCGCGGGCTGTGATCCACGGAGGACCTCAGCAAACGTTGGAGGCCCTGAAGTCCCCGCCGGGACCGGCCGCAGGACGTACGAGATGGTCGCCTCCAATCTGGCCTCCGCGGTAGAGGCCCGAGTCCTAGAGTCCGATGGCTCCCTCCGCTCCGCCGACCACATGACTCGGAGGACCTCGGCTCGGCCCCTTGCGCCGGACGCCAGCGCGCAGTACTCCGCGCAACGCAGCACCACTTCCCCAAACATCTGGGAAATTTGAGTTCGTGCCTGAACCGCAATCTTATTCTGGTCGTGGTTCAAGAACGCCGTGAGGCGCTCCTGAAGACGCGTGACATCGGCGAAGTCGGGTAACGCCGAGAAGGCCAGGTCGAGCCTGGCACCGGCGTCCGCAATGTCCTCGAGAGCACTGGTCCGGTCAGGGGCAGGCCCAGCACCATCCGGGCCCGACACCCCAGCAGAGGACCGGGAGTCCCGATCATCTCAGTAAGGCGAGGCCGTCTCCCACGCGGAGGAGGTCGCCCCGCCCGAAGTCGCAGTCGGGGGGCGCCCGGCGAGCTGGGGCTCCGGAACAGGGGCCAAAAGTTCGTCGCCGGCCTCCGAAAATGGCGACCGGCCCGGGTCGGACCGGGTCTCCGAAGCCCCCGAGCCCGCAGTCGCCCCGGGTGAAGCACGATACGCCGCCACCACCGGACGACCCGCCCCAGTTGGCGACGCAGACGAGGAGGCGCCAGTGGCGCTCATTGCTGCAGCAAACGTGGACACAGCGGCCGACCACCACCGCGACACGGCGACGTAGGGCGCCGGCCCCGCAAGGGCCGAGCCTCAGTGCGAGGCCCGAAGTCCAGGCACCGCAAGTGAAAAAGGCAAAAATCACCATGAAATTCCGGGGCGAAAAGTCCGCGGCGCCGAAAACGAAGACACAGCGGCCGCCAGCCACCGGAGGCCCGCAAACAAGCAAAGTCCAGCGGGCAGCGACGAAAAAAGCCCCCGACCGCCAAGGCGACCGGAGGACCGCAGGCCAGGACCGCGGAGCACGCCGGAACTCCGCAGGCAGGACCCCGGACAGGGCCGCAGGAAGAAAACGCGCCTCAAAAGACCCCGGAGGGCCCCGAGGCAGCGGCGCAGCTCAGTCGCCCCCGAGGAGAGCCTTCTTCCTCCTCCTCGGCCGCAGCGAAAGGCGGCCGTTCCCGAGAAAAAGGCCGCAAAATGCGGCAAAAACCGCAAAATGCGGTCGAAAAGGCGTCAACGGCCTCCGCTATGAGGCCCGCAGATGATGCCCGGGCCGCAGGGAAAAAACCCGGGGCCCCAAGGGCCCGGCGCCGGCAGCAGGCAGCACGAACCAAGAGGGGTGCGCGAGCCAGGGGCAAAGAGCAGGAGCTCAGCAGCGCACGTCCGCCTAGTTCGAGAGCCGGCTCTCGCGCCCAGCGTTCGTTGTTTCGAAGAAATCCCGGCTATCCCGGCGTTCTGTCTTTACCACTTGATTTAGTCATTAAGAAATCGCCAGGAATCGACATGACACCGAGAGCCTTTCTTGTACGCTACGCCGAGTGGTGTGCAAAATAACTTACCCCAATTTTTAACAGGTCTCTACAGTATGCACAACTGCCACAGGACTGGAAATACAGTAAAATCATTCACGTACCGAAGACCCGGAGTAGCTCACTTCCTGCGTCATACCGGCCTATTTCACTGCTTTGCACATGTGCTAAAATGCATGAGCACATCATATTGAACCACGTGTCAGTTTTCGTCGAAGAAAATCATATTATTACTGACGCGCAACACGGTTTCCGCAAAGGATTATCAACTGTAACACAACTGCTAGAAACATTCCACGATCTTGAATCTGCCCTAGATAAGCAAGGTCGAATTGACATCATTTTGCTTGACTTTGAAAAAGCCTTTGATCGCGTATCCCGCAAAAAGCTACTTCTTAAGCTAAAGCCGATCCTTAAGATTGACAAGTTACTCGCGTGAATTGAAGCACATCTTTCTTATAGATACCAGGCTGTTAGCATCGACGATGCGCTATCCAGTTTTTCATCAGTTAAGTCGGGCGTGCCGCAGGGCTTAGTTAGGGGGTCGCTTTTGTTCTTGGTCTTCATTAACGATATCACTGCTGAGATACCAGTAAAAATAAAGCTTTTTGCAGGTGACTGCATAATCTACCACGCAAGATATACTTGTTACGACCAAGCAACGTTAAACTCATCACTCGATAAATTACAGACCTTGTGTTCCACATGGCAAATGACTTAACACCAAAAAACTTGTTGCAATGACTGTAACTCGAAAGAAAGAAACGCTAATCTTTAAATGCCAAATCGAAAACCATTTTCTGGCAACAGTGTCAAGTTTTAAGTTCCTGGGAATCATAATAATTACACCTGACCTTAGTTGGAACCAGCACATAGACTATATTAAAAATAAAGCAATGCAGCGACTGGGATATCTATACCCTCGGAACATCCCCGCCTGAAATAAAACTACTGGCATACAAAACAAACATAGCGAAACTAGAAAACGTTCAGCGGAAATCCGCGAGGTTTATTTACAACTGCTATAGATGGCGCATGTCCCCCACCTGTCTATTACAGACTGCTAACTTAGAAACACTGGAATCACGCCGGTACCGTGAAAGATTAAAGTTTTATTACTTACTGTACAGCAACAAAACACAAATAAACAAAAACACATACATTTAGCCCGCAAATGCGCGTACGACCCGTTCATTCCTCAGAAAAAGGTTGAGGACTTCACATATAAAACCAACGCGCTCAAGAACTCCGTTTTTCCCCAGGACGGCACGTAAATGGAATGCACTGAATGCCCAAACTGTTTAATGCTCCACTCTTGATGATTACAGAGACGTACTCCCAAGTAAAAAAAATCAAAATGCATTGTAATCTGCTCTGAGCCTGTTCTTGTGCCCCGTATTCAATTTTTACACCCATGACATTTTTTTCCCGGTCACAATAGAGCTCTGCATAAGGAACTGAGCGAATTTTGACGATGGAGACCATCTGTTATTTTAAAGTGAGCTTTCTTGTTATATGTACTTATTCTGGCCGCCCACTCCTGCCCAAGACCTTGCATAGGGTCGGCAGTACGTGCAAAAAATAAATAAATAAAATAAGATCACATGCACCATGAGTTTGACTAAGCACGAGGTAAGGGATATGGGTCTGAGGTTTTCACTGCAGAGCCGCTTGTGGGGTTTAGGTATAAAAGTGACTGGCTTACAGCGACAGGCCCAAGCGGAGGCCAGGATAAGGCGTAGGCGTTCGGAGTCGATGGTTGCCGTGTTGCAGGTGTCGATGCCCTCGTGCGAGGTTACCGCGGCGGGCTTGCACGAAGCAAACATGACAGTCTAGGTCCCAGTCTCATCTTATCCATGATGTAAACCCTCTCATAATTATGAGGAAGAGAAAAGCGCATAAGGGGTCACTTTGTCAGTGTACACCTCAAGTGCGTCATGAACGCCGACTAAAAGCTTGGCAACTCAAGCTTTTGTGGCGCGTTTCAGACGTCTACTGCCCGGTTGCTCTACGTAAGAGAGCCAAAGAACCCTCGTCGCTAGGGCCCGAGCTGCCGCCGAAGCCACAGGGGTCCCTGGCCAGGGACCTCTCCTAGAATTTGTAAGGGGCTGGCCCTTTGGGCCAGTCCCCACTCTCTTCTGTAAATTGCCTTAAAGGGACACTGAGGAGAAATTGAAGTTGGCTTGTATCGATAGAATACCAGCTCCTGATCACAAAAACGCCGCTCTTACTGAAAACAAAGCTCTTGTAAGGTAGAAAATAACAAGAACCAAAATACAGGTATCGCCGCCACAGGCCAAACTCGCAAGTGCAAGCGTGGTGACGTCGTAGGGCAAGAGACGCCACCTTGGATGAATTTTCCTTCCTACATGTTGCGGGAATCTCTGAGGCTGACAAAGGAAGATTGCGCGGTTCAATATTGAAGTAATTTTTGTTTTAAAACCGATAGTGCACTTTTATCACATAAAGAAGGCAGACAAAAGGCAACCTGAATGTTGGAAGCAAAGAAAACCGATGCTTGGCGGCACCACAGGCGGCCAGTAGAGTTTCGTTTTGTTAAGGCGCTTCGCGTATATGAGCTTTGCGTGCCCCGTGGTTTTGTTTTTGACGCTCCTCGATTTACAAGCGCCGAACAGCAAGAGGAACTCCAAGTGCCGGTTCAAGTGCTAGTTAACCTTTGAAGGAGCCTGTTAAGGCTTGTCAGATGATCGCCACTGTCGATGAAAAACTATGATGGCACGATGGTCGGTAATCGTACAAGGCAGCACTTGTGTCTTCGCACGCTCGCCCGGCGAAACATTCCCGGCTGTGCCGGTCAACTTCGAACTACTTCAAACTTCAAACTTCAAACGTTTATTAGGGACGGGAGACAAGGTACAAGGCAGTTCAGAAAAATTGCTGATGGCCTAGCTCTGTTAGGCCAAGATATACGTAGCGAAAACGCGGAGATTTCTGCATAAGAGTGCATTCACTAGGTGCGCCTTTATTGATAATTGCTGCGTGAGCCGTTGTGGTGGAGTGGTAGCGTATCCGCCTCAAACATCACAGGCCCTGGTTCGATTCCGGACCTCGGCATAGGATTTTTTTTTATTCAGTGAGTGGGCGGGGGGTTTCAGTGGCTCCCATAGATGCCGCCACCGAATACATTGGTTAGCGGTTAAGCGCAGGCTCTGTTAAGGCGCGTTTATGCTCCGGCGTAACACGCGCGCGCAAGCGCGCTGCACAGCGCCGTCACGTCGGCCAAAGCGCGACCCTACACTGCGCTTGACCGCCGACGCGTTCGGCGGCTTCGGCGCACTCTGACCGCACTGGCGGGGATACTTGGAGCATGTCTACATTTCGCGCCGAGTGCGCCCGCCGCCGCCGGCCCGGCCAGACTGATTCGGCTCCGCGGCGAGGTGCGCGTTGTGACATAATTCAATAACTTCGGCAGTTGGGCGGAACTGTTCTTTTCGAGCTCTCGGCTAATATGATCCATTCACGGTACACATCTGAAGGTACATGCAAGTGGGCGAGAGAGCCCGATCCAGTGGACCCGTTGGATCTAGCGGAAGCCGTTGAAGCGTCGTGCGTCGGCTTTAGTTTCAAGGCGCCCACTTTAAACGCGACCGCCCTTGAGCACCCATCCGTTTTTTGTGGAAAATAAAAAAATAAATAACCTGATCCTTGCAACCGTGGGAGACCTCGACGCCGCCTGCTACACCGTGCAACCGCGCCGTTCAAGGAATCACAATCCGTTGGCCCCAAAGCCCCGGCCAGCCTCCGATGGTCGTAAGCGCCGACCTTTTCCAGGCCCCTCGCGACTCCCCGCATTGGAGTTAAGATATTTAATTTGCAACGGCTGCTCACTGAGGAAGGGGGAAACGACTCGCCGGCGCCTAACCTAGCCGTGCTCCCTCAAAAGCATCGCACGCTCTGTGGGGCTGAGGTCGCTGAAATGCAGGCCGGAGTTTTTGCGAGAACTACGTCGTCGGGTTCGGGAACGGAATCCATCGCAACGCTGGCAAGACGCCGGTGCTAACGTAAACACAGCGACGGTAGCGACCCTCGATAGATGCCTTCAACGTGCGGCGGCGGTAGCTTTCATTTCGGCAGCTGCTAGACCGCACCGCTAGCCGCCAGAAATCACGGATTCTCCGTTTACGTCACGTTTCACATCACTCCGTCCTGTGACGTCATAAGAGTTCTCCGTGTCGTCATAAGAGTTCTCGAGTTTGAATCGGAGCGGTGGGAAAAACTTTTGCAACTTCGAATCCAAATTTCTTTGAAATAAATGCATCTTTCGCTGCCGGACAAGCGGCAACAAAGCCACGAAATGCCGAACTATCAGATTTTGTTAACCAAAAAAATTTGATAGGGTTCCTCCACCACCACCGCCAAAGTGATCTAGTTATGCGCCTTTTCTTTGCTCAAGAGCGAATGAGGTTTTAGATCGCGAATGAGATTAACTGGGAATTACTCTTATTTGCTTCCTGCAAGCTGGCTAAAATGTGGAAGGTCGTTCATATTTATTGAGGGAGGCCCGGTAGCCGGGGCTGGTGAGCCGGCCGTTTAAGCTGCTGTCCGGACCGTTTGCCGAATGTGTTGTCCTCGGCGAGCGTTCCCTGATCTGACGCTTCTTCAACCTCTTCGCCATCCGCGCCGTTGCCAATACCAGCGCTGTTGCAACATCATAGTACATTGGTCATTTGAGTTGAGTATAGCGACTTCACGTGACATACATCATAAACTACTACTATCGCTTGATAACTATTGCTACCGCTCATCTATCACCATCACTTGGTAGCGTTTGTCACACGAAACACTGTTGACGTCTTAGGGGGTTTTGGTGCTATCCGCTGTGGAAAGAACACCGTATTTTTTGCCTGATGAGCCATATAGTGCTTTCACACTAAAAATATTTCCGCCACCACTGGCCCAGTGTTCGACAATAAAGCGGGAGCTACGCGAGTTTGACGTGTTTATATCAGTGGGCTCAGCAAACGTGGAGAAGACCAAATCTAAACATCTGCGGAAATGTTTTAGGAAACATTCCTTCTAAGACACAAGCCGTACCATCTACCTCATGAATTCTGCACTGCTATTTCGATTTATAGCCACCTTTACTATATCCGGTTTATTTCCCCGTTTATCACTTAATAAATATTATAAACGTCTGGATCCTAACACGACGATTCCTTTGACACCATTCGGAACTCCTGCGACAAACGGTTCGGCCGTAATGGTTGTCTGAAAGTCCTCGGAATGCGTGGTTTTGGGGCGGAAAGGTCGTTGGTGTGAATCCCGTACATATATTGGGCTTCATCTCAATTAGTTATTTTATCCTTGAGAACATGCCAAGTCATTTGACATCACTTCGAACATTCTGTATCAAACGGGTGGCCCACAAATATGATGCAAATATGATGCCAGGGGTGGGGGTCCGAATTCGATGGCTGCTATACTGGCATATATAAAACGGATCGAAAGTAGATGTATCAATTTAGGCGCGCTATGTCCCATTGTTGCTATGTGATATGTGTGGTCACGTGGTAACTGTTTGGGTCAACTTGACCTTCATTGCAGACAGACGCATCATTGACAAACGTAAATGGCAAGATTTAACGCCCTCAAAATGGCCGCAGTTAAAACCGCCGTGATGAAAAGTGCCTAAGGGCTCGTAACGGCGGAAAGACGGTTATAAAGCCTCTTTCTTGGCATCCTGCCAAAAAGCACATCATTTCGCGCTTGCTTGTTATGCACTAGTTGCATTCAGAAGGCCGCGTATGTCGCCGTGGCTAGCATCAGGTAGAATTAGTTTTAAAATTCTTAAGTTTACTGCCGGGTTTATTTGTCGCTAATAGTGCATGAGGAAATCCGGTAAACGGAAAACGTCAATGGCTACTGCTTGCATGGTAATTAGAGTAATGAGTGCTAGCTATGAAGTGACACGTTTTAATCCGTTTTTTTTTTCATTTTTGACACGACTCGTTCTTTGTAACCGCTATATGATCAGAGAGGTAATTTGCCAAGTTCGTTACGTTCTTGACATTGCACAACCGCATGGACACTAGACAGATGCAGGTGCCTCTGGACGGGCTCATTTGTCGTGGTTTCTCTGAGAAAATGAAGTTGTATTCTGCTATGCGATGTGCCAAAGTCTTGTGTTTGGTCGCATCATAATGGATGTCACCGGTGATGAGAATTCACGTTCGTCGCACATAGCCAGGAGATCCATTGCGTCGGTCTCAGAAGCTTCTCGGCCGGGCGGCTTACGCTTTTCGCTCATGCACTACGGGGTCTTGGTGCCTTAAACGAGAGGCTTCAGCCTGCATTCCTGGAACGCTTGAACGACGGAGAATTTGATGCGGCCTCTGTTAAACGCTTGTAGGCTCGGTTAGTTCGCTTACGCGCTGTCTCCCCGGCCTGGTGCTACCCGTCCGTGCGAGGATACTCCCGTAGCGAGTGCGAGACCAACGTCAACGCTTCCCGCTTTTAATGCAGAAATGCAGTCGGCTTCGGTTATCACAATGTTTGTGCCTGCTCCAAAGTTTCAGGACAAGAACTGTGAACTTGTATGATCTGAAGAGGATGCGAGTGACTCCTATCTATCACCCCCTCCCCATCCCTGCAGCACCGGCACGGGGCCCTGGTCGTGCGTGATGCAATGCCTACACGGACGATTCTACGCGGTCGGCATGGCTACTATCGCGGATGAATGCTGACGGTCGATTTGAAAGCGACCGGCGACCGGATGCTTTGGTTCTTGCTTTTTCGATGTTTCTTGTGCTTTACGTACTTTTGCTCCGAAGCGTAGCTGTGGTGTTTGCGCAGGAACTAGCTGGGACTTGTGGACCGGGTGAAGACTGCGGCAGCCGCTGTAGGGGCACTATAGACTGATGATTCTAGTCGCCAGTCTCCTGTAACTTCATTTATGAGCAAATATAAGTGTTCGCTCATCTGCTCGCGTTACACGTTCTGTATGCAAGCAGTACAGTGTATTCCCTGGGAACTTTCACTAGCATAGCTAGCATGCTAAAGGGGACAGTTCCATAGACACCAAAGTATATGTGGGCTAGAAACGAGCCCTGGGGTGTGTAGCCCCTTCTGGCGAAAAAACAGAGGATAACACATCCTTCTCAAAAATTCACACGGAGAATATACATTACACACCAACTTGCATGTCGTCTTGAGATGCGTATGTTGTTATTCTGCAACTTTTATTTTTCATCATAGAAGGTCCCTTCACACAATTTTCCGTTCGTGCATATGCTGGTCTATATGCACTCGATGGCTAAAACCATCATGACCGCTGTTCTTAAACAACGTCGATATATTCCAGCGCGCGCTTCCATTTCTGTAGAGGCAGAGCCGTTAATACACTCAGGCGCACATCTCTTCAAGTAGGGCTTTATGGACGGAGGGGGCGTCAGCTCTGTTGTTTCGATGACACCCTCACCGCTCACTTCACGAGGCCTTGTGCTGCGACGAGGCACCCATATAAAGCTGCAGCTCACGTGTTATGGTTCTGTGAAGTTTCTTCTTTCAGACCTTTTCTTTTCTAGCCCTCTCAAACCGCGACGTGACACATTTTTCGTTTCCAACAGCTGCAGCGAGAGCCTCGTTAGGCGCTCGTTGCGTTATCCGTTCCGCTTCTCGATGCACCTCGCCACGCAAGCAGAACAATGTCAGTATTTTCTCTTCTTCTTGTTTGTCTCCTCGCAACGTTATTAACGAAATTCTTTCCGCAAGGCGTGGTCTGCGACACAGGCGAGATGTGTTTGCTGCAGCGCTAGTTTGAAGCCGCTGTCGCGGATGTTCCACAGAACCGTTGCTGTTAATTTTCCTTGGAGATCTAAACAGTGGTCTGTACCACTTAGATTTCTTATTTTATTTTATTTTTATCTCGATACACTGTCAACCCAAACCGGGGTTTTTGCAGGGGTGGGCGCAATTAAAAAAATACGCAACTTCCAGATAAAACACTTCTAGAACAGTAAGCAGTTGTACAATGAAAAGGATGGGTCTAGTTAAAACAAGACAAGAACAAACAAATTCGAGGTAATCAGTTATACAGAACAAAGTATATATCACCAACATTTTAACAATATTTAGTCAGTTTTGCGGCAATATACTCAGCTCGGCAAGCTCCAAAAATTTGACTGTCGGGTTCATTACAATCGAAGCGTCAAGTGCATTCCATTCGTGCACTGCTCACGGAAAAAAGGAAAAATAGAATGTGTTATTGCAACAACAAAATTCTTCAAGTGTGAGAGGATGTTTGCGGCGGGCGATTCAGGAGTGGCTTATATTGACGAAGTATTCAGAGTTAAGCTCAAATGAATTGTGCAGAAGTTAGTATAGGAATTTCAAGCGGTGCAGTTTCGATCGGATAGATAAAGGCTGAAGTTCTGCGCGATGCAGAAGTTCAGTAGGTGAATCTGTGCGTCTGTACTGGTTGTAGATAAATCGCGCAGCTTTTCGCTGCACACTTTCCAGTGCGGCTACGCTGGTGCCTGTATAAGGGAACCGTGTAATGTTAGCATATTCTAATACCGGGCGTATATGCGTACTGTATGCCAGAAGCTTTATTTCGGGAGGCGAGTTTTTCAAGGCAAATTTAAGGAAAAGCTATTTGTTCATTGCCTTATTTGCTACATACTGAACGTGCGTTGTCCAGTTCAGGTCGGATGAGATAAGGATTCCCAGATATCGGTATTCCGTAACAGTTCGTAGCGCAGTGTTATCAGAACCATTAGGGAACTTAAGCGGAATTTTTTTCTTTATAACGGACATAGAAACAGTCTTGTCTTTGCTAGTGACCATACTCCAATCATGACACAATGGAAAAACTTTATTCAAAGCGCTATTTAGTTTGATCTGGTCAGACTGGTGTTTAATTTCATGATAAAAAACGCGATCGTCTGCAAACCATCTCATCTGTACTTCATTTTGATTAGTTGTATCATTAATAAATAGCAAAAATAAGAGGCCCAGTACAGATCCTCGGGGGACACCAGATTCCATGGGAATAATGTCGGAGGAAATTCTCTCGAATTGGACAAATTGGTAACGTTCAGACAAAAACTGTTGATCCATTTTGTGACGGGACCATCACCAATTGAATGCTTGAGTTTGTATACATCAATTTTTGGTGCGACACCCGGTCGAACGCTTTGGAAAAGTCAAGCAAAATTATATCAAATTGCGACTGATTTTCAATACCTTGCGCAAGATCATGCACGAATTCAACAAGTTGTGTTATAGTGGATAGTCCATTTCAAAACCCATGCTGGCAAGGGTGGATTAGCTTTTTAGCCTCTACGTACGCGTAAGAAATTTTAGGATAATGTGTTCCAGAATCATGTACATGTCAGAGATAAGAGTCGATAATTATTCGGGAAGTGTTTATAACCTGATCTGTGGACAGTGATTACTTTGGCGATTTTCCATTCAGAGGGAATACAACATTCACGAATTGATTTCTGGAAAAGGAGACATACATTTGCTACAAGGCTCGGCTTAACGTTTCCGAAAACCATTAGGAATGTCATCTGGGCCGCTACTTTTATTTTCCTCAATATTTAGAAGCAAGGATAGCACACCAGCCTCAGAAATTGTAGGCGTACCGACGAGATGCTCATGGCCATATTGTTGTGGAGCAATCTGGCCAACGTGATTTTTATCAATAGTGAAGACTGATTGAAAATATTTGTTGAGCGAATGTGCTTTAAGTTTGCCGTCCAGAGATCACATTGAAGACATATCTTTTGCTTTGTGCTCAAGTAACGCCAAAATTTGCGTGGTGCAGTTTTAATAAAGTTTTGTAATGTAGTGTGGCAGAACTGTTCTTTTGCATTTCGAGTTGCATGCTTAAGTTGCCTATTTAATGAATTAAGGCGAGAGTGGTAGTCAGGGATGGTGCGAAATTTGTTCCGCTGTTTGAGTCTTTTGATCCTTCGTTTATTATGAATTATTTCACGCGTGATCCAGGGATTCTGGTTTTTGACAACTTTTCGAACTGTTGGGACGAAGCTTTCCATGCAATGCATAACAAGATTTAAAAAAAAAAAACTGCCAGATGCTGTCAATACTTGACTGCTTATCGGGACAAAAATGGGAAATGCTCTCGTATTCATGGACGAGATAAGTCATAACAGCATCATCATTGGCCCTATTAAATGCGCAGACACGTTTTTAAGTACGGTCTGGGCTAACAATGTTAGTTATAGGCAATTTACACAGTATTAATTCATGGTCTGATAGCCATTGAAGTGTTTATATTGTTATGGCGCTGCCTGGAAAGTGGTCGCTAACGAAGAATAGGTCTAGAATAGAGCCGGTTTGGTTATGGACACGAGGTGACATGTCAACAATCCGCGTAAGGTTGAACGTGAACAAGAAATCTATCATTATGTTCTTTGTAGCATTTCCGGGGTTAAGAGATTTCCAGTTAATATCTGGTAGATTAGAGTCCGCAGCCATGACAATTTTCCCGCCGGAGATATGTCTAAGCATGTAGTTGAACAACGGGTCTAGATACATTGCATCGGAATTTGGAGGCCTGTAGACAGCTCCAACGTGAACAACGCCATAGGGTAAATGGATCTTGCACCATATAGCCTCAACACCTGCCACTTCCGGCATGATGAAGTATACTATTGCTTGTTTGAGATTTGCCACGCTCCCACTTCTAGACTGTCTATCCTTGCGAATAACTGTATATCCGGGTGGGCCAAATTCAGTCTGAACAACAATTTTATAACCGCTGTCTTTAGCTTTGGCATCTCGCAGCATAATTTTGCGTTCCTTATACACCTTTACAGCTGTTCGTCCATTTAGAGCTTTAGCGCTTTCCGCGATTGTGGCTTTTCCGGATACATTTTGGCAATGGAGTTTTCCCCTCCTTGTTACAAAGCGCGTTGGTAAAACGTGGCCTCATGATCCCTGGAGACAAAAGCTTTAGGAACATTTTTTCCGAGCGTGATCATCCGTTGCGCACACCAGCGCAGGAATGTTCAAAACCCTCTGTTTTCGATGCTCATCATCCTCATTTGATGGGTGGGTGGGTGGCTTAGTAGGTTGGTGGGTGGGTAAGTCGGTGTGTAGGTAGCTTGGGTAGGTAGGTGGGTAGGGTAGTGTAGGACCACAAAGGTTTCTGGTTTTTCTGGCTGGTTGGTTGCAAGGGTAGGGTAAGGTAGGACACGAAAGGCTTCTGGTTGGCTACCCTGCACTGGGGAAAGGGTAGGTGGGTAGGTAGGTAAACCAGAAAGGCTTCCGTTTGGCTATCCTTCACTGGGGAAGGGATAGGTAGGTAGGTACAGATGGGACCAAGAGGCCCATCTGGCGCGGACGACGCCGCGAAAACGCGGGACATTACGACGCGCAGACATCGGGCGGCTGACCGGGTTTCAATAAAAAGATGATTCTTCCCTTACGCTAAAGGCGAGGGAAGTAACCAAGGCGGAGCGCCGCGTTAAAAACGTACATAAAAAAATTTGGGTGCGCCGCCCAAAGTGCACGCAGCATACGGGGAGTGATCCCGTGGAGTGATCCAGCTTGGCTCGGGAGACAGCCAACTCAACCTCGCCAAACCGAAAGGGAACGTCCTCTGGACCACCCAAAATAGGACGAGCCGCCGCCTCGCGTATGGCCACGTGCGCAGGCGCGTCAAGGTCCTCGACGTCACCGGAAACGAGTTGTTCGAGCAGGGTGCCGGCGGTGTCCAATATCGAATTTGTGAGAGCTCCGTCCGGCCTCAATACCGGAGGGGGCAAGGGAGGTCGCGCAAGCGGCCAAACGCCCGCTTGAACGCCCGCTTGAGTCGCCTCCCGGGCAAGCTCACGCGCAGCCGCCTCCCTCGCAGCCGGGGCGCGGATCCGAAAACGCGCCAAGGCCGCGTTGAATATGCGGCCCTATGAATGGCTCGAAGAGAGTCGTCGAAGAGAGTCGTCGAAGAGAGTCGTCGCGCGCACCCGTTTACGCTCCAGGGCCAAGTCGTCCGTCCACCAGGACGCCCTCCACCTACCCGGGGGAGACACCGGACGTGCGGACGAACAACGCTGGCGCTCGCGGTCGAAAATTTCGTGAGATTTGGAGACAATCATGTCTAGAGCATTACCGGATTGAAGATTACCACCTGCAACCGCCGGGAAAAATGAGGAATTTCGGAGCGCCGCAATAACGCGAGCCAAACCACGGTTTGTTAATTTTTTCGCGCGGCACGTCGCCCGCCTCAAAGCGAATCTCGATATGCCGATGTTCTGACAGTCTCTGTCGCGGCCACGGACCAGGTGAAGCCCGCAAGCGCCATGTTGGAGTTTGCCATGGCAACATCGATCCAACTCTCGGTGTAAGCGGTGGATTAAGTCGGCGGTGGAGCTTGATCGTTAAGGACGAGGAGGTCGGCCGCCGCTGGCGTCGCAAAGTTCCGGCCCCCAGACCTCGTGTTTAGCATTAAAGTGTCCCGCGACCACCACCGGAGCCTCGGCTGCCAACGCAAGGGCAGCCGAAACCTCCGCGAGAACGGGAGCCATGGGCGAGTGCGGCGGCGCGTATACGTTTAAAGCCCCAACTCGATGGACGCACCCTACGCGTACGCGCAGAGCGCCTGTGCGCCCAGCGCCGCGTCGCGACGGGCGTCGCAAGTGGTGTGCACCTCCATAGCCTGTCGCTGACTCGCGCTTGTGCGCGCACTAGCACGTTGTTGCTAGACCTCATAGATTGGAACTGGCCGAAACAGTTAGACTGCCACTTGAAACCTTTAGATTTTGAAAGTAGCAAGGCAAGTTATGTAATATATAAACTGAACTGCAGTTTTAATAGTAGCTTTTCATTCAAACTGGCACGTATTTCAGCGCAGTTTTCTCAGGTCTTTATTTTAACCAACAGTATCATCGCCATAGTATTGCATGGACGGCATTTCCCGCCAGCTCGTCACCCGCAAACGCTTGTCAGCTCGTCAGCATTGCGAGCATTCTCGGTGTTGCTCATACTTGTGCCGCCACCTCCTTCCAGGACGCTGCCGTAACGAGCTTATTTTTGTGGTGTTTGTGGCTGGCAAGCCACAGCGAGCGGCACCTCTCAACAGCAGCGATTAATTTTTCATTCCTTATTAGGTACGACATGTTTGCGCAGGGGGCTGTCGCAGCTCGTTGACAAAAAAAAAAAATCAGTCGGCGCGCCACGGAGGCTCATACCGCATATTGCGGGAACTGTGCCCTCTCATTGGCCACAAACCAGCGAGCCACTTCCGGCGCGTGCGCCGGCGCGCCGCGAGGGCCGAAAATATCTGAGAAACAGATATCTAGCAACGCGCGCGCCTGCGCGCGCGTCTTGCTTTGCGCATGCGCGAACAGGATCCAGCGTACGCCCGTGCGCGTAGGCGCTCAGCCGGTACGCGTAGGATGCGTCCATCGAGTTGGGGCTTAAGAGTAAAGGCGGAACCGCATGCCGCGATTCAGGCGCGATTGACGCGCGGATGCTGGGACGCGCGCGTCGTTTTGACGCGTGCCCAGCACGAAATCGTGCCGCCGCGTGCTGCTGCTTGGAGTAGAAAAAAACGCCTCGCGCGGCGCGTCCGGGGCGCGTTCGCCAATCAGATTTCAAGTAAGTCACGTGGTATTTGGTCACATGGCATTTTTGGTTTTGCCTCTAGATGGCCCTACTCTCTGCGCATCTCGACGGAGCCTCTTCGGCGCATTTTTTTTTCGCTCTGCAGAACCGGCGCGCACGTGAAAAACACGTGCAACTGTTTCGTGCGCGCATCGTGTTAATCGAAAATGGAGAAAGCAGTCTTGCTTCAGAATCAGCATCCCTCTTAACAGTAGCAATCGCCTCTTCTGTTCTGTAGTAAGCGCCCGACACTCCACAAGGTAGATGTACACTGGTAGCGAAGGCTCCATAGACGCCCATTGATCCAAAAAATGGCGGCTCGTGGGCACTCCAGCGCCCCCTGGATTTTGGGGGGCAAACTACGCAAGCGTGACGTGGAATGACGTCACGGATGCGTATGCTTTTGGCGCGAATTATAAAGCGGTCTTTCTGTAGAATCCGCGTTTTCGAGCCCGTACCTCTCGAAGCGCGCCCCAACCTTTGCCAGTCAAATGTGCTCGAGTTCCTGCTAGTTATGGCCTTGTTAATGTGCAATTGGGAACGCAATGAAAGTGACTGGTAAAGGAGGGGCAGCATAGAAAGGCAGCAACACTTCCAGACACTGGCGAAGCATGCATGATTCGTAGTGCAAATACTGGTGCTAGTACTTTTGAGAGCTTTTGAGTACAGCAAGGTATGATGCACAAAGCACTGGCTCAAGTGCACAGTTCGCAATAGAGTGTACGGCAAGTATGGTTTTCATAGTTTCATATTCATTGTTTATTGCAGTAACCAAACAAATACAGTCACAAAGCACACCCTTGGCACACAAACAAGAAATACATGTCACAGGCAGCACAAGCAGTATTGTTTAAGTTGGCTAATCATCTCAATAGTCACAGTGCAGATAGGAAAAAGCCCTGAAGTGCCACGAACGTTGTCAGTTAGGAAATTGAAAAGTATAGAAAACAATGCTACGACAGCTTCAATTGAAGCAAACATAACACGACATAAGTAGGCGCATCAACACAGACCATAGAGCACACTGGGATTATTCTTCACATTTAATTTCCTCAGCTGAAAGAATATAGCAGGTGCGTTTACATCTGCAAGGCAATGTTAAAGCCAGCTTTAGCACCCTCAAACGTGCTCAACGTAGGAGCAAATACCATACATTGAGCCGGCGTACCATCTCCAGAGTACTTCTAGTCGTTAGCCGGATCAATTTGAAGTAATTTTACGTCGACAAAAGTACACATGAAATACAGCGTACAGTGAAGTGCAAGGACATTCGCGGGGCAGTAAAGCATGTAATCAGTGTACTGTACGCTACAATATAGCCAGATAAAAGTCCAGCGCTGTTCTGTTCGTTGCGCTGACAAAGATCCTACTAAAAACTCTGAGATGCAACTAGCCTGCTAAAAGGTGGCCTGGTAGCCAGTGGTGCCGAGTGGTAGTTATGATGACAATGGTTGATTTCATTATACCTGCCAGCACGTTGACGGAACTGCAGGGGGGCGAGCAGGTGGAAAAATTAATCCCAGCGCCACGGAAACTAGGTTAATCCATTGCCTAGAAAGTCTCCTTTCAGAGGCATTCGCTTTATCGGTATGGCGTTTTATCTGACAATATTGCACAAGTACATAGGTGACACTTGAACAGGTTGTACATGGCATAAAAGTACCCTAAAAGAGTGACATAGTGGAATGAACGATGAAAGATGCTACATTGTTAAACCATTGCCCCTGTGAGCAACCACGTCACATCCTAGCAAATCAAAATACACAAGTAAAAAATAAAAGAATAAAACCAGGCTGTGAACCAGAAAAAAACCCTTTGCAACCGTTAAACCAGACTAAGCTGATTTGTTGCACAGGCTGCATAATAGCCTGCAACTTCACAAAATATTCAGCCAACAGCTCGGGAATTGCATCCTTTTCATTTGCTTAGCCTCAGTGCTTGCTTCGTGGCTTTCCATTTAGTAGTTTGACTGTGCAGTTCAAGATTTTTTCTGCGTGCAAGCCAATGCAGCCTCACCCTGACGAACAGGGCAAACAAACCATCATAAACGTCATCACCACACACAGTCAGCGATTTTTCTACCTTGGCATGAAGCAACTTGCACAGATCATGCCCTACTTGTTCTTTTCCCACAATATTGGAACTAGATGCGACAAAAACTTGCTCGCAAGCATTGATAAAAGCTACAAACGAGGGTATAGGAACTGACAGGCTCCCAAAGTCACCTTCTCCAGGATTTTTGACACTTAAGTACAAGAGAACTTGGCTCTGATCGGCAGAGGTGGCATTTTATAGCCTCACCTCGCACGTATGTGGCCCTGTAACACACCTGTGATCATTCATAAACTTGTAGGCAAGCCATCCAGCAAAATAGACAATGTTGTTCTCTAGTATTGGAGACTGATAATCATATGGCAAAACTTCTACAGCAACTGGCAAAGATGTGGCAGCTGTACAGAGAGAAGGAGCAGACTTAGATAAACAAACTGGGAGAGTGGCTAGAAGGCTAGACATGTCTTCAGCACAGTTGCTGCTTTCCGACAGTTTGAAAAGGTTGCTAACTAAAAGATGCCTAAATGCTGCTTGAAGACGAGATCCTGGTTCAGGTGCCTGGTAAGGAGGTATGTCAAACCATAGCGAGAGGCCAGGTGGTTCCATAACAGCAGCACAACCCTCATAGTTTGGCAGAATCCACGGATGCAAAGAGGCTGCCGCGCACAGCCTAGAACTTCGATGTTTTCGAAAACTGCAATACACTCTTCCAAAAACTCTTCATGCACAGATCCTGCACAAATTGCAGATGCATACGGAGACTTTCCCCGCTTCTGTGAAGTATTTAGACTGTCAAAGAGTCTATCGACCCTCTCAACAAATCTGGCTGTGTGGATAGCCTCTGATGGCAACTGTTGGAATGTTACCAATGTGCACAATGCAGCAGCGCAATGATTGCTGAATACCTGTGCTGCGAGTTTCACAGACATCTTCGAAGCAAAAGTTAAATTAAAGTGCCGGGCACTCAACTTTGGGATGGACCGAATTTGCATTTCTCGATCCTTCTCATAAGCCTGTCGTATGTACGAGCTTTTAATTGTGTCACTGCCTACCCTGAAGTCATACTTGAAGAGCATATTGCGCAAGCACTTGAGCAAATGCGGTGGATCAAAAATAAAGAAAAGCGGTTCACCATTCACACTTAAGTACGGCTTTTCAGGGGTCACAAGTTTCGAAAACAGAGAAACATTTTGGTTCCCCTGATCACAAACCACAGCCACAGGCTGCAATCCAGCTCCAACCAACATTTTGTGGCATTTGAAGAGGAGGTCATACAGAACAGTTGCAGGCGCTGCCTTATCTGCAAAGAAGTAGCCAAGAGGCTGCTTCCACGGCGTACATATTCCTTTGGCCATGAACACAAGCGCCTTGTTTGCAAGATTTGGACCTTGTGCTGCACTGTACTCTTCAAGGCCTTCAAATCTGTCCGACACTGGATTGTACGACAGCTCCTTTGAAACATGCATTTCATCAAAAATTATGGTGCAAGCCCTGTCTTGCCGTGGAAAAGACGCTGCCCGTTTCTCGATCAAATCAAAAACTTCAGGATAAAATCCAACCCTCAATGGTACGCGTGCAAGCCACAGCTGCAGTGACCTAACAGATGGAAGTTTCAGGAGTGTCCTGCAATATCTGTAACCTTTTGGGCTGGGGAAGTATAAACCTAAAGCAAAGGTTTTGTTTTGGCTGCACCATCGACGGCCAAACCTGCTGACATTGTGCATCTTTAACTGAGCTTCAACAAAAGCAGCAACACCTGGTGTTAAATGCTCACGCAAACTATCTACCAATTCGGCAGTGGTCTTCATGCGACGGCGCTGAAGCAGCAGTCCTTGCAGCCTCTTGTTGCGGTTAGGCAGCTGCCTGAGCTTGGCTCGAAGTTTCTGCAGTGGCCGCCTTTCATTGATGGGGCTGGTGAAAGATCCTGCAACGTACAGAGTCGACGGAAGAGCAATAAGTTGCTACGTCGGGTTTAGTCATAGCTGCATGTAGTCCTGTAGCACCAAAAAGTGCGCAATATTGCGAAAGCGTTGTAAAATTGCTAACCTTCATAAGAAAGAGGCGAACTGCTGAACGGAGCTCCTGGTGACAGATCAGCACTCGCTGACAGTGTTGCGGCCACCCCTGCCGTGCCAGATTCCAGAGATGAAGCGCTTGCTTCAGTGCTTGGTCCTGCATATGTGTGGTCAGCTGCGCCCACAGAATATAAAGAACAAAATATAGTGACAGCACAGTTCTGACAGGGAAGCCAGCAACCCAACAATGCACAAATAATAACTAAGCGCCACAGGCGGAATTAACACTTACACTGAACCATTATGAAGCCACTGGCGTGGGAACAAGCTTGGTTCAGCGTAGAACCAGTAGGGCTGGCACCATCTGCATCTGCACAGCGCACAGACAAGGAATTGTAGCATATTTCTGAGCCATACCTCCTCAGGCTGTTCGAGCAGATACGAAATAACTATCACCTTCTTGGAAGAGTAGCAGCGACTGGTACGACCGACTCTGGACGTACCCCTTGGAAACAGGTTCACCGGAGACAGCAGCTATCATAGGAAGCAGTCCAATGAGCTTTCAGTCGTCACCATTTTCAAAAGATTTATGTCAGTTATGCATACAACCCTGCTCACCTGGTTCTCCAGCCCGGCGCACTGATGCCGAAGTTTCGCTCAGAGATTGTGAACAGTCCATGTCGCTGCTGCATTCGCTTGAGGTGTCTGAAATGGCAACATTATTGCGGAGAGAAAAGAGAATTCAGTACCTTTATAGTAAATAATTTCCAAAGAACTATAGCTTCCACAGCATGCGGTTCACATTGTCATCACTCTAGAAAGAAAAATGCTTATCCAATGAAATAAAATTCTGTTTACCACCCTTAATCGTTAGGCACATTAGTTTGAGGTCATCAGCAGCTGTGGAGCACAAGTAAATCATTTGCAATTTTCATATGCTATGTTTTACTTTGAAGAGTGCGAAATTCGCCTATCACACAAACAACGATAGCTCGCAAATCAAGTAATGTGCCCCATATTGTTTACAGATTTATGCAGGTGAGCCTATGGCCTACGCAATGAGATGCAACAAGAATGAAATCAGCAATTATCGCAAAAAATAAAAACCTGTACAAACGTTGGCTTTCGCTAGCATGAATATTGAGGTAAAAGGCAACAACACAAACAATTATTAGTGCATTTCTATAATCGTTCAGTGCATGCTTTGATACATAACACATGAGCACACAATATCTCGAGAAGCTTTTCACCAAGCGTACCTTGCCCAAGTCGGCATAAGATTGCATCCTGATGAGACTGAAGATGAAAAAAGAAGCTCTGCATACAAGAAAGCAAAGTTCTGGAGTACTAAAATTCATCAAACATTTAGGAAGGCTCACCCTTTTTTCCCCCTCACTTCTTTTGAGCTATCAAAGGAAGGACGAGAATGCCCTCTGGACACGACAGGGACCGTTCATGAGACAAGGTTTCACGGTGAACATGAAAGATTCAACTCCCACTTGCTGCAAAACATGTAGAGTCGCCTGGTTTCCGTTGCTGAAGTGGCTAGCGGCATCAAACAACCTGAACCGGAAGACTGACAGACACACGTTAAGATCCTTTGGAGCCCTTTGCCATACCAGACTACCGAATATCCCACTTCCATTATCCTTTTTTTTACCGGAAATATCAGGCAAGAGTATTCACACCGTCAGTGTACTTTTTCCGCACCCGTGCCTAGAAATTCGCTTGAGCACCCTTCGCCTACTAAGCTTGTGCCATTAGCTTACCACAAGCACAAACCGAATTCTATGCTATGTTGGACATTTGTCACGAACCTCACATACAGTGTACAGTGCATACAAGAGACGTAAAACGAATATATATATATATATATATATATATATATATATATATATATATATATATATATATATATATATATATATATATATATATATATATATATATATAATATATATAATTATATGTGCTCACGTGAAAGCGATACTTCCATTTTCGTTTTCGCTTAGCAGGGTGCAGGTAAAAATTTACTGTAATTTTTAAAGCCACAAGACAGATACATAATTCGTTTTGCAAAAGACGCTACACTGTTTACGGTTACGACAAAAAGGAAAAATTTCATTTTTTCACAAAACCTGACATTTCAAGAGCGACGAATGCCTTAAAAGTTTGATAACAAAAATTACCGGCAATGCTTGCTCGAGTAGGCAAAGCATCGTGTCGCAGCCTTCCTGACGGCAGATACACAGATGGTTCGAAGTGCCTCGAGCAAATCCTGAGTTCTCGTAGCTGCGACGGCGCCTTCTTCTCCAGGCTGACGTTGCGGCAGAACTGCGCCCACGCTCGGCACCTGGACGTGATGCAACATGCACGTTAGATACAACTGCGCCAAAAGGAATACGCATACTCGAAACGCCAATGCGTCATTATTCCTGTCACTGCTAACTGCAGTAAATTATACTTGCATTACATCTGAACTATGGTAGTAAATGCTCGCGCCAAGCTCTCTTCGCCCCAGAGTGCGGTAACGCTCATCCTCATGCCACGCGGCTAGCTGCTTTTCTAAGCTCAACGAGTGACGAGAGTGAAGTGCGTTTAAAATTACCCTCACAGTCATGTATATGTAGGACAGCAATACCAAGGCAGGCATTAACTCCTGCTGAGCGAATCCAGTTAAAGCCTCCTCAAAGCCGCGCACATACACGAGGCTGAGTTTCGATACTCCCAGCTGCGAGGGGATCCTCAAATTGGCTTCATGGTTTTGCAAAACTAAACAATGTCGTACTCAGAGCTGTCAGGTAGCAAACTTTGTTCTAAATGGGCCTCCCGGTCAGCAGCGTGCACGTGGTTGCTCCTGAGAGCCCGGTGTGAAGTTCACGTTGGTGATAGTCAGCTGCATGAAACTCACTATAAATTAGAAAAATGTGGGCCTCTTTCGCACACCTCAGCACTGAAAGTGTGTGCCCTGCAGTGTAGTACATAAATATCCCCGAAAACATGAAGCCAAGTACGCACGAACGGGTTACAGCTATGAAACACGAGCGAACAGCCCGGCGAAACCATATCGAAGCTATCGCGCATACCTAGAGCAGACGACACTGTCAAGAGCTCACCTGTGAAAGTCCAGCGGGAATCGGTGTAGCGTGACACCAATGGTACTATCCACGCTGTCGCAGTGTACCACGGAGCATCGTTTCTTCACATGCCGCAAGCTCATCTTGAAATGAAGCGCTAAGCGCTTCAAAAGAAGAGCGCGAAGCGTGCAAAGACGGAAAAAGACTTCGCACTGGCCGCACGCCGAAGGAAACGACAAAACCGAGAAAACTGCCGCAGCGGTGCAGCGGGGTGCAAATCTTACCGAACGGTGACAAAGAAGCGACGTGCAAGGACGACGAAAACTTCGCAAAAGGAGCATTTTCAGACCGGCGAGCTAAATTTATACGCTTTACCAGGCGCGCCATCGCAGACAGCTGGCGATAAGAAATCGCCACTGTGGCCGGGTTAGCCGGGTATCGAAACAAGGCCTGCAAAGACGCGCTGTAATGCACCGCACACTCATGAATAGGGGACAGGTCCAGAGTGTTGCAAAAATACAAAATTTGCCAGGTTTTAATAAAATGACTTACCTCTTTCATAAAACAAGGTGCTAATATATTTTTTTCTTTTCTATTGGCAGATTACATTCCAATTTTGTAGCTTTATCATTTCTTTATATGAGTGTTTTGCCCCCCATCCTCTGGTTGTGCTGCAGTCGCGCTAAACCACTTTTCGGCCCAGCCTTCGCCACCACTTAAATCCGCCTTGTACTCCATTTATATGTCGAGTTGTAAACAAGTAGCGGCCTCTTGGCATGCAGAAAGTACATAGTCGCAGTTTCGCACACACTCTTCCTGCTTGAAATTAAGCTTGATAAATATACTTCGGAAAAAAAAATGTCGTTGTGTAATTACACTTAGATTATTTCTATTGCAGTGTTGTGTAAGTTTAAGTGCATATTACATATGCGGTAGCAGGGACAATTCATGTCGTTGGGAGTTACGTTGTCTGGCAACCCGGAAAACGCGCCGCGAAGGCGCCGCTTCCCTTTTTTCGTGCGGGTGCTCGCGCGTTGACGGCAACGCGGGCGTACACCGCGCGTCGCGTTTTTCGCTCGCGGAAAACGCGCCATGCGGTTCCAGCTTAGGAAGGAGACGCCGCGGTGTGCGCACCGAACGGCGACCACCCTCGAGGAGACGTAGGTTGGAAAAACATCTACTCGTAGCCGCCGAACGACAACCGCACACCGCGGGCCCGCCGGCGCCGCAAACACCGCCCACTCCTGCGGAAGGGAGGGTAGCGCGTTCTGGCGAAGATAAGGGTCTGAAAGAAGGGCGAAGTCGAAATCCCCGCCCTCCATCAAATCAACTAAAACCCCCGTCGCGCGCCTGCAGTGGTCCAAATTTGCCTGAATAAAAGAAAAAGGGAAATTAAAAGCCATGGAGAAAAGTGAGATGATGAAAATTGAATGAAAGAAGAAAGGAAATAGGACCAGAAAAGTACTGCAGGCGCGCAGGCGATAGGAGGAGGGTGGAGCGTTCACCCTCGAGTTATACGGACGTCACCCGGGAAAGGGAAGGGGAAAACGGAGGGCAGAAAAAGAAAGGCGAAAAAAGTGTAAAGAACAGAAATACGTGTGGGCGGGCACAGGTTGCGCGTGAAAAATAAAAAGAAGTGAGTCGGCGAAGGCAGAGGAAAAAAGGCCAGAATCTAAAAGTAATAGGTAGGAAATTGAACGTCGTAGCGACGTCATACAAAGCGAGAAAAGAGAAGAGTGCCTTCGCCGCAAAGGAAGAGAAGAAAAAGAAGACTGAAGAAAACGGCACCGCGTCGGGGCCAGGCCGAAACGTGGCGCCAAGCGCGGCGCAAAAAGAATAAAAAGAATAAAAGACGCGCGGCCGCCCACCCACTCGTCGTCACTGGCCTCGGCTCAAGAAGTGCCATAATCAGTTCTGGAGTTTGCTAGCCCTTACCCGCATCACGGGACAGGATTCCGCCCCCGCAGGATGCGGAGACCCCTCGCGGCCCGCCCTCCGGCACTCCGCGCAGGCAACCGCGCCGCGTCGCCGGCGCGAACCGCGCACGTCTCCGCGAGGTGGGCGCCGGCGCACTTAGTACAGACCGCCCTGTCCGATTGGGCGGACTGGCGGCACGCCCTCCTCGAGTGCCCATAAGTTGCACAAAACGTGCGCATGGGCACGTGCGTGTCCTCGTCGACGAGGCCGAGGACCAGCCGATGGATACCCTCTCCCTGGAAAGGAGGCGTCGAAAAGCGTCCGGGGCTGGGAGAGGATGTGGGTTTTCGCGCCGTCGCGCTGCGCAAAATTATATCGCCGGGTCGTAGTGCCGGGGTCCAGGTCCAAACCGGTGTTGTTTGCATTGAGCTGCGCGACGACGTTGTCGTTGGCAACGTCAGGATCGACACCATAGATCCGTCGATCCTGACGTGCGGCCGACGCCGCTCCGCCATCCTAGCATTCATAACTGATCTTGTGGTTTCGTTTGTTCTGACCGCGGCGCACAAATTTTCTAAGCATGTTCTGTCTTTGGTGTGATAGCGGCAAGTGCATGACGCGTCACTTTGCCATGACGCGCACTGATAGCAGCAGCGGATAAGCAACCGCTGCGTATAAAAGAAGCGTCAGACAAATAAACGCTGATTCCTTGTCCTGCAACGGTCTTCGCTGGTTCTTTGGTGCGGCCGCTCGGCTGCCGCACGCTACAGCATTACACTGGCGACGAGGATGGGATCGAGGCGGCTGGCTGCTTTCTTCGGTTGCTGCTGAAGACTACTGCCTGGCGGATGCTGCAATGGCGAAGGTGGGAAAAACTGATACTTTTGACGAAAGGAGCGACAGCTTCGAGTCCTACTTGGAAAGATTTGAGCTTTACGTCTTGGCAAATGATGTGGCTGAAGGCAAGAAGCTAGCCGTATTCCTGACTGTAGTAGGACCTCGAGTGTATGAAGTATTGAAGAACCTGCTAGTTCCGAATTCCCCTGCCGGCAAAACGTATGACGAGGTCACGGCGCTACTGAAAACACACTACAGTCCCCGAAAGGCCGTGATTGCGGAAAGGTGCCGATTTAACCGAAGATTGCAACTTGAGCAAGAGATTGTAGCCGAATTCATTGTGCAGCTGAAGCACCTGGCCAGAACTTGCGAGTTTGGCAAGTTTCTCGACGAAGCGCTTAGAGACAGGCTAGTCGCCGGGCTACGCTGCGTCGACACTCAGCGTGAGCTGGTTGCCGCTGAAAAGCTGACGTTCGAAAAGGCGTGCAAAATTGCGTTAAATCGTGAACTAGCCACCACCCAGACTCAACAAGTAAAGCTAGAAGAGCTGAAAAGTATACCACAAAGAAGTTGATGTTCTGAGTCAAGGCTACCGTGCTAAGGACAATTATCGAAGCAAGACTGAGCCCGTAGAGTGCTTCCGTTGCGGTAAACGCCATGCGGCCAATAATTGCCGATATCGCAAGTACAAGTGTCATAACTGCGGAGAGCAAGGTCACTTGAAATCAAGGTGCAGGCAGCGCACAGGCAAACCGAACGCGCTGAATGCAATCGATAACTCGGCCGATGAGTCTGACGAAGAGCAAGAAATATACAGTATGACAACAAATAAGTCTGCATACTATGTCACAGTTCTGGTGGAAGGACAGGCCTTAAGGATGCAAATCGACACAGGGGCGTCCGTCACCGTCATGCCGAAGTCAGTTTTTCTTCGTAAGTTTCCCCATCTGACAGTAACGACGGCTACGGTTCCTTTACGAACGTACACAGGAGAACTAGTGCCGGTCGTAGGGTCGGCTGATGTGCGTGTTGAGCACGCTAATCAAACTGACGTTCTACCTGTTCTGATAGTAGATGACGGTGGGAAAGTGTTGCCGTGTCTGCTCGGCCGCAACTGGCTGAGGAAGCTGAAATTAAACTGGCAGGAAGTCCATGCTATACAGCAAGACGACGCCGTGGAGGAACTTAAGAAGAAGTTTCAGGCTTTGTTTTCACCGCAGATGGGGCTGATAACGGGCTACAAAGCACAGGTCCTCTTGAAGCCAGACAGCAAGCCAGTATTTTGCAAGGCCCGTCCCGTGCCTTTTGCATTGAAGCGAGCTGTGTCCGAAGAGCTAGACGCCTTGGAACGGGCGGGGGTACTGAAAAGGGTCACCAGAAGCGATTGGGCGACTCCGCTGGTAGTGGTACCGAAAGACGGAGGAGCAAAAGTGCGGTTGTGCGGTGACTACAAGGTCACGGTGAACACTGTGCTGCTGACTGAGCACTACCCTCTTCCCTTGCCAGAAGATTTGTTCACAACATTGGCGGGCTCAAAAGTATTCTGCGTCCTAGACCTTGCTGCCGTCTTCCCTTGCCAGAAGATTTGTTCACAACATTGGCGGGCTCAAAAGTATTCTGCGTCCTAGACCTTGCTGCCGCTTACCAGCAAGTAGAACTTGCCGACGATGCAAAGGCGATTTTAACTATAAACACCCACCAAGGCCTTTACCAGTACCAGCGGCTCCCTTACGGCATTGCCAGTGCTCCTGCCATATTCCAGTCGCTCATGGATGGGCTTCTCAAGGGTATCCCTCAAGTAGGGTGTTATATTGATGATGTCATCATTGGAGGTTCAAGTGAGAATGAATGTCGGAAAAGGCTGGAAGAAGTTTTGACACGATTGCAGGAGCACAATGTGACGCTGCGCATGGAAAAATGCAAGCTCTTTTCCAGTGAAGTCCGCTATCTGGGCCACATAATTTCAGCGGATGGAATAAAGCCACTGGGATCGAGAACAAGGGCAATAGAGCGTGCACCGGAGCCTACAAATGGTACTGAACTGAAGTCTTTCCTGGGAATGGTAACATTCTACTCCAAGTTCCTGTCGAACTTGGCGACTGTGGCTGCGCCGCTCTACGAGCTCCTGAAGAAGGCCACGCGTTGGAAATGGACAAGCGAGTGTTCTCGTGCGTTTCGAAAAACAAAGAACTTGCTCACGACCAGTCCGGTACTTGCTTACTACAATCCGAAGCAACCCTTGGCTCTAAGCTGTGATGCGTCGCAGTATGGGCTCGGCGCGGTTCTTTTTCACATACTTCCAGTGGGCAAGAAAAGCCTGTCGCTTTTGCTTCCAGGACGTTATCGCAAGCTGAGCGCGGCTATGCCCAGATCGAGCGAGAAGCGCTGGCAATAATCTTTGCTCTCAAGAAGTTTCATCGTTACCTATATGGAAGGGCATTCACGTTGTTCACGGATCATCAACCATTACTAGGCATCTTAGGGCCACGGAAGCAGGTCCCATCTTTGGCGGCTGCTCGAATGCAACGGTGGGCGTTAATCCTGGCTTCTTATCGCTACGACTTGAGATATCGGAAAGGATCTCAAATGGAAGGGGCGGACGCGCTGTCCAGACTGCCTGTTGCAACCGAAAACAGCGTTGATGAGACACATACGCTCGCTGTTTTTGAAACTACGCCACTGACGGCTAAAGACGTTGCCAAAGCTAGCAAGTATGACGGCATTCTCAGCGTTTGTCTGACGCTTCTTTTATACGCAGCGGTTGCTTATCCGCTGCTGCTATCAGTGCGCGTCATGGCAAAGTGACGCGTCATGCACTTGACGCTATCACATTCGGCTATCACCGTTATGCCAGCGGTGGTCGGACGGAGCACCACGGGCACTATGCCCGCGTCCTCAGGGACTATGTTCCATTTTAATGATGTTATGAGTTCTCTAGGCGAAACATTAGCCGCCGGCGCTGATGTTAAAAACGCAAAATGGTCAGGTGGTATTTGCCAGGGCGCAGTAGCAGAATCGTCAGATGTAACCGTGGGAGCCCGCGTCCCCGAGCCCCGGAACACCTCCGCACAAGTAGGAGGCCAGACGCCCACAGATGGCACGGGTCCGGGAACGGGCGGGGCCGCCGCCCCGAGTCCCGCCTCCGCGACAGAGGCCCGGGCTCTGGCCCCCTACGACTCCTGGCGCTCCGCCGACCACATTGCTCGGAGCACCTCGGCCCGAACCCTGGCGTCGGACGCCAGGGCACGGTACTCCGCGCACCTCAACACAATCTCCCCAAAAATATGGGAGATGTTAGTGCGGGCCTGCACTGAAATCTTGTTCTTCTCAGAATTCAGGAACGCGGTGAGGCGCTCCTGAATCTTCGTAATGTCCGCAAAATCTGACATCGCCGTAAAAGCAAGGTCCAGCCTGGCACCGGCGTCCGCAGCGTCCCCAGGAATAGCGGTCCGGTCAGGGCCAGGCTCGGCGCCGTCCGAGCCCGAGACCCCAGTAGAGGACCGGGAGTCCCGGTCACATCGGGAAGGCGAGGCAGTCTCCCCGGCCAGGGAGGTCGCCTCGCTTGAAGTCGCAGTAGTATAGGGCGCCCGGCGGGCTGGGGCTCCGGGACGGAGGCCAAGAGGTCGTCCCCGGCCTCCGAGAATGGTGATCGGCCCGGGTCGGACCGGGTCTCCGGGGCACCCAAGCCTGCGGTCGCCTCTGGTGATAAGCGATGGAGTGCCACCACCGGTCGATTCGCCCCAGTGGGCGACGCAGATGAGGGAGCGCCCGGGGCACTCATGGCCGCAGTGATCGTGGAGACGGCGCCCGACCACCACCGCCACACGGCGACGACCGGTTCAGGCCTCGCAAGGGCTAAGCCTCCGTGCGAGGCGCGAAGTCTGGACGCCGCAAGAAAAAAGGTGAAAAAATCACCTTAGAAGTCCAAGGCGGCGAGTCCGCGGCGCAAAAAAGGCCGGTACAACGGCCGCCGGTCACCGGAGGCCCGCAATCAGGCAGAGTCCAGCGGGCAGCCGCAGAAGAGCCCCCGACCGCAAAAGGCGACCGCAGGACCGCGGACCAGGACCGCGGGCCACGCAGGAGTCGCGCAGGTAGGGCCCCGATCAGGGACCGCAGCCAGAAAACGCGCCTCAGAGGACCCCGGAGGGCCCCGAGGCAGCGGCGCAGCTCAGGCGCCCGAGAGGAGACACTTCGTCCTCTCGGGCCGCGGTGAAAGGCGGCCGCGCCTAAGCAAAGCGGGCCCGCATAATGCGGTCGAAAAGCCGCCGGCGGCCCCCGTGGAGAGGCCCGCAGATGGTGACAGGACCGCAGGAACGACCGGGGCCCAAGGGCCCGGCACCGGCAGCAGCAGGCAGGAGCAGCTCGCACCGGGGTGTGCGCGAGCCAGAGCCAGCAAGCAGGAGCTGGGCGAAACACGTCCGTCCAGTTCGAGAGCCGGCTCTCATCACAGCATCTCATCATCTACACAAAAAGAAGGGCCGTGTTGGCCAAAAATTTCTTTAGGTCTGGAGAATTGTTGGTCTCCCTTGAGGCGAACTACGGGTCGACGGACATAGTCACCAACTTCGAAAGGAGGAGATTTGGCAGCTCTGTGCTGGTCTGTGTGCTTCTTGGAATATGCCTTTTCTTTTTGTACTCTCTGCCGCAAATTCTTAATAGGTACATTAAGAGTGTTTGGCATAACGAAGCAACTGAAAGAAATTCAGTGATATCTAATCTGGTTTGGTGAGCTGTGCCATGCAACAAATCTGAAGCAGTACCTCGGTGGTAGCATGGGGATTAGATCTATAGATTTCACGATATTTCATAACCTCTGCCTTGAAAGGACGACGGTGAAGCGAGTCAATTTGAAAAAAAATATTTTAAAGTGTGGTTAAATCTCTCAATCTGCCCATTTACTTGAAGGTAGCGTGCTGAAGAACAGGTTAACTTAAAATTGCTCTCAAGAATCAGCAAATTGTCTTGACGTAAATTACAGACATTCCATCAATGAAAACCTCTTCTGCTCAGAAGCCCACAGACAGGCCAAATCCTCTCGTCCGCCTGCTGAATACCTTCTTTCAGTAGGAGGCAAGGTTCTGGATGCGAACGCTGCCGTCTGTAATCGTTTTGGACATTACTGTTGCAGGACAGCTTTTAAACCTACTTCGGAAGCATAAGCAGTAACGACAGTAGGCAGAAAAGGATCAAACATCTGCAAAATGGACAGATACAAGTTTCACTTTGTTGAATCTGTCGTGAACTTTGTTCATATGAAAGAGTTACTTCTTCTAACTCATAGACTCCATCACGGTGGCGAACGCAGGAATGAGTTTAGTTTTGTATTCAATGACGCCCAGAAAAGATTTTAACTGATATCCGCATTCTGCTATGTTGGAGTCGTAATGACCGCTTACACAACATTGCGTACAGAAGAGATGCCTTGCGGTGTGACCCTATATCCAAGGAAAATCAGGTCATGCGCAGAAAAGAAACAGTTCTCATTACATGTAAGACCTGCATCTTGGATGCGGGCTTGGATTGAAAAAAAAATAGTATTATGTTCCTTTTCAGATTTACCATAAACAATGATATTGTTACGAGTTGGCAAGCCAAGGAACGGGACGGCATGGTGACAGATGAAAATTGATTTAATGGCTGTGGGCCCGGCGCGAGCCCTCCGTCCCACGCCACTGCCCTCTTCTTCGTCTTCATAACATTATCCGGGTCCTGCGAGCGATCGTCCCGATCGATTGCTTGAATTCTGAATGGTGAGGTGACGATGAGCATGATCAGAAAGGATAGAAGAAGATGAAAGGCTTGCCACCAAGGTGAACGAAATGATCTGATGAACGGTTGTCCCCGAAGCCTCAGGTCCAGCGGTCGGTCGCCCACAGCGGGAAGTCAAGGTCTAAGGACTCGCCGGACAGCTTGGGCGGGGGTGCCGTCTGGTTTCGGGTCATCGTCGGGTCATACTGAGTCTGGTCGCGATCTTCGTGTCTTGTGGTCGGGGCTGCGGACGGGGTGGGAGAAAGCGGCTGGTCGGTTTTGGTCAGGTCGAGCTGGGGTTGAACCGGGCGGCGGAGTCCGGGTCCCCTCGGCCCAGGACGAAGGCGGCGATGCTCCAGGGACCACGATGACGATGAGGACCCCGCACCCACGCCAATATTGTAACGGGTAGAAATATATATTTACAGAATGGGATTAATTTACACAGAAGGAGAGAGCAGAGGAGCCATAAAATAAGGGCTAGCGCCTGATTACAGTTCATCCTCCTCGTCCACCACGCACACAAGCACCGTGCTTCGTCATCTCTGTCCAAGCGAACGGCTGTAACAAAACCTTCAGTATGAAATAATACCCTGGACATCCTTTCAAATTCTGGGCCATGATTCGCTGAAATGCCGAAGGCGCTGACGCCAAGCCAAAACAAACTACCTTAAAACAAAAAAGGACCATGTGTGATGAAGGCAGTGCAATCATGACTCTCTGGATGCAAAGGGATCTTGTGGTAAGTGGAAGCTAAATCTAGCTTGGAGAAATCAGTAGAACAACCAAAGCATGAAGAAGTTCATCTGTATGAGGAACGGTGAAAACATCAGGGAAGAGTAAACGGCATCGTTAATTGAATGAGAGGATTTTACAACTGAATTCTCTATCGTGCAAACCGCCGGCAGTAGAGGATGAAATGATCGATCGTTTCAACGTCCCCGCATGACACACATAGGTTCGACGGCGTGAACCCAGAACAGTATAAATATAGATTAAGGCGAGGAATCCTGCAGCGCGACAGCGTCATGAAAACCTCACATTGCCTTGATGCGCAAGAACATATGTTCCATGTAAATTAGAAATGTTCGAAATCCGCTGTACAAAGGATGGGCTCATGTTTCAGGTATAATGGTTTATTTGGTAATGCTCATAACGAGACGTGGCCAGCAGCGTGAGGTTCGGAACGACATGGGCAACAGGCCCATTGATGGCTGATTTCGCTAAGAATTTCTCACCTCTTGGACAAGACGTGGCACAAAATACATTAGGGATCGGTACAAGAGACTAGTTGTCGAACTTTCTAGCGCTGCCAAGACTGAAAGGCAGTTTGATAGAATGATAACTTGATAAATATTGCGGTGAATGTTTTGAAATGCCAAACCAATAGCGAGAAATTCAAGAGTAAAAATTGGTATATAATCAAGTACCGGGATACAATAACTCCAATCAAGTGTGTCAAAATTGAAAATTGGAAATTCTAAACTGTGAAAATGGCAGCATGGCTCGAACACTGGAACAGATATTCCTCCACGAGAACGTTTAGCACATCGGCAGATTAGTGCTTTGCATATAGCTGCAGGGTATGGTCCAAGCAAACGGCTGGTGCGGCCTGCACATTGCTATCGCATCGCACGGACCTAAGCGAGACTGAAATTCTAGGCTAGAGGTTCTCAGTACACACAAATTGAGGCAGTTTGTAAAGCGGCTAATGTTTATCTAGTAACAAAGCAGGGTTAGTAAAAAATTGCAGGAGCCACTCCAGGCATAGGCTCAAGTCCCCGTAAGAAGGTGCGTACTGTGAGGAGCTGGAAGCGAGAGTTCAAGGCCCGTATGCGAGCTTCCAGAAATAGCACACAATTTGCAGCTGATTTTGGTAAACCCAGCAAAGCCGTAGAACGCGTCTCTCCAAAAGAGCCAGAGGCTGAACCGAACTCCAAAATTGGTCTTACGTAAGTCTTAAGAGAATTAAGAGAGTGTCTCCGCGCATACCGAATTTCTTATTGCTGATTCGTGGCAGGCGACCGAGAGCTCGCTCACCTGTGATGACTATTCTTATGATATGAGGTCGCCAGTCGAGATGAGGGCCTTATATTACACCTAGGTACTTTAAGGACTCAACTTGAGGGATCTGGATGCCACAATGGAGGAAAAACGAGAACGGAAGATTTGATCACGTTAAGAATTAAATGTAACTTGCCCAGCCATACTTCCACGGCATTGAGGTAGGCCTGCATTAGCTGGTAAAGCGAACGAACGCCTCTAGCAGAAGCAAAAAAGACTGTCGTCCCCATACACATAAACTTTGATGTCGCCCTGAATTGGTATGTCCAGCATACCAATCCGAACGTTACAGGACCTATTCCGGCGTCTTCCGTAACTATATTCGCCTTAACCGTTTGTATTAATTGCGCCGGTGTCGTGGAGTCCGGCGAGGTCGCAGTAATGAAAGCTATGTGATCTGTGACTTGCCCATGTCGGGGCGCCACGGTAGGTCTCTGGTTAGCAGTAGAAGGTTCCGCCGAAGCAGAACCGGAAACTGCAAGATGGGACCCAGGGCCCAGGAGCCTTTTCGCAAAGGTGGGCCGCGGGACGAGTGTGGAGGCGACCTCAAGTCGCGCCTCCGCAGTAGAGGGCCGGGCCCTGGCGTCGGAGGACTCCCGCCGCTCAGCGGGCCACATGGCCGGCAGCCCTCGGCACGACCCCTCGCATACGAGGCCAGCGCCTGGTACTGCGCGGAACGCGAGACAACCTCCCCGAAGATGTTGATTGCGATGCGCTGGTTTACAGCAATTTTATTCTCCGCGGCATTGATGTAGTCGACCAGCAGCTGCTGCAGCGCGGTCACCTCAGAGAAATCGGGCATCACTGTGAAACCGAGGTAAAGCAGCGACTCGGGGGGAGCCGCGGCCGCAGAAGTCATACCAGAGGGTGCCCGTACGGCAGGATGCGCCCCAGAGGATGGTCTCAGGGCGGGGAAGACGTCGCTGGGAGAAGGCGGCCGCGGAGGGCGCTCCGCAGCTCTGAGACCCGTCGCGCCCGGAACCGCAGCAGCAGGAGGCGGCAAGGTCGTGTCCGGTTCGGGGACTCGGGCCAGGAGGGCGTCCCCGGCGTTCGAGAACGTAGACCCCGCCGAGGCAGACCAGGCTCCCGAAGTGCCCGAGTCTGAAGTGACGTCGGGCGAAATTCGCTGTGAAGCCACTGTTGGTAAATTCGCCCTGGTGGGCGACGCAAAAGGTGGAGTGCGGGAGGCACTCATCGCGGCTGACGCGAGCGAAAACCAGCCCTGCCACCAGAGCGACAGGGCGGGGCCAGCCCTAGGCCTCGCTAGGGCTGAGCCTCAGCGTGAGGCCCGAAGCCCCAGCGCCGCGAAAAAGCGGCCAATAAACGCCCGCGCTCCAGGAAAGGGAGCCGGCGAGGACCGCGACCGCGCGCGGGACCACGATGTTACGGCCCACCAGTGCGCCCTAGGAATGCAGGGCGGACAAGCCGAGTGGTTTCCTGCCCAAAGGCAGGCGCCGCGGCCGACCGTAGGAAGGCACCGGCAGAGAAGTCCCAGCCGCGAAAAACGTCCTAAAAAAGGGCGGGCGGCAGGTCGCGACCGCGGACGAAGGCGCCGCGACCCCGGGCAGGCGTCCGCAGGTGTTCAGGTCCACTGGAAAGAGGCTGGAAATTTGCCCGGGCCAGCGGCCGGGCAGCAGATAGCATCCAAGGCACGCGCAAGGGAGCGGCCAGCAGGAGCTCGGAATGCGTGACCGCTCAGTTCGAGAGGCGCCTCTCGAGCGTATACCCGTAAAACGGACTGTCCGGCGACCTTACCACGATTGGTCGCACCACCAAGTTTCCCAGCGGTGGAAAAACGAAGCGGCGACGTGGGAACTGCGAGCGGCATTGTCGCTGCGGCGGGAGATAATGCTGTGATCGGAGAGCGGAAAGTCATTGCGTGCACTGCGTTGGGGAGGTGGAGGCCAATAGATTGTACCGGATGGCTGCTTCCGCTAGGCGTCATTCCTGAAGCGTGGTGCTCGTTGTACAGAGGGTCGAGAAACTTGGTGACGCGGGAACAAGCCGGAGATGTGTCTCCTGCACCCACAGCCGTAAGATATCGGCGGCTGGCGGCTCTGGTAGCTCACAGCAGGATCCCTTGGAGGCCGAGCAGGGGCGACGGACGCGCGTCGAGACACACCACGAGGCACTTCATCAAGATGGGATGGAAGCATCTTGAAATAGGGGAGTGACGTTGATTGCTGGGCCCGCTCAATACCGGATTTATAAGATGGTTCGTTGTTAATTGGTGCAGTCCATGGCATACGCTGCTCCTATGATGGCATGTACCTCGACATCTATTGGTAAGGTAGAATTTGTATGAGCAGCCAACTCCTCCCCTACAGTCCTCCTGACTAAGATGCGATGTCTTCTGGCTCGGGGATGTCGACACTGGTGACGGTTCTCACATTAGAAAGGCGGCCGAATTTTGGTGCTATCCTGCGTGAATAATCACCCCAAATGCACAGCATTACTGCCTTATGAGATCTGGAGCGTTAGCAAAGGTGTCTTTTGATATAAGGAAGCTATACAAATCCTCAGCAATCCCCTTGAGAAGGTGCGCTACCTTGTCTTCTCTAGCATTTGCCGGTTGACAATGCAACAATGTTTCAACACTTGCACGATGTATCGCGCGCATATTTCTCCATGCAGCTGGGCTTTTTTTGAAAGTTGATGCTCGGCGCCTTCATTCTTTTGCAAGACTATCTCCAAAGGACTTAGTAATTTCTTCAACAGACCGGCTACAGGTCGTCATAAATTCCTCGTCGTTGTCAAAACGTCTGATCGACCCGTGCCAGGAAGGAAGAAAACAACGTTGTACAGGCGGGCGATAGAGTTCCAACGTTGTACTTGCTGCATCTATCCTAATATCGGAGCCATTCTTCAATGCCCTTTTCATTCTCCCCGTGGAATGTACGGGCCTCTCGTTATTGGGAAAACAAGGCTGTCTCTTCAACTCAGTTTTCCTGTGTCTGCGTCGCTTGCGTGCTAGCCATTGCAAGGAACTCTTCAGGCGATAAAGATGGCAAAGCTGCTAAACGGCGGGCGCGACGGGGAACTGGAGAATCCAGGACGTTATCACCTAGCACTAAACATTGCGGACGAAATAGTTTTAATACAGGTGAGAGCTCGACGGATGAAAGCTGGTCGCAAACGGCTCAGAGCCAGATCAGTCTGCAGCGCCTCCTCCCTATCCTTCCTCGCACATCTCAGTAAGCCGCTACGCGGCGTAACAATTTCTCCGGGGGGGGGGGGGGGGGGGGGAGGGGGAGGGTTCTCTTCTGGAGACTGTCTGGCTTTGGACGCCAACCCGCAAAAGAGGACTGTATGAGAAGTTTTTGTACTAGTACGATGGCCGCTTCGCTGTTGGACCGACTTAATGACACAAATTACGTCGTCGCCTAGGTGACTACGGATAAGTACCGTTCCCGTAAGCACAAGTCGTTCATTTGGCTCGCTTGAGGCGCTGCCATCATCGATCTGCCTAACTTTTTTGCGGAATAGAATCCACTGCTCCCGGGGAAATTGTTACCCCACGTAGCGGCTTACTGAGGCGTTCGAATAAAAAGAGGGTGGAGGCGCGCGCAGACTGATCTCGGCTCTCAGCCATTTGCGACCAGCTTTCATCCGTCGAGCTCTCACCTGTATTAAAACCACTTCGTCCGCCACAGTATACCTCTCTCTGGCTATGCTGGTGTTTTATCGGGCCGCGGAAAACAGGTCCATTGCTGAAAATATTTTCAGAAAGTGAGTTTCTTCCCGGCAGTCAAATTCGCTGCGTTAATAGTAAAAAGGACTCCGTGATGACATTCCAGAAGGTGAAGGTAGTGCTTGCCTTGGGGATCCACGCTAAAAAAAAAGTCTTGAGCGCAACACGTTTTGCTTGCGCAGACGATATTTGGCGGCAATACCTCTCATTCATTTTTTGGTCTTTCTTAACACATAGAACCTCCGTTCTTAGCGAGAATGATCTCCTCATCCTTATAACGCAGCAATTTACCATTACAGGTGAGCCGCCGCGCTGGCTGAGTGGTTATGGCGCTGGGCTGCTGGCTCGAAAGACGGGTTCGATCCCAGCCGCGGCGGTTGAAATTCGATGGAGGCGAAATTCTAGAGGCCCGTGTACTGTGCGATGTCAGTGCACGTTAAAGAACCCCAGGTGGTCGTAATTTCCGGAGCCCTTCATTACGTCGTCTCTCATAGCCTGAGTCGCTTTGGGACGGTAAACCCCCATAAACCATTACAGGTCAAGTTCAGTTTGCCTTTATGCCCCTTAAAAATCAGCGATGCCACAGACGTATCAGTCCATGCGTCGCACGGACGTTTTGTCAGGACAGAGTCGACTGTTCTTCCACAAATGTCATTACGATGCACAGTTTTGATGATGATCAAAGATTTTTATGGCGCAAGGACATCTATGGCCAAAGAGCGCCATGACACAAGGTATTTTCTGATTCTCGGGGGCGGGGGGGGGGGGGGGGGTCAAAGACCAATTTCCCAAGCATTTCACCCTAAATAAGCCCGGAACCAAGCAGGGAAAAGCTTGTACCCATTTTACAACCTTTATCCGTAAAGTTCCGAGACTGAGTCCATTAAAAAAATGCGTTTAACATTGAAATCCTTTGCGCAGCACCCCTTCGAAGTAGTCTCCCTTGCAGTCTATACACAGCTTCCAACACTCCTTGAGGTCTTAGAAACAGACAGCTCCTTTGTCGTTGCGTCTGGAATGGCCTGCACGCTCCCCATCCAGCGACATTTTACGACTCACTTCACACGAAAACACAGAACAAAATTGCATGGGTAGAGGTCAGGCGAGCATGGTGGATGGGAAAGTACAGGAATGCTGTGCGTGGCGAGAAATTTTGTCATGTTGAGAGCAGTGTGCGGCCTTGTGTTTTCGTGGAGAAGGCTTTATTGACCAGATGCCCAGTCAGAGCGACGGCGTCGCAGTGCATCACGTGGATACAAATCTCCTGATTCACCGTCTGCCCTTGTGGGACAAGCTCTTGGTGTATGACACTTCTAGCATCGAAAAAAGACTATCAGCACCTTCTTTGTTTCGGTTTTCTGTCGCTGCACCTTTCTCGATGCCGGAGAGCTTGCGAAGCGCCATTCGACGCTCTGCCTCTTTCCCTGAGGATCGTATTGAAAACACCATGTTTCGGCTTCAGCAATGATGCTGTCGACAAATGCAGCATCCTTCTCTGCCTCGGAGAGCAAATCAGCGCTCACTGATGCCCGCGTGTCCTTCTGGTTCTGTGTGAGGGCGTGCGGCACAAGTCTGGCATTCATCTTTCGTTTCCTCAAGTTTTCACGCAAAATTTGGCGGCATGTTGTCTTACTAACGTCGAGAGCATCTGAGAGCATGCGGACGGTAATGGTGCAGTCCTGCTGTACGATTTCCTTGATCAGAGCCCCATTGTTTTCACCGCAGGGTTGAAGGGTGCCAGTGCCTTGTGTCGTCTTCCACCGACGTTCGCCCAGAAACGAGCCTCTTGTGCCACTCGAAAACTCGCGCCCGCGATATTTTCTCGTTGCCGTAAGCGTCACGAAGGAAATCAAACGTCTGTGTGCCTGTCTTGCCAAGCTTCACACAGAATTTTATGTTTACATGCTGTTCGAGGTGGACGTCCATCTCTCCAGTTTCACGCACAGCAGAATGCGCAAGACTAGTTAGTGACAACGTATTTTTCCACACGTAGTGCTATCTATCACCTGCCACAGCAATTAACATAAATAGCTCAGCTTAGCCCGAAAAGATGGCGATACACATACGCACCAACATTTGTTTTGGGGAATCATTTCTAGAGAAGAAAATTAATGAGCCTCGAAATTTTACGCACAAGGGCTGTGTCACCGGTGGGTACCCGGCGGCACTGAGGATCGAACCTCGCACCTCCCGCATGCGAGGCGGATGATCAACCACTTAGCCACCGCTGCGGTCGCGATGCACAGTTTTTATGTGCACTGAAGAGGTTGCTTTGCCTACATGCTGTTGGAACGCTCATTTATTCTGGCACGATGTCACCAAAATTTGTTCATGAGCATTCTGTTAGAACAGTCACCCATTCTTCCACAAATATCAATAAGATGCACAGTGTGTTTCACGCTGGTCTTCTGTGCACGAATAATAGTAGTAATTCTTTGTCATGTTCAATATAAGCGTTAATATGAACCCTGTTATTGACTGCACACTCAGCGTTTCTTTAATTCCGGCAACACTTGCTTGTAGCCAATCTCAATCAGTGCATCGGTGCAAGATAAAGGCGGCTTGAAAGTTCATGAACTTACTAGGCTGTTAATCTCTGATGTTTCTGTGCCCTCAGCATTTTCACTGTTCACACGTTGTAAGGATGAATTACCCCGTTCCAGCCGTTCCTGCAGAAAAAAAAGCGTTAAAATCGCACGGTGAGGCGCTTCGTGCCTGTCGGCACGCGACCAAAGCTGCGAGCTCTCAGGCTACACGAACTCATTCCATGGGCAAACTGAGGAAACAAGCGACGCCGTGTTGGTTGTAACAGCATTGGAATCACTCGCTGAATCAGCTTCAACTTAGAAAGTAGGCAGGAGAGAAAATATCGTGAAGCACAGGTTGCTGGAATCCTGGCAGTGTATGAGGTAGATACGGCCGATCGAGGAAGGGATAGAACATGGTCCTTCTTCCAAGAACATGGTTCAAGAATAAATCCGGTCAGCTTTACGGACATCTATGCACACAAATAGTATTTTAGAACCATTTCACGATGCAAACGTAGCGAACAGCTTTAGCAAAACATAAAATATGGGTGTGGGGCGCTGATGTTTTTACACAACCAGCAATCTCCACCTGCGTTACGGTTGAATGAAACAAAAGTTGGCAATAACGTACTCGTTTCCCAATACAGTTAAATCACATCAATAGGAACTTCAAGGGACTGGGAAAAAAGAACCGGATGTTCTTAGCTCTAATATTCATATGGCTATGAAAAGCTCTCAGAAAATTTTTGCACTCCAGAAAATAAAACTTATGGCAAAATAAGCAATGATCATCTGCTTTTTATTGAAAACTGCACGGCAATGACAGTTTTTCGCAATTCCGTCATGGTGTCCTGCACGCCCACTGCGGGGAATATAAAAGCAGAGCTGCTCCTAATAAGTAGAACCTTTTATGGCCTCCTTCACAATTGCGACACAGCAGCAGTGCAGCCTCCACACAGCGAGCAGTTCGTGATGACCACGATTTTCATGAGGCAGTGAATAATCCCCTTTCATCTGCCACTCACTACGGTGTCACGCTAACCGCTACAAGGGGATTAATTCTAACATCATGAGAATCAGTCAATGCCATTAGATGGGCGGCCTGCTTTGAGATGCATTTGCCGAATCATTTTTGAGTTGTATCTCACTGTAGTCACCAACCTATATTAATCACTATTGGACTGCACATTCTAACTTCTTTGAAATTCTTAATTGGTGTACTTGTATGGCCTGGTCTTCTTTTTTCATGTTAAGCATTCAAGATATTTCATTTGATCTTTTGTCTGGATTTAGTCTGCTTTGGTATCTTAGGTGTCCTTTTATTTTAATTGTCCTTTACTTAACGAATATTTGTGTTCTTATATATTGTTCGGTTTTCCTTTCCTCTTCTGCCATATCTGCTACTTGTCACTAGTACCACTTTCTTCCATGATGCTAGTAGCTGACTTAAAGGGTAAACTAATAGGGTTGTGCTACTGATAGACATTGCAACTGCTTAAATATGGTAATGCTAGTAAAGATTACTGCGGCTGCACATTTGTGTAATTGGCTTCTATCACATGCTTTTTGTCCTTATTGCTTTTTCAGTGAAGATACTGAGCCTGCCTGGTGAAAAGTTACATTTTTCATAATCTTGTGCGCCCATTTTTTGTCCATATTTCCTGCTGACTGTGTTATCGCTACTGTTCGACATAATGCACTGTTATATACACAAGCCTCCTAGGACTTGGCGCAAAAGAATAGATGACAACAGACGCTGATCATTATGGCTAGTGGGCACTAAAATATGGCCGAGGACGAAACACCAGCGATTGTATTCCCTGTTGTTCTTCCATACTCAAAGCCTTTGCCTGCATGTGCATATTTATTGGCCATGTTCTGCCACAAGGTATAATATTCTATAGAAACTAACGCTGCGGGTGTTCGATTATACTTGTTTATTTTATGTCTTGTACAGCTTATATGAACAGAATGAGTATGATGAAATATCACAAAGTGGCACAGTGCACAAATTAATGGCTTCATTACACATGAATGTCTTAATGAACTAATGACTTCAATACACAACCTCTCAAATATAGGGACAGCAACCTTCTTCAAGCAGATCCAGAGGAGCGAGAAAATATTACACTTTTGTACTTGGACGCTTGGGTGAAAGCAAGCCACTTAAAAATAAGCACAAGCAAAACAAAATCAGTTCTATACACTCCAAAAAGGAAAGAATCGCCTGATGCCTTGTGCGTACGCTTGGGAACAGAAAAATTTGAAATTATTAACTCTGTGAAAGTACTCGGAGTGGTCTTTTCAAGGCACCATACATGAAACGACTACATAGATTACTTACATTGAAAAGTTGCATCAGCAGTTGGCGCCATTGCTCGAACAAGATACTTGCTCTCTTCTAAAATAAAACTCTTGTTATATAACGCTCTTGTGCTACCGTTCTTACAGCACTGCTGCTTAGTCTGGTGCACCACAGGGGTAACAAACTTATCCAAATTACACTTGTTGCAGAAAAGAGCTTTACGGCAAGAGGTTTTCTTGAAGTACATTGTCCTCACTGTGTTCTCCTTTTTTGATTACAAGATAATAGTAGCTTATAATTATTTCATGAAATCTAATGTAAGTATTAACGTAAACCTGGCAGTATTAAAAGAAGATATACGAGACCGACAAACCCGACACAAAGAAAAATATCTGGTTTCAGTGCCTCGCACGTATTAATACAATAAATCGTTATGCTACACTGTATCGAAACTACTGAATAAGTGGCATGCAACTGGATTCGATCCAGTTAATGACTCAAATCGCCAAATTGGTCTTTTTTTGCCGCGAACAACTGTTGTGAACCTAGTGTGGCTTTGTATTTAGAATGTTATCTTGATGAATTTCTCATTTTATGACTGAGTTTTTTAGGACGTGTCTATTTTCTGTTTTTGTGCTTTGCTGTGTGTCTTATTTTCATAGGCACAAAAGTTATAATATGAAACTCTTTAATGCATAATAATTGTGGAATTGTTTTCAAACTGATCTTCCTCCTAGCTGTTGCTCTGACGATTATTGTGGGGGGCCAGGGCCTTGTCAAGCTGTCTTTCGCAGTTTTTATTCCCGGCCCCCTTTCTTTTCGACGAAAAGAAAAATAAACTTGACTTTGCTTGAATGATGTTCCTATCTTGCGCGAACTGACTGGCAATGACATTTCCGGTAACATGCATACCAGGAAAACGGCACTTTTTTTCTAGAACTAACCATTTTCTAGAACTAACCAAGGGTGCAAGAGGATAGCAACTCATCTTCCAAAAGTGTTAAATAATTTAGAGGATGTAGATCAAGATATAAAGAATATCTCAAGAAGAGACTGGAAAAAAATATCTCATTTCTAGAAGAGATCTTGCAACTTAGCCTAGCAATGTAAATAGCTTCGGTCCTCAATTACAATTTGTTCCGATTGTATCGATAATTTCTGGGTCCTTCTATAGTGGGTGGTTTTATATGGTTTCACTTACATTTCGTTGTATCAAGTCTTATGTAACTTTCATTATTTTTGTTCTGATGTGAGATTACAGCAAAATGAACATGATGCGTTTTTTACTATGTGTATTATGGTACATTGACATGCCAAGTGCTTGAGTGGCAACATATGTACCAATGTATGTCTAATAGTGTTATTAGTTGTGTTACTGCTTGTAATATGTCTCGATGTACGCCTATGAAAAGTGAGCTTGATTTGTCCAATGAGAATGTCTACAACATATGTATAAGTGATCTCTGCTTTTAATCCAGACACCTATAATTGTTTAATGAGAAGCTGTATGTTAGCGCCCTTCAACCTGTCAAATATAGGGGCAGCAACCTTCGCCAAGCTGCTAATCAGCAGCTTTTTGTTGCTTGCCCTCGCATTTGTATACTCTTGTAAAGAACACGAAATAAATTGAATTGAAATGTTTATGCAATCGCGTTGATTAGAGACCAGTATATAATTTTATTGCTTTGCATCTGTTATTTTAATCTCATTCCCAGACCATGTACAAAAGATAGAAGTATTTATTATAATGAGCAGCAGTGGTTCCTGCTCTGTCCCTCCTTGCCATCAATTGCATCATATTCATTTATAGTTATAAGCTCTACAGCGCATGAAATTGGATGGCTGACTATCTGGTGAGCGTCCTCTGAATGTCTAGGTTTCAGCTAATGTGGGCATGATATGTGTGTTATATGGACATCTCTTATGATCAAAATGAAGATTGTAATATTATATTAATGTAATATCAATTTTTGTGAACATCACATGGACATCTGATATCTTGTGGAGCATGTTATATGAATATCCAGTGGATATAACTTGGTTGGCTGGGCTGTGAGGAAAAAGAAATCTGTTCACATGTACTTCACCCCAGCCGCCCTCTGCGGGGTGTATTGCAGCACAAGTTATTTTGCTGCCTGAGCATACAGAGGCCCTGACTGCCTACAACGAGCAAAACAATCTCACCAAAAACACACATATAGTTACAAGTACTTTGTCCCTCCCCATCTGGACATGGGGAACAGTTGAATTTAGATGAAAGAATATTTAGAGGCCTCCACTTTAAATTAATGTGACACTTGTCCCACTGCCAACGCACACACATCCTACTTTCAAATTGGACCGCCCCCCCCCCTCCCCCCCCCCCCCCCCCCCCCAGTGGCGATGGTTGCGTTGTACCTATCCTTCACAGTAGAACTGACAATCGCTATTGCCGAGTCAAACAAGCGCACGTCTCCAGGCCATGGCAAAGTGAGCTATGATGCTATCTCAAAGCTACCTTGCCACTCCCCTCCACATCGTCAATTATGCACTGCTTTTTGAATGACTGGTGATGTCCCTGCGTAATTGAAGTTGGCAAAAATTGTCCTGTCTTGAAACCTGGAAAGTAACCAAAGAAGCTACGTATCAGTGCGGCCTATCGGCCTAATAAGACGCATAGGTAACCTTATTGAGATAATGATTTACAATCGAATCACATCGTTCCTTGAAATGAACAGGTTCCGCCAAAGCAAGTCACCGATCATAATGTCATCTCCACGTTTCGTGCCTCGAAGACGGCCATTATGCAGGACCCACACCGACGGCTTTCTTTCTTGACATCAAGGCTACTTTTGACTGTTTCATAGTGTAGCCTTGGGCAGATTGGTTTTGGGTGGAAATCATACAAGTGGATTGAAAACTATTTAAAAGAGCTGCACAGTCATCACTACTCCAAGCGGTCCAACGTCGTTTCACACAGTAGAGAAAGGCATACCATACCTCAGAGGGTCATACTAAGCCCTCTCCCGTTCGACATCACCTTGATACACATAACAAGAAACGTACCCTGAGGAGTACACATTACGATTTATACCAATGACGTCTGCATCTGGAATGCGTCGAAATTGTGCACGTCACGCAGCAACGCCTATGGAGAGCGTTATTGAACATCTCCATGTATTTGGCGTGACTGCAGACGTGCAACGCGTTAATGTGGCAAAAATGGGGGAGGGGGCGGGGGGAGGCAGGCAACGGACCGTCGCGGCCAGCCCAGCGGAACTCAGCGCAGGGCACCTCGGCGTCGACAGCGCGAACCGCGCAGGTCTCCGCGGTGTCATCGTCCGTACACTTGGTGCCGACTGCGCTTTCCTGCTCCGCTGATAATCTACAGTTTCTGCGCGAATGACCGTAAGTTGCGCAAATGTGCACATCGGAACGTGAATGACTTCGGCAACAGAGGCCGGCTCACCCAATCGTGACATGTCCTCGCGCAATCAGGCGCCGAAACGCGTCGGGTGCGAGACAAGACGTGAGTCTTCGCGCCATCGTGTTAGCGAAACGCGCAACGACGCACGGTTGTACGGTGCATGTCCAGGATTTTTGCAGTTAATCTGCGCCACGACCGCGTCGTCCGCAACGTCAGGATCCACTCACGTGCAGCCTGCGGTGCTCTGCGAGGCGCGCCGACTTTACCGATCGCGTGACCTCGTTTGTCTGAACCGCGGCGCGCAGGTTTTCTACCACCGTGTGATCGCGCGCCAGGACGCGGTTACGCCCATCGCGGGGGGCCACAGAACGACGGCGCATTCCGGCACTGGCAGTCACCATGGCCGTTCTATATGCATAGCTTGGGAGAGACTGTCAGTAAGGTTACGTAATTCATCAGGTGAACTTCAGTGCAGCTGCACAATCCGGACGACCAAAGATGAGTTCATCTAGTGCGGCAAGCATACCGTCGCAGTGCTCTGTTGGCTCCCTCAGAAGGAAAGCTCTGTTTTTCCGCGTAGACCCGTGTGTAGGTTTGTCGTGTCCTTGCTCCTAGCACGCTGCCCTCAGCATCGTAGAGCCTTCGAAATTTCCTCTTTGTCCTCTGTCATTGAATTTTTCTGGTAATTAAACTGAAGAAAGATGGCGAGTTTGGCGTGTTGTACATTATTCATCTTAAGAAGGGCAACACGAACTAGTACGGACGCAAAAAAAAAACTGCGGCACAAGCGCAGACAAGTTCAGAGAAGGTGTAGAGTGACAAATCGGACTCCGCACCTGCTAGCTGTCATGCATTTACCTCTGATTTGGTGGTCACTGAAACGACAGCACTGTCAATTTTTGTGCTTTCATCGGCCAGTTTGATGCGTGAACACGAGTGTGAGTTAGCGACTGTGGGAGATGGCATGACTTAATGGCTGGCGGCCTAATGCGAGCTCTTTTGCCCACACCACGGCACGCATCGTTGTGCCAGGACTGTGCTGGCAACGTGATGCACGACTTTACGATGGGCATGAATTATTGGTTCACCGGAGGAAGGAAGAAGGTGAAGGGCTTGCCGTCACGACGAAAGATATGAGCATGGGATTAGCAACTGGTTTTCCTGCTTGCGTCGGCGGGAAACAAATAAATCGAGGGAAAATCGACGAATCAGCGCCGAGGTATAGACATGTATTTAATGATTTGACTATTCCAATTCAAAACGTCATAATAAGCGCGGGAGCCGGTAGCTCGGAAGCTAACGTTTCGCTCATATTTGCATAGCGTTGAAATATTTCAAAGAAAATACTCGTACTGAAACATACTTACAGCCTTACTAGAGCCACGATAATTAGAGGCACCTTACCCTGACCCCCTAATTTTCCGTGTGGTGTCTAGTACACACCTAAAATCCTCCAGGAGGACATGCAGCATAAGATCGAGGGAATGGGACTCGACCGAGCGGGAGAATTCATTTGCAAACGATCGCGGGACAGGCGCGTACACATTTAAAAAACGCGTCCTCCGCCCGTCGAGGAAGATGTCCACCACTAGCACTCTACCGTTATAGCCAAAAGTACGGTGTACTCCCGCGCGAAAAGCCGGAGTCATAAACCAAACGCCCACGCCGCAACACCGTGAGTCTGCCAACGTAAAGAAACCATCAACGTTATACCATGAACGTTAAGAAATAACATCTGCAGCGGTGCGGAAACTACACTCCTGCAAAAACAAAACATCAATTTGGACCGAACGCGCAAGGTGAATCACCTTTCGCTGCTTATCGGGAAACCGAAAACCATCCACGTTAAAAGGAGGGAAACGAAAAATAGCCATCATGAATCTAAAGAGGAAAGTAATGCAACAAAACTAAACAACGAATCAAGTGTACAAAACAAAATTGTGACGGACTCACAGTACAGTTCCGCTGGCAAAGTCTGGGCGTGCGTCAACACACCGGGGCTGAGGGATGGCGCCTGAGAGGTCCTGGATCCCTGGCGACGGCCTGGCTATTGGCCCCGCGGTGGCGGGACGACGATGCCAAGCGGTACAAGCGCCTGTGCAGCGGTAAGGTCCGGTCGAGGCGCGCTGCTTCGGAAAGGACACAGTCACACGCGCACCAACACATTCCACCGCACACACCCCATCCATCGTTCGTACACCGCGGTAAAAGCGCCTGTGCAGCGGAAAGGTCCAGTCGAGGCGCGCTGCTGCGGAAAGGACACACGCGCACCAACACATTCCACCGCACACACACACCATCCATCGTGCGTACACCGCGGTAAAAGCGCCTGGGCAGCGGAAAGGTACGGTCCATGCGCGCTGCTGCGTAAAAAGACACAGTCACACGCGCACCAACACATTCCACCGCACACACACCGCCCATCGTTCGTACACCGCGGTGAAAGCGCCTGTGCAGCGGAAAGGTCCAGTCGAGGCGCGCTGCTGCGGAAAGGACACACGCGCACCAACACATTCCACCGCACACACACACCATCCATCGTGCGTACACCGCGGTAAAAGCGCCTGGGCAGCGGAAAGGTACGGTCCATGCGCGCTGCTGCGTAAAAAGACACAGTCACACGCGCACCAACACATTCCACCGCACACACACCGCCCATCGTTCGTACACCGCGGTGAAAGCGCCTGTGCAGCGGAAAGGTCCAGTCGAGGCGCGCTGCTGCGGAAAGGACACACGCGCACCAACACATTCCACCGCACACACACACCATCCATCGTGCGTACACCGCGGTAAGAGCGCCTGGGCAGCGGAAAGGTACGGTCCATGCGCGCTGCTGCGTAAAAAGACACAGTCACACGCGCACCAACACATTCCACCGCACACACACCGCCCATCGTTCGTACACCGCGGTAAAAGCGCCTGTGCAGCGGAAAGGTCCAGTCGAGGCGCGCTGCTGCGTAAAAGGACACAGTCACACGCGCACCAGCACATTCCACCGCACACACACCGCCCATCGTTCGTACACCGCGGTAAAAGCGCCTGTGCAGCGGAAAGGTCCAGTCGAGGCGCACTGCTGCGGAAAGGACACAGTCACACGCGCACCAACACATTCCACCGCACACACACCATCCATCGTGCGTACACCGCGGTAAAAGCGCCTGGGCAGCGGAAAGGTACGGTCCATGCGCGCTGCTGCGTAAAAGGACACAGTCACACGCGCACCAGCACATTCCACCGCACACACACCGCCCATCGTTCGTACACCGCGGAAAAACCGCCTGTGCAGCGGAAAGGTCCAGTCGAGGTGCGCTGCGGCGGAAAGTACACACAGTCACACGCGCACCAACACACTCCACTGCACACACACCGTCAATCGTTCGTACACCGCGGTAAAAGCGCCTGTGCAGCGGAAAGGGCCGGCCGATGCCAGCTGCTGCGGAAAGGACACAGTCACACGCGCGCCAACACATTCCACCGCACACACACCGTCCATCGTTCGTACAACGCGGTAAAATCGCGTGTGCGGCGGAAAGGTCCGGTCGAGGTGCGCTGCTGTGGAAAGGACACACAGTCACACGCGCACCCACACAATCCACCTCACACACACCGTTCATCGTTCGTAGACCGCGGTAAAAGCGCCTGTGCAGCGGAAAGGTCCGGCCGATGCGCCCTGCTGCGGAAAAGACCACACTCACACGCGCACCAACACACTCCACCGCACACACACCGTCCATGCTTCGTACACCGCGGTAAACGCGCGTGTGCAGTGGAAAGGTCCAGTCGAGATGCGCTGCGGCGGAAAGGACACAGCCCCATGCGCACCAACACACTCCACCACACACACACCGTCCATGGCCCGGGGTCGCTCGCCATAGCGGGGTCGAGGAGAATCGGCGTGAAAGCCTTCGAGGCCCAGACGGCGGTAGGCGCAGTGCTGATACAGGCGACCTGGTTCGCTGCAGTGAAAGCATAGGGGGCGTCGGTCGGATGTGCGCCACACGTCGGCTTTGTGCGCGGATGGTCGGGGAGCTTCCACGTCATCACAGGTGCAGGCGGCCCCGGCACTTCAGCAGGAGCCGAAACGAAGGACGCCGAAGCCGGAGCAGGGCACAGCAGAGCTTCGGCGTAGGTGAGACGACGGTCAAGCGAGACAGGAGGAGGAGGTGGACGAGCCTCATCGGCAGGAAAGGACGGCCGGAGCGCTTGCTGCATCTCCTCGCGGACAATGGTCGCTATGAAGCTTGGAGCTGCGGGAGGGGCCCCGTACAGCTGCCTGAGTTCGTCGTGCAGAACCGAACGTATGAGATCGCGTAGAAAGGAGGCGTCGGTGCCGTGGAATGGTAACTCGTCGGAAACGGAGGCGGCGGACACGGGTCGATCGTACGCGGACGCTCTTTGGTGAAGAACCCTTTCAATCGTGGAAGAGTCAGTGAGAAACTCGGCGACAGTCTTCGGAGGGCTGCGGACAAGGCCCGCAAAAAGTTGCTCCTTCACGCCACGCATGAGATGGCGTACCTTTTTGTCCTCGTACATTGCAGGGTCCGCACGCCTGAACAGACGCGTCATGTCCTCTACATACGCTGCAACGTTTTCGTTTGGAAGCTGAACGCGAGATTTCAGAGCGTGTTGTGCCCGTTCGCGACGATCCGAGCTGCCGTATGTTTCTACGAGACGACGCCGGAACTCACTCCAAGAGGATAACTGATCTTCACGGTTTTCAAACCAGGTCCGAGCGCCGTCGTCTAGACTGAAGTAGGCGTTTCTGAGGTGGGCGGCGTCATCCCACTGGTTGAATGCGGCAACTTGCTCGTAGTGCTGCTACCACTCTTCCACGTCCTCAAGATGTCGCCGTGGAAGGACTTCGGGATGCGGGGGTTCTGGAGCGTGAAGTAGGGTGTGGGAGCCCCAGGCATTGGGGTGGTCGCGCCAGGCATTGAGGCGGCGCCAATTTGCTCCGAGGACATACCCGATGGGTCAGGCTCGGGTGGTAAGCCTCGAATCCGGCGGCGAGTACGGTGGATGGGCGTCTTGACGGGTATAGGACTGGAGTGCCGGCTAACCGTTGGAGTACGGGGCATGAGATCAATCCCACCTCCACCAGATTTGTCACGGTGTTGGCTCGGCAGCACGTCCTTCGGTGGGAGAAAACGGCGAACTTCAACATCTTTCAATCCGCGCGTCAGCAGCGTCAACGTCTTTTTGGTTTCGACAATATATATATATATATATATATATATATATATATTTAAATACCTTAAAGGCCCAAGTGGGCATTACATAGGGGGGGGGGGGAGGGCATGAAAACAACACAATACAGATTATTGGCACACAGTAGTTAACCAATACAAAGAATAACTATATATACAAATTGCAAGTACACATCACTGCAGTCGCTGAAAGATACATAGGTTGAGCGTATAAGACTTAATGCTTCAACAATACTGATAATATCACGGTGAATTTTGTAGGCCAAGGTGCGATGAAAGTTTTCTTTGGAAATGTGATAGCTCAGTTTCAGAAACTATGTCAGCCGGTAACGAGTTCCACTCTGCCATAGATAATAGTAAGGGGGATGTTTGATATTTCAGTGCTCGTGCGAAGATGGGTTGCACTTTGTGGGAATGATCAGACCGGGATGAAACATGATGGGCAGGGGCGATGCGATCAGCTGCGAACGGGGAGCCATCGTAGTACAAGGAATGAAAAAACGATAAACGAGAGAACTTGCGTCGAGTGATAAGGTCGGGAATACTGATAGTTTGCTTCAATAATGACACACTTTCATACGGTGAGTATAAAGAAAGGATGAACCTCACAGCTTTATTTTGCAGACTCCAGACGGTTAATTAATGAAACGCTACTTGGACTCCATATTAAAGATGCATATTCTAAAGCTGACCTTATGAGTGTAGTATGCGCGCGAAGCTTTGTCTCGGGGTTGGCAAGATATAGACGACGTTTGATGAGTCCCAGTTTCTTAAATGCTTTGTTTGTGATGTGATTTATGTGGGTGTTCCAGCTTAAATCAGCACTGAGATAAACACCTAGGTACTTGAAACAATCCGTTCTTTCAACTGTATTCTCAATAACTGTGTAGACCTTAGAAGGTATATTAGTGCGCGTGGAAAAGGTCATCCACATTGTTTTTTTATATTAATTTCCATCTGCCATAGCTGGCACCATTCATTAGGCGCACTAAGTCGGTCTGTAGAATAACTGCATCAAGGGGGGTGACTATCCTTCTATAGATTACGCAGTCGTCAGCGAACAGTCGCACGTTAGATGATATGTTAGATGCTATGTCATTAATGTAAATTAAAAATAGTAATGGCCCTAAAACGGATCCCTGTGGGGCTCTCGATATGACTCGTGAACTGCTCGATGAATACTCTTTAATTTTGACGCTTTCGGAGCGATTACTTAGGAATTCTCCGATCCAACGGGTGATATCGCGGTTCAGTTGTAGGTTGTTAATTTTCTTCATTAGTCTTATGTGGGGAACGCGATCGAAAGCTTTTGAAAAATCTATAAATATGGCATCAGTATATATTAATTCGTGTACCGATTCATGAAAGCTCAAATAGCTGTGTTTGACAGGACTTTTTTTGCCTAAAGCCATGCTGGTTAGCAATAAGCAAGTTATTGGCGTTTAGGTGGGCCATTATGTTTGAATAGAGGATATGTTCAAGCAACTTGCAACAAATCGATGTTAGTGATATGGGGCGATAATTTTCCGGTGACGTGCTATCACCGGATTTAAAAATGCATCCTGTATCTAAATACTGCTGAAATATTAAAGTTAGTAAGGCAGCCGACACGTGCGCGGTAAGTTTAAGAAGTTTGGTATTGATACCGTCTGGACCAGGGCTACAATTAAATTGAAGTCGCTCAATAGCTCGGGCAACACCAGCTGCGCTAATGATGATTGGTTCTGATGGATGAAGCACTAATGTTTGTTGAGGTTCACGGTAATTAAAAGGCACTGATTCGGTTGTAAAGGTGTCTGTAAAATGCTTGTTGAATAGGTCAGGCATTGCCTCTGGAGGTGCCACACGTCCGTCCGCATCTTTCAATACTGGTATCTCATGGCTGCCGTTAGGGTTTATCACTTGCCAGAATTTTGCAGGGTTGGTTCTTAACAAGTCGGGTAAAGGGTGGTTAAAAAATGTTTTTAGCCTTCTTTATGGCGATTTTGGTCGTAGCAGATACGTCTTTGTACTGTTGCCAGGCGCTGTCAGAGTTAACTTCCTTGGCTCTGCGGTACACTTTTTTCTTTTTGTTTAGACACTTCTTAACATCTTTTATATATATATATATATATATATATATATATATATATATATATATAATATATCATACAGCCATAGCACTGAGTGGTCGAACCTGTCAACCACGTATCTTTTACGGTCACGAATACTGTCTGACCGTGCAGGTCACCCCGCAACAGCCAAAGAATGCACCCCGTCAGAAAATGTGCAGCGAGCAAAAGACAGCTTTAAATGAGATTTCCTCCACTGAAGAAGTAATTCCTCATGAAGTGTTCACTGCCAAGTTTTCAACTCGAAAAAAGCTGAACTTTTGCAGGACAAGTAGCTAAACAAAGAACCAGAGCGGGTAGGTCACATCCCAGATCTCAGCGCTTAGTTGGTGCTACAGGTTTCGATGGCAGATGCCGCGGCTCGCAACACCTTTTCGTTCCATTATTATTTTAGTATTAAATAGCCGCTAACAGCAACATGTCACATCCTAAGCACTAATATTTGTTTATTCCTCAGAGTGTAGCCTCGATGATGTGTTGTCATCAGTCGCAGTTCTTTGCCCATATTTCGTAATACTCCTCGCAGAAATCCAGTCCCTGAGCAACAGACCAATGCAAAACACCCACTGAGATGGGAGGAATTTTGGGTGGTGGCGGGGGGGGGGGGGGGGGGGCTTTGAATGAAGACTACCTTTTCTCCGCAAATATTTAAGGCTAGTATTCTGCACGATGACCGCCGGCTGCACTCGCGTGGCACGCGGCAAAGTTTGTGCGTCAATTTCTTGGTCCTATTTTTATTTCACTTTGCCCTTTGTACGGTGAGGCTCTCTGCACGATTCAGCGATCGAAAGAATCAAGAGTTAACGAAACGTTGGTGCATGAGCGTGCACACAGCGACGTAATTTGCGAACAAGACACGCCCCTACCGTTGAACGCGCGTACTATTCTCGCTTCACAAGAGACGCCCAATGAAAATGCACTCACCGAACAAGCGCGAAACAGGTGAAACAAGCAATTAAAGACCGCGGGGCACAAGCTACAGGCTGAGCGAGGCCCCATCACGGAGCGTCATACCACGACCTTGACGGTGCACAGGAAAAAAACAGCATGTTCATCTACGATCTAGCACCACATACTGGCAGGCCTTACTCGCCACTCGCCAACGTTGTGCGTACTGGCAGTCGAAGGCAGCTGGTCTCTAGCCACCTCGAAATCGTCGTCATCCCGACTCATTTCGCTTTCTTCCCATTATTTTGAAGAGGGCATTGCAGTGACGCACGCACTCCTCTAGCTGTCGCTGAGCTCGACGGGAAGTGTGGCTGCCATAGCGGGAATCCCTGGCGCATGCCTCGCGTCACGGAAAAGGGCGCTAACGTCCTGCCATTAAGAAAGAGTTCGCTCTCCAGGTCTTCAGAGAGTAAAGCGATGCGGTCCGTGAAGGTTTCGGGCAAACCGAAACACCGCAGCACCTCAAACAGGTAGGCATGATCGACCCTTTCAAATGCCTCGGATTGTTCCAAGGAAACGAAAACCCCGCCAAGCCCCTTCGCATGCGCGTACGCAAAGACGTCCCGCGTCAACGTAAGCGACGCGAAAACGGACTGCCCCGGCACACGGATGGTAATGGCTGACGAGGCTCCCGAAGGACGGATGGAGGCGCTCAACGAGCAGCGATGAAACCAGTTTATAGTCACTGTTTAGAAAAGTTATTGGGTGTTACGCCTCGGCGTGCGACGGCTCCGCACCCTCCTTCTTGATCAGTACGATCCTGCCTCTACTGAAAGAGAGAGGTTTCAGGCCTTCCTCCAGATAGCCATTTACGAGGCTCATCTGACAAACCAGAATTCAAGTTCACGCTCGTGATAGAAGCGCCCTGGCCAGGCCCCTCTAACGGCCAGGCCAGGGCCGCTGAGTCCTGAAGTGCTGGGCGAGGGCGACATGGTGGAAACTAGTCGTTTCCTGTGACGCCCATGAGGACGCTGTTGAATGGGGGTTCGGAGTTACTACCGACGGGACCACGGGTCAAGAACGATGCTTCCTCCGACCACCACCACCACCAAGACAGGAATGCCGATGAGTTAAAGGAGTTGGATAATGGGAGGAAGAAGACTTGGGGGTTTATTTACATTATTTACATAGAGGTCAAAAGGAACTTCTCTCCAAAGAGAGGATCTTAAAAGGAGGCTTAACGAGCCTTAAAAGGGAGCATGATCCCTAAATGGAGCACACAATAGGAGCATCCAAATGGAGCACGATGGAGCATTACATGGGAGCACAGAAGAGGAGCACCATTATCACTGCACTCGCTGTCCAGTTTTATACACTTCTTGATCCCCAGATTCCCCAGGTTGAGGACGTCTCTGCCAGGGTGGGAGTGGCCTATCTTGTATTATCACGCACAAACACGCACCAACGTACATAGGGACACGCCCTCGTCACGTGTCGAGCAAGGGAGAGAGGATGCCCTTGTGTCCACGTCGACGGCGGAGGGAGATGATCTCGTAGCCAGCCGAAAGATTCCACGCACCGCCGACACCTGTTCTTTAGATGTCAGTCGACGCCGCGTACAAGGACGCACGGTCGGGTCTAGTAGCCAAAGAAGTCGCTTCGTCATTTGCCATTCCTGCGAAGATTAGCGGACGACGACCGCCAGCTCGCTGCCGTGTACCGGGAATGAGGCCACATTAGTTCCCTCAGCTCAGTCACGGCCATTGGGGATTAACTGCCGCTTGACCCCTGCGGCGGCTCTCGGCTTCGCCAAGAATATCCAGTGTAGCTGCACTCGGTGCTTTCAGGTGCTCAACGCTCGCTGCGGCGCCGTTCCGCAGGCCCTCGCTCCCCTTACTTGGTTCCCGGAATCCACCTGGGCGATGCTGTTGGTACGCGGGTCTCGAACGTGGGAGCGGTTCCTATCGCGTAGCTCGGAACCATAGCGAAGGAGCTTATTGCTGGCTTTCAGCAGGGGAGCCTTGCTGACGACACTGCCAACACAGACGGGCGGGTGCCCGAATATAACACCTCCGCGGCCCGGAAAATCTCGACTGGCCAGCACTCCCAACCGCGGGGCATGAAGAGATGGGCTTGCGTCCACGTTGATTTCCTGGCTTGCAGAATCAACTCCAAAGACAAACCGAAAGCACCAAACCACCAACAATGGAAAGCGTGGCACTGCCCCACACGCAAGCGCCCGGAATTCACTCCAGACCCACCAGACTTCCTTCTAATAACAAACCAAATCCTGCTCGCGAATAATCCCTCAATTTTGCCCGAATTTAGGGTCAAAGCGAGCGTCCGCTTCACATCCGAGGTCGCAAAGGAAAGACTGCCACGTTGTACGATAAGCGGTGGTGTGTCAAAGCCTACAAATTTTGAATAGAAACTTCATCCTTTATTAATCACAGCTCTGATCACCCTGAACCACCAGAATATCGAGTCTGCTTAAAATTTTGGCTCGCACTCAGATTAATCTACGCGTTTTTCTCAAAGAAACTTGATCGCTGGAAACTAAGAATCAACGGCTCCGGTTGAATTCTCAATGATGCGACTGCGCATCACAAACCTTACTAACTCTCGTACTAGTGAGATGCTTCCCTTAAACTCATTGTTTAAATGTGACACCTCGTGACCTTCATCTATGCACAAAGCTACTACAGCTGTTCTCCACAAAATTCTACAGCCTCATTTCAGTCGGTTAGCCTCCGAATACCACAATCGGCTAACTAACCAGGCCTCTCTAAACACAAGTACTCAGATGTGCACAAATAGACGTACTTTCATTGCCTCTGCAATGCTTTAGCTACATTTCCATGAATGAGACAATCGTTTGGTACCTAGACTACGGCCCCCCAACCAAATTTGTCCTCAGATATCTGCTAAGGGTACAAAAGAAATGTGTGCCCAGAATTGAAAGACAAAAACCACCTGCCGCGAACGGTTCCAATTAAGGAATCAACGCCTCGTCCACGCGGCTCTTCGATGCACTCCTTCGATGGGAGAGCTAGTCTCTATCGAAATTATAAGAAAGTACAACCTGTTCTAAAATTTCAAACACAAAGAAACTTGCTCGCTCTCAGCGGTTCCACCTATGCAAACAGCTCATCGTCTACTCGGGAACTGTCTTCGCTGCATTCTTGTGAGTGTCCTTATTATTTGGTAGCACGGCAGTTTGACGCACATTTCTAACTCAAGGGAAATACCCTCTGTCGAAATTATAAGAAAAAAACAAACTTTATCTCTTCACTTCAAAACCTTTATCCCCAAACGAGGTAGGTTTTCCCTCCCCGATTTCACGCACCCACAAAAGAATGAGGAATAAAAAAGAAACGGCTACTTCGAATGGCTACACTGGAGTGAAGGCTGACTCACCTCCCACGCGTTGAAAGGATTTGGCTTTCAGACGCGCCCGCCGGGGTCGTGCTCTAATTGTACTCCTGTCAACTCGTTACAAAAGGCAGCTGAAAACCGCCATTCTTGACCGCCCCTGTCATCTCCGCGCCCCCTCGATGCACTCAGAAGGCCTTGGGAAAGCATGCAAAGTCGGGAACCGACTCCTGGCGACAAACCGCCTCCAGCTATAGAAGCTACCCTTCGTTCTCGTCGCAAGTAAGCTCTGCTAGGCTTTCGCCCTGCGCTTTTCCCAGGATCCCGTGCGGAAACTGAACCCGTCCTTCTCAAGTACACGCGTGGAACCCGCCTGCATACATGGTCTCTCTTTCTCGAGGCCCGCGCTCGCCACTCCAGAATGTCACACAACCTAGCGTCTTGTGATCTTTCGGGCCGCTTGCCTTTTTTTCTTAGTGCCTTTCTGTCAACTCGAGGTGGTCTCGTTCCGGGCCCCCTGTTGTCAACTCGAGGTGGTCTCGGTCTTCCTGCAGGCCGATGCCCCTTGAAAAACGCCGCTCTTGTTCTGCTTGCGTGATGCGTCCTTCCCTTTTTGTTACAGTGGTCAGGCTTAGAATCATCCGCGCACGTCGCCTGACCACCAAATGCAGCCGCAAGTTTTCGAGGCCCAACGCGGGAAGTTTTTTCTTTCCCTTCCGCCGCATCACTATATGGTCTATCGTTAGCGCCCGTCCGCGCAGCGGAATTTAGGGCCTGATATTTCATCTCTTTTTTTCTTGGTCCTTGCCCTTTTCTGTTTTCTGCATAGGCGGTTCAGTTTGCGTCTCCTCATCACAACTAGCATCTAGATTTTCAATCGCACCTCGGGTGCCTCCATCTAAGTCTAAAATGGCCTTTTTTGCCTCCGCAGCATGGTGTCAGCTCCACACAGCTGACAGGCGAACCTTTTACTGCCCCTAAGTTGGGCCCGTCCAAGTTTAAACTGGCTTCGTCGCAGCACGGTGTCAGCTCCACACGGCTGACAGACGGACCTTCCTCTGTCCCCGAGTTCGGCAGTTCACTTCTTTGAGAGTCGTCCTCCACCGCCTGCTTATCGCACTCAGTGCTTTCCTCAGAAGCGCACTGCTCCTCTATAGTTGGGCTTTCAAGAAGAATCAAGAAGTCTTTATTGAGTAACACAAACAAAATGTATACACAGATATTTGGACCGATAGCCAATGAGGCTAGTAAGCGGTCCAATACAAAATAACATATAGGACAGCAATCACAAACACATTGAAGAAAAACTAACTTTGTAGCCTTGCTTCCATTCCCAAAAAATGTTTCTTGCATGTCAGTTTGAAATTCCTAGCTTGCTTTATTTCAATTGGCAACGAGTTCCAAATTTTCGCTCCTGTAAATTCTATTCGTCTTTCTCCGTACGCATTATGGCAAATTGGAAGGTTAAAATTGCCATTGCTGGCTTGTCTAGTGTTGCGGACGGGAATACTGAATGCACCAAGAGGTAAGGGGTAGTTGGTATTTATAATATTATTAACCATAAGAGCTATTTTGTAATCGCGTAGGGTTGTGAATGACATGACTTGCATTGCGTCAAAAATGTTATTGTTAGAACTATTCGAAGAAGGTAATCCCATGGTTTTCAAGGCACGTTTTTGTAGTCTTAGCAATGGTGTTAGATACGTTTTGTATGTGATTCCCCATGATTCACTGCAATAACTGATATGACTGTGACATAATGAAAAATACAGTGATCTAAGAATAGCAGGTGGAAAGTGCCGCCGTGCCTTAGCCAAGGTAAAACAACCGTACGCAATCTTTTTACACACATTGTGCACCTGTTCCTTCCAAGACAAGTGGCAGTCAAACATGACCCCTAAATATTTAAAAGAAGACGCACTATCAATAACATTGTTGTCAACACATATAGAAAAATCACTTGATTCAATACACTTTTGTTTTGAACGAAAAATAACATATTTAGTTTTTTCAGTGTTTAAAGTTAGATGATTATTACGAAACCAGGTCGAAATACGTTGGAGTTCATTGTTAATAGGTTTTTCTATTGACTCAAGTGAGTTGCCAGTAAAGATAAGTGCAGTGTCATCCGCATACATCAAAATTTGAGAACACTGTATTGCATTGGGGAGGTCATTAATAAAGATTGAAAATAAAAGCGGTCCCAGAACTGACCCCTGGGGTACACCACACGTAACAGTTTGGTATGCAGACTTGAACTGTTTGAGGACAACTTGCTGCTGTCGTGAAGAAAGATAACTTTTAAAGAATTCAAGTGCCCCGCTACGCACACCATATGCTTCCAGTTTCATTAAAAGAATGGAGTGTGAGACTGTGTCGAAAGCTTTTTTGATGTCTATAAATACGCCTACAGCAACATTATGATTATGAAGAGCAGATAGGATAAGCTGTGATAGAGTAACTACAGCCGTGGACGTGGACCTGCTAGAAACAAATCCGTGTTGCTGAGGACAAATAATATGATTAGCATCAAGAAAGGTTTTCAGTTGGAAAGCAATTATTTTTCAAAAATGGTATTGACGACACTCAGTACAGATATTGGCCTGTAACTTGACGGGTTGTTAGGGTCACCAGTTTTAAATATCGGAACAACTTTTGCAACTTTTAAAGTATCGGGGTATAAGCTAAAGTGTATCGCGTGATTGAATATTCTACACAAAGGAACACAAAACAAATCAATGTTGTCCTTGATTACCTTAGCCATTATGCCGTCTGGCCCGGCCGCTTTATTCGTGGGCATGTTCGCCACAACACTTGCAACTTCATCGCTAGTAATGTTCGAGAAACTGAATTCATTATTAATACATCGAGGTACGCCGGATGTCACTGAAGCTAAGGGAGTAGGTTGCGCACTGTTCTGACCGTAGGTTGTGAAGAACTGATTAAACTGGTCTGCAGTCTCTATTGACAAGTTGTCAGGAACGATCTGTTTTCTTTTAACTGTTCCGGTAACTTCTCCTACAATCTTCCATACTTGCTTAGTGTCATTTCCTTGACGATTAACCAAATTAGTATAATACAATTTCTTTGATTTTCTCATCAGCGCCACGGATTTGTCGTCCTCTGCCTCAGCGTGGCTCTTAGTACGGCATATTAACCCATCTGCAGCTCCACACTTCTCATACGCCAGCTTCGCAGAGTTAACCACACATTGTTCACTGACGCCGCAGTGACTCCACAACTCGAAGTTTGCCCAATTTGCCAGGCCAATAGGGTTGCCCTCTGTTTCCATTTCGATGCCTTTACAGAGCTGCCTGTTCTCAGCCTCGGGTTAGACCTGCTCTAGCTCCGCTGCTAGTTTCTGCATAGCCCTTTTGAGAACTTTTTTGCGGTCCTGAAGCTCTGCCTCCTCTTTCTGCATCTGAGCTTCCTCAGCTCTTTTCTACTAATGTTTTTTTTGCCCACTTTTGAGCGTGGTACCAGGCAATTTCAAAATCGTCTTCTAATTCCGTTTCAAAATTTTTGATCGCCTGTATAAAATCCGAATCTGTCGGGATTTCCTCCACATCCACTCCTAACTCATCGCACAAAAACCAAAGTTATGCCCTCGACAACCTCGTCAGGTCCACGGTCGCTGCCATTAAATATTGATTTTTCTCGCTCATGGTGATTCTGAGCTACTACTCCTGTGTTACAGATAAACACCCGATCAACCAGCAGTTCAAATTATTAGCCTATTAACCCAGAATTTGAAGCCTGGAGGATCTAAAGCAAAAACCAAGCACTCACCCGCAGATGCAGCACCATGTCACCCGGTTCATCCCACCGCTGCCACCAGTTGGATGGGGGTTCGGAGTCCCTCCCGACGAGACTACGGGTCAAGAACGACGCTTCCTCCGACCACCACCACCACCACCAACACCGGACTGCCGACGAGTTAAAGGAGTTGTATGATGGGAGGAAGAAGACTTGGAAGTTTATTTACATTATTTACATAGAGGTCCAAAGGAACTTCTCTCCGAAGAGAGGATCTTAAAACGAGGCTTAAGGAGCCTTAAAATGGAGCATGATCCCTAAATGGAGCACACAATGGGAGCACCCAAAAGGGAACACGACTGAGCATTACATGGGAGCACAGAAGAGGAGCACGATTTCACTGCACTCGCAGTCCAGTTTTATACAGTTCCCCAGATTCCCCAGGTTGAGGACGTCTCCGCCAGGGTGGGAGTGGCCTATCTTGTATTATCACGCACAAACACGCACCAACGTACATAGGGACACGCCCTCGTCACGTGTCGAGCAAGGGAGAGAGGAGGATGCCCTTGTGTCCGCGTCGACGGCGGAGGGAGATGATCTCGTAGCCAGCCGAAAGATTCAACTCACCGCCGACACCTGTTCTTTAGATGTCAGTCGACGCCGCGTACAAGGACGCACGGTCGGGTCTAGTAGCCAAAGAAGTCGCTTCGTCATTTGCCATTCCTACGAAGATTAGCGGACGACGACCGCCAGCTCGCTGCCGTATACCGGGAATGAGGCCACATTAGTTCCCTCAGCTCAGTCACGGCCATTGGGGATTAACTGCCACTCGACCCCTGCGGCGGTTCTCCGCTTCGCCAAGAGTATCCAGTGTAGCTGCACTCGGTGCTTTCAGGTGCTCGACGCTCACTGCGGCGCCTTTCCGCGGGCCCTCGCTCCCCTTACTTAGTTCCCAGTATCCACCTGGGCGACGCTGTTGGTACGCGGGTCTCGAACGTGGGAGCGATTCCTATCGCGTGGCTCGGAACCATAGCGAAGAAGCTTAGTGCTGGCTTCCAGCAGGTGAGCCTTGCTGACGACGCTGCCAACACAGACGGGCGGGCGCCCGAATGTAACAACGCCATCCTCGTCCGCCGTCCTCGCTTCGGCGCCAGGGTGGCAGGAGAATGCGCGCCGCCCTCAGACGACGACGAGAGCTTGCGCTTGGGGTCCTCGAGGTCCAGGACCTTTCGAGAGGTACGCTAGCCCGCATCGACTTCGCCGCACACGGAGCCTGCGGCGGCAGGGCGACCGGAATGTGCGGCACATGCGCTCGGCGTCGCTTGCACTGTCACTGCCCTTAAATTGCGAGTGCGGGGCGTCGCTGGGGAAGGGCGAGGCGGGCGAAGGGATGCCCGTCTGAGTGTCGAAGTTGCGTCGCCGTCGGTACGTCGAAGGAGAGACCTCAAAGCTCGGAGGCTCCTCCAGAGACGACTCGCCCAACGAAACGTCCGAGTCGGACGAAGCCGATTTCTCGTCGTCAGAGACGTCTAAGGACTGCTCTTGCTTGAGGCCGTTTGGCAGACTCGAGCAGTTCTTCTGTCCACGATTGTGCGGTGCGTATGACAATATGACATCGTATGGCTTAGCTGCTAGTCATCGTGTATCAAAGGCTTCAGGTACGTATTTGCGTACGCCCGAAATGCGTACAGTGTGGCTAGTAGAGTTGCTGCTCTAAAATTTTAGTCAAGGGAAGAAGCCGAGTGCGCTATTCCGGCACAAACCAACGCTACCTCACCCCCACTTCCCCTCAAGGTGCATTGCATATACAGGCGCGCGGATGGCAAACCGATGGCATAGGATGTTTGCTTGGCCCACTCTCTGGTCTACTGCATTTTGTTTAAGACCAAATATAAATAATAAAAACATTTCTGTCAACGTACTTTTTGCACCCGAATGTGCGCATAATACTAGAAAACAGCGCTGGGTAGCAGAAGCTGGAGCGTCAACTGGTCTGAGAGGAGGCCTGTTCAAGCCAGACCGAAGGCCACGTGATGCGTGGGTTATCCTCAACAGCCAGTAAGTTTCGTATTCACCTTGGGTACGCAAAATGCACACAGAAGAGGAAGTTCTTTCTCTCCCAGTCATTGCAACCAAATTCTCGCCTTGCGGCGATTAGGAAAAATAAGATGCTTTACAGCGCACACTTTCCCTCCTCGCTTCTGCCCTAGTGTTTGAGGACAAGCTCCATAACCCTCATTGCTCGAGACGTACTCAGTCACAAGATTGTAAATCACTCTTGAGAATAGCCTACCGTGATCTCGCGTGCAATGTAGAGGACACAGATAGGCACGCAGTTTAACCAAGTGCCGGTTCTCTACGCTATAACGTGGGTAAGGGATGGGCTATTTAAAGAGGAAGAAGAAACGAGGCAAATAAATATCGGAAGAAAGGTATTTGCGCTCGGGCGAAACCATAGTGTGGTGTGCAGGCACGTCGTCCTGAAAAAAAAAGAATAGAGCAGCGTCCAAGGATCTTCACAGCCGGCGATTGCTGCGGTCGCCGTCAGAGTCCACGTTCATCAGCGCACTGGGATTCAGATGGTCGAGTTCAGGACATAGTGATCGCTTTGCAGCACTAATTACAGTGCACGCACTGAGAACATGCTTCACCTTTTCACAACACCTACAGCTAGCCCAGGCATGGCTGTCAGTCGTGCAGTTAAAAGACGAGTATTATTGAACGCTTCATGTTTGAGTTGGCAGGGTGAAAGCCGGAGCTGTTCCTCCAGGTTCACGAAGTGCCGAGATTGGTAATAAAACTGGCTCCAATTTTACAAAGTAAGCGTGACCTCCCACGAAAGCGACAAAGACCAGCCGCTGTGTCCACTCTTGAAATTGAGATAGATACTCAAATACCGTTCTTGGGGGCAGATAAGGCAGCCTCGTTGACCTGTTAATGAAATCAAATTTTATTTCTCTTGAAAATGAAGCAAGAAGCGACGGAAAACAGCTGCACGTGAGGAACTTGACGAAGCACGGCTGCCTTGATTACAGTTCAGCAGCATCAATAAATACATACATTCAAAAAAGAACACTCAGGCGTCAATTTTTGCGCAGAAATGATACATAGAGATGGCAATGTCAGGGTGTGATACATGTAATGAAAAAAGTACGGCGTTAACAAAACACAGTATACATAAAAAACGAGATGATCACTACAAAATATGTAGTAAGAAGCGAACTCACCTGAACAACATAAAGAAACGGAAAGGGCTATGAATCAGACAGGTGGTTTTAGCGCAGCAAGAGATAATTAATACAAAAGAAACATTCGTTCGGAATCTACCAGAACGCGGATGTATAGACCTTTTCGGGGGCTTCTAGCCGTCAGGGTTGCGAGGGCGCGCCGACGCGCCGCAAACCAATAAACGTACGGCCTCCCCGCAAGGCGAGCGCGCACGGATAGTTTTTCTCGGCCCGTGTGTTGCTTGCGTCGTGCGGGTACCAGTCTTGCTCGTTGCAGCTGTCTGTTCTGGCAGGCAATTTGGTCACTCGTTCCTGCAGAACGGGACAGGAGGCGGCTCCTGCAGGATGCGGGGGACCCTCGCGGCCCGCTCTGCGGCACTCAGCGCATGCCACCGCGGCGTCCCCAGCGCGAACCGTGCACGTCTCCGCACTGTGATCTTGCGCACACTTTTTGCACACCGCGCGATTTTCGTTCGCAGACTAGCGGCACCCCCTACGGGAGTGGCCGTAGGTGGCACAAAATGTGCACATAGGGACATGGAGGTCCTCGGCGAGCGAGGCCGAAGACCAACCGATGTTTACTCTGCCGAGTGCAATAATGCGTCTAAAAGTGTCGGGCGCCAGAGAAGAATGTGCGTTTTTTGCGCCGTCGCGCTGGCGGAAAGTGTAGCGACGTTTCGTGGTAGGGAAGTCCAAGTCAAAGCCGGGGCTCTTCGCATTTAACTGAGTAATGACCGCGTAGTCTGGGAGGTCGGGGTCCGCAGCATAGACTCTCACCTGCAGTTTGCGGCGCTCCGCAACCCGCACGTACATAACGTTGCGTGTGGTCTCGTTTGTTACGGCAGCAGCGCGCTAGTTGTCCACGGTCTGGCGATCGCGCGCCATGACCGTGGCGCCGGTCGACGTCGCGGGCAATACGACCGGGCCTATGCCCGCGTCCTCTGGCACGATGCTACTTTTAAGGGTAGAGATTAAATCGCGCGGCGAGACGTTCGCCTTGACGTTGCGGCGACGGCTGTGTCACAGATGGTGGCACAGCAGCAGTCGGGGCCGAGCTCCGGAGGACGTAGGTGAACGTGAGGTTCCGAGGCGCTTCCGTTAAGGCGGGCTGGGGAACGGCCGCGGCGGCGACTTGAAGTCGCGCCTCCGCAGTAGAGGCCCGGGCCCTGGCGTCAGAGGGCTCCCGCCGCTCAGCGGACCACATTGACCTCAGCACCTCTGCACGGCCCCTCGCATGCGAGGCCAGCGCCTGGTACCGCGCGCAGCGGGAGACTACCTCTCCAGAGATGTTGACTATTGCCACGCGGTGGTGGACCGCAATTTTGTTGTCACTGCTGTTTATTTAGGCGACCAGCTGATCCTGCAGCGCGGTCACCTCGCAGAAGTCTGGCATGGCAGAAAAACCAAGGTTCAGCAGCTACTCGGGGGCAGCCGCCGCCAATGAAGTCGTCTCGGTAGCCGCAGGAACGGCAGGAGGCGCACCGGAGGAGGACCCCGGGGCGGAGAGGACGTCGCATGGAGAAGGCGGCCGCGGAGGGCACTCGTGCGCCCCGAGGCCCGCGGCACCCTGAGGCGCAGCAGGAGGCGGCGCGGTGGGATCCGCGGTTCAATTCAATTTATTTCGACACTACAATGTTGAGGACCGCGAAACAAAAAGCCTTTTGTGGCTTGACAGGGTCCGCAGCCGCTTTTAACAAGCAGTGACAGAGCATAGGGTTAGGTATTACATATTAAGCTTGAATTACCTAAGTGCCAATAACACTAGTGTCAGACATAATGTATGTATATATAATATATACATACATATATGTGTAAAATGAATTCAAGTGAAACAAAGTATATGCAGTACATATAGCACCCACGTACAATTGAAACCGAAAGAATTAACGCTAATCAGTAATGCATATTATACATATATGAAATCAAGAAATGGGTCACACAAAACATACTGCAATGCACAATTCGGCGAATACACTGTTACAAAAACAATTTCTTCCATTTTTGCGGAAACAAAGAAAAGATAGCTACCTAGATAGCACAATAATAAAACTTATACAGTGTTTATTTTATTTAGACAAGATGGTAATGTAAAGCGCAACATTTGGTATGTGTAATTAGTCCTTGCCCGTGGCATCTCCCAGAGTTCGCAACTCCGCGTATTTAGCTTCCCATTTCTACGTTTTAAGTTCGATATAGTATTTAACGTGTAATTATTTCTTTTAATACCTGTCTTATATCTGTGAATTAGTGTTTGCTCATAAATATCAGGCATAGGAAGTAAATTCAGTTTTTTGAAAAGTGTGTGTGTATGTGTGTCGTAGGGAACGTCCAGAATACTACGGACGGCCTTTTTTTGTATTCTGTGTAATGTGGTGATATTAGAAAGTGTCGTAGTACCCCAAACTAGATGGCAATAATGAATTTGGCTGAGAAGCAAGGATTTGTATAGGAGAAGTTTGATGCTTTTAGGGAGAAAATATCTTAACCTGCATAAGATTCCACTCACATGGGATGTTTTCGCAGCGACTAAATCCACATGCAAATTCCACGACATATTTTGTTCGAATACAACCCCAAGACATTTAACAGTAGGCACAATCGGAATAATAGAATGATTAAGTTGTAATGCTAGTTCTGTAGCGACATTACGATTTCTCGGTCTGGACAGAACAGCTGTTGTTTTCTTAATATTTATACTAAGTGAATTTGAGGTAGACCACGAAGATAGTTTTGTTGGTGCTTCGTTTGCGATACCGATAGCCTCTGTGGAATTCGGTGCGGTAACCAGAATAGTTGTGTCGTCAGCGTACATAATAAATTTCACATTATTATCTATAGTAACTAAGTCATTGATATAAATACAAAAAAGCAGGGGCCCCAGAATACTTCCTTGTGGCACTCCCGCGTGAGCTGGCTTTAAATTAGACACATATCGTTCTATGATCACTTGTCGCATACGGTGTTGCAGATACGACTGTATAAATTCAAGAAATACGCCACGAAATCCATAATGTTCAAGTTTGTTGAGTAGTGTGGAATGATTTATACAATCAAACGCCTTCGAATAATCAACAAAGATGCCCAGAGTACATAATTGCTGCTCTAACGACTGCAATATAATTTCCTTTTGAGTAAGTAAGGCAGTTTCTGTCGACTGCCCTTTCACAAAACCATACTGCATACTAGTTATAAGGTCGTGTTTGGAACTCGGGCCAGGAGGTCATCCCCAGCCTCCGAGAATGAGGAACTCGCAGAGTCGGATCGGGCTCCCGAAGTGCCCGAGTCAGAAGTGATGTCAGGTGAAAGTCGATGGTGTGTCACTATCGGCAAATTCGCCCTAGTGGGCTACGCAGAAGGTGGCATGCGCGAGGCATTCATTGCGGCGGCCGCAAGCGAGAGTAAGCCAGACCACCAGCGCGACAGGGCGGGGCCGGCCCTAGGCTTCGCCAGGGCCGAGCCTCAGCGCGAGGCCCAGAGTCGCAGCGCCGCGAAAAGGCGGCCAAAAAAAACAAAAACAAACGGCAGCGCTCCAGCAAAGGGAGCGGACGAGGACCGCGACCGAGAGGGGGACAGCGATGAAAAGGCCCACCTGTGCACCCGAGGACGCTCTGAAGGCCTTAGAAGCTCGTACTATTGACAGATCTATTATACATAGCATATCTGCGAACAACACGCTTACTCCATCTATAATCACACATTTGACATTTCTGAACAGGGGACTGAGCGTGTTCAGATCACTGTTTCACAAACCTCTGTTGTGATCTTTATGCGTCATGGTAATCTTGAATGCAGAACCGACGGCATCTAAGTGCAACAGCAGCTTTGCCAGTTATTGCACGAGCTATGAAGGCCTTGACAGACGCATTCGCACTATTACCGCTTTTACCATCGTTGTAGTAGCCTTTGTAGACATCCATGACCATCCGAAGAACGGTGCTTATTGTCATTGGTTTCAAGAAGCGTAGTGTACACTCCTATTTCTAATCTGCATTCATTTTGTTTTCATCTTGTCTATGATCTTCAGCCTGATTCTCAATCAGAGCTGAAATTATGGCTTCTCCCCTCCCTGCTGCCACAGATGGCGCTGTGATCTCAGGGTGGTTAAAGTCCCTGATAATTTCAAAGTACCGCCATGCACTCTACTTCGCTGCAGTGTGCGAGCTCCTCGCTTCCTCCTCACCTCTGCACTGCCGGGACGCAGGCATTGGCTGCACGCCGGGTTTCGCCTCACGCCGATTGGTCTTCCTGCCGGTGCCCATAGAAACGTGCGCAGCCTGTGTTTTTGCTTGTGATTTTCTTTTCGGTTCGCGCCATTTTTGGCCTAGCCTGGGCGCAGCGGTCGTAGCACGTATTGGTTTCGGTGCTGTGCGCTCGCGTTATGCCGGGCTGCTGTACATTAAACTGTAGTAAGAGGCGTGAGGATGGCTTCGCCGATTTTATGATCCCGCAAGGAAATCGCGATGGCTTGCGGAAGTAGCAGTGACTTCACAACAATCGCAGAGGAATCCGTTCCGACAACGAACAGCGTAGCAGCACCGTAGATTTTGATTTGTACTGTGCACAGCATGCACTTGTATAGATAAGCTTGAGCACACCTTTACTGAACATGGTAGACGACTTTTTTATTTTATTGAAACCCAAACACTGCCTTACAGATGAATTATTTCAAACTTGTTCGCTGATATCTGCACCCCTTACATGAAGGGATGATCAGCGCTAGCTATTCCAAGTTGTACTTCTTCTATTGTTGCATTTGCTTTGAAAACCGCGGCCATGCATTAGTGGGTGGTGATTGAAGTTTGCTTTTTGCTGAGTTACAGTCTCTGTTGACAGCGTTGAAAAGTGAACGCGGATGCTTTAAGTTGATATCTACTATGCAGTGGCTGGCAGTCTTCCGCTCAGGTTGTGAAAGCATTTCTGTGCATTTTTTGGTGCCAAAGCACTAATCCGGAGGCTGCTACCCCGAGCAAAATCGTTTCTTGCTTACTTGTAAAGCAGCTGCATAGCAACAGTTGCATAGGAAATCTATAACATTTAGCCAATCATAGAGATGACACTTTGTGTATTCAAGGTACACGCAACCAAGATTAGTCATGACCGGACCATGACTTGAACTTTGACTTGGTGGCCCGGGCCACCCCCAAAATTCAGCACGGTTCACCCAAAAATGACCTTGGCCAAATTGTGCCAAAATTGACCTACACGTATAAAAGAAAACACGCCCTGTTGGATGGTTAAACTGAAATTAGAACCGCACCATGCTCAGAATTTGGCACCTGTCACCGGAAAATTGACCTAGGCAACATTGCACCAAAATTGATATCCAAGTATAATGGACCACGCCCACTTCGATGGTCGATTCCAAATTTGGGCCGGGCAAATCCTAAAATTCAGTCATTTGTGCACAGTGGCCTGCAGTTCATGTCCGCTCATCCGCAAGTTACTTTTCACTAATAAGAAGTCGAGAATCAGGAGTCACTATTTAGTCATTTACTACCTCCGGTTCAAGTACTGTTAATTTGATTGCATTCAGTAATTTTTGGTTAAGTCACTAAGTGATATTCACTTTTTAGCTGTCACTAATAAGGTTCATTATTTGGTCATTTATTACGTCGAGATCAAGTACTGTTAATTTGACATTTGGAGCATTTTGGTAATTTTATTAACTAATTTCTTCTCCCTAAGTAGGCGTTGGTAATTAGGTGTCACTGTTCATTCCTTTACTACCTCCAGTTCAGTACTGTCCATTTGATTACATTGGGAGCATTCTTTGCGGTTTAATTCACTAATTAATTCTAATTAGGTGTTGGTAATTGTGCTACTAGTTTGTCCTTTAGTACGTCCAGTTCAGGCACTGTTCATTTGATTACATTAGGAGTATTTTGGACATTTAATACACTAATTAAGTTCGGTAATTAGGTACTACCATTTGACCATTTATTACGAGCATTTTTAGCCATTTTATTCACTAATTAAGGTCACAACTTTGACTTCTCGCACTCAAGTACTAACAATTTCATTTACAACCAGTGCATTGGCGTTTTGGCCAGTTTTATTAATCATTTACACTGAAGAAATTAACAGCCACTAAAAAGCAGTCACTACTCATTCACTCATTACCTATGCTCTGTTAATCAGTACTGCTCTTATGCTTCTCTGATATGCATCATATCACACTCGCCATGGTGCCACCGCACTTAACCAACGTCATTAAATGCACGGCGCCGGTTTTTCCGCTAGACGGTCCATGAAACGATTTGGCATTAAAATTCAGCAGGTCGTGTGTACCAGCTCCTATTATTGCGGTCGGTGACTGGTTGCCGGTGTCGCTGATACTGTCGCTTACGACACTCCGGCACACGGTTCATATGCAATTCTTAGAGCCGCGTTCACATTAGGAAACCGAACACTTGGCCTTGCTCTGCACTCTGCACTGCTCTGCACGCCCTATTCAGATGGCATAAGCAGAAACGAAAACTGCCCTAAAAGGAACTTACCGCATTACCGACGCTTTTACCACCATCTATGAAGACTTGCTAGCTCAGTGAGGCCCCCAGCCAACCCCAAAACACGCGCCAGCATTCAATGCTGCGGATGGCCTAGGGTCGCCTGGACGAAAAAGCGTGCCATGTGGTAAGCATTAGGAGCCGGCGCGCGAGGAGAAACGAGGAGGAAATCACCGCGCGGAGGAGAGTGTCGGTACTTATATTATCCGGGCGCTTTAAGGGTGGTAGCAGACCCCACGAAATCTCGAAACGTGATGAGCGAGAGCTAACGCTCGTAAGAGCACTATCTAGGAGTTCAACGTGGCTAAACCGAGTAGACGTGCGAAGGCATGCGTCTACTCGGTTTGGCTCATGGTCTTTCTTTGCTAGGTCCTCGGCACATTTGGCGATATTACACTCTGCTTAAGCTCTGATCAACGTTAAGCTGATCTGGTCTGTTCGTTCCGCAGGTGGAAGTTGATGAAGACGACCATGGGCAACGCGTAGCGCGAGTGTGTGCAGCAGTTGAGCACTATAGGCGTGATAGGCTGCAGCAATAGCATAGTGCCCTCGTGCAATGGCCAGCGAAGTTGATCTGCTCGCGCCGCTGTGGGTTCGAAACCCAGTAGTGACAATATTTATTTTATTTCTGCACGCTAAAAGCACAAGATTCTTGGTTGGGTTTGACCCCGTGAAGTAGTGCTTTCGCATCAAACCCATACGGCACATTGAAGAGTACAGCTGTCTAAAATGCAACATCGTCACACATTCTTGCTCAAGTGCATTGATAGGCCTTCGAATAACCGTGGGGCGGCGCCGGCCCTGAGATTCAGCTTCTCGCATTGCAGGGACACTGCTTCGCCATTGACTACAAACCCGTGAGGCCCGAATTGAATTCGTGAGACCAAATGCCTTTCGCAGACACAGACATGATTTGCGTCGAAGCTAAATCCACCGCTTTCCTCTAGAGGTATCGCCCGCTTCCACATTTTACTCTGCTCGGCGTCGCTCGCACACAGAACCGCGAGGCCTTATCCCTGCGTACCTCCGTACTTGGATCGGCAACCCGCCATGCAGCAAGTATTCGGCACTGTACTTGTTTACCAATGCGGGCAAAATCAGAAGAGAAAATAGCTGCTGCCACACCACCAGCGTCCCATTCTGCCAGTAGCACCTGTTGTGCTGTAGAGCCTGTAGAACCTGTAGTAACGATGCTAGCTTGCTTGCGTCGTTGTCCCCACAGGACTCTTAGCGCCGCCTCGTGGAAGTCGCGGTCAACATATGAAGCTCTCCCATAGCGTTACGGAGAAGTTCCATGACCATAAAAACATTGGACTATGGTTCTAGCCATACAGTTTCTTACTACTAATGGTAAGAAAGTCCATGGTGCTAGCATAGGACGCAATGTTTTTATGATTCCTTTCAACGTTTCTTCACACGTTTATATTTTTGTTTCGTGTGTTCACATTTTCTTCGTTGTGGCGGCAAGCTTGCTGTGAATGTTCTATACAGTCCTGAGCCCTCATTGCTGGAAGTACTGGGGGATTACTTAGATGACAGCAATAGTGGTGAGTTTTTATGACAGTGTTCTGTCAAACAGAATGTTAATTCGTTTGTGGCATTGTGCAATTTTCATGCTGGCGATTTCATCAGCCGGTTTATCAGTTCATGGAGTGCCTAAATGGCTTCGAAATCCGTGGTGCTTTGTTACGGTGGCTCGATTTGTCCCCGTAGTAGTGGCGTGGGTATGGCTGTGCTCTAGCTGTGTCCCATCTCTGCCTCTAAAAAGCAGCCTGCACGCATGGGACCTTTGTGCTCATTTGTAAGGCAAAAAAGTTGGTGGCGGTTACCTGTGCCTTCTAACATTTATTGGAATAGCCTGCACTTTGATGGCACACCTTCCACTGCACATTCCGGCCGCCCGGCATGCTATGACCCTTACTACAAAGGTGGCGTGATGTACCGTAGTGTCTCAGCGGTCCCGTCTCTCACCTTACAACGTTGCTCCACATGCGTTTTCTTTGCGTCACCATGGCTTGAGTGCAAATAAAAGTATCCACCATCGGTACCACACACCAGGAGGCAGTAGTCTTCGGGAAGCCAAAGCACCAAGCAGCAGATCATATACAAGGTGTTTCGTCTAAGACTCTCAGCAATTATAAAAATATTTTTTTTTAGTTAGAAAGACGTTCTTTTTGGCATAGCATTACCAGCTGTTTAGTGCATCAGACTCCAGCTAAGGCGTAATGCAGCTACAGCTAAAGAGAGAACTAATTATGGAAAATTTACTACGATGTTTGTTGGCATATACTATTGAAGTACTTTACCATGCGAAATTGAAGCGTCGTTTACTGTTCACTCATTCCATCATCGCTTTAAAGCATATTCAACTACTTGCTGCATAGTTAACATGGTTTAACAGTAATAATCCATGTTTAAATCTTCACGGGGCCTAGTGAAGGCCCCCGTATACGTCATATTTAGAACGATTGGTCAGCCCTTGAATAATTTCCGCCAGTCACTGGATAAATTTTTCTTATCCAGTCACTCTACGCACGTGGTATGTACGCCTAGCAGACGCCATGGAGTCACCGCTTAAAAGCAACAGCTGCACAACAATGCATTCTCAATTACGAGCAGCTGTTGGAGGCCCCACATATAGGTCTCACGTCGGCACCACATGTAGGTTGGCTGCCCCCAATTTCGGACGGCCAGTTTCTCGGAAAATCGACACAGTTTCAGTGGGCGTTACAAGGTTTCAATGCACACTTTTTTTCATATAATAGTCTCAAGTGTTCGAAAAATACAATTTTGAAATTGCCTATTCTGCCGTTCCAACCTTTCTTGCCCTTTCATTTCATTTTATTACCTTAAAGACCCACGAGGGGTATTACATAAGAGGTGGGTACATATATTGTGGTGAGCAAGTGGTAACACAACAAAACATGGTTCGTAACATTTCTGACAAAGTTGGATGAGCACATGATGGCTGCGATGTCATTGGGTAGGTCGTTCCAGTCTGATGCAGTACGGGAAAAAATGATGCGGCAAAGGTGGGTAGTACGGGCACGAGGTCGGAAGACTTGAAATGGATGACGAGTGCGATGAGATATGCGGGCTGGAGGGACGATGTAGGGTGCGCGGCCTAGTGAACTATGAAAATATTTATGAAACAAGCAAAGGCTGGCGATGCGGCGGCGAAGTGATAAGAGCAATAAGTCGGATTCAGATTTCAAACTGGTGTCGCAAGAATATGATGAATGGATGAATCTGGCTGCTATGTTTTGGACTGATTCGAGTGCATTTATAAGGTAAGCTGTAATTTTGATCGGGTCTAATGAGCAGAATGTACATATCATACCTGAAGATTTTGTTACATTTGGTGCAGTAGTTCAAAAGTTGACTCTTCAGACTAGCATCCCCCCTTAATAAACTTCAAGCAAAGCTAGAGCGAGCGGCAGGTGTACTCGTTGTATATCCAAACAGAAAAGTTTGCAGTCGTTTCTCTCCTCTTAAATTATTACACAGTATGCATAATGTGTACAGTATACGAAACCACTTTAAGGACATAGTGCACATCTAATTTGTCTTGTTAACGCTGCTGGTGATACATTTGAGCACCAAGCAGATATCCTAGGCAAACATTTCGAATACACTTTTAGCTCAATGCATTATACAGATTCCTTCTTGAAATACAAGCTAGCTGAGGAGCGGAGAACTATTGTAAAAAAAGGCCGTCTGTGGGAGGATAAAACAGCCCATTTACTTTACAAGTGCTAAAGGTTGCCTTAGGCACATCTATCAACTCAACAGCAGCAGGCTTTGACAGGGTCACATATGGAATGCTCAGGCACCTGCGTGAAGAACCCTTTAAACTGTACTGTGCCTCTTTATTAAGATATGGGCTGCTGGAAAGAAGCAATTATTATCCGCGGTATTGAAGCAAGGCAAAGAAGCCACACTTGCGGCAATTGTCGCCTTGTGCATTTCCTTGAATTCGAAGGTCTTTTTAACCAGCACCAAGCTGGATTTAGGGCTTACCGGTCGACCACTGACCAGCTCGTTGCCTTCGAAGCTTACGTATGTGATGCTTTTTCGCATAAACAGCACTGTTTATTTGTTTTCTTTCATCTAGAGAAAGCATACGATACCATATGGTGCTATGGTATCATCCATGACCTGTTGGTATCTGGGATCTAGGGGTCTATACTGACCACAATTTAGAGTTATGTCTGAACGAACATTGAAGGTCTGTGTAGGGAATTCATCGTCTAAGCAATTTTACAATAGTCAAAATGAACTCATTCATCCTTCCTAGAACAGTATACTACTCTTTTTATGTTGAAGATGTACATTTGTACATTTGTAAGCAGCAAATTCAGCTAGGAGTAAACAAGGTAGCAAAGTGGGCAGAGGAAAATGAATTTAAACTAAAAAATGTCAGTCAGCGTACTGTTCACAAAAAATGCGGTATTGGACCTAATAAACCTGATTGATATCACACTTAACAGGAACAGTATTGCTGTCCAAAACGTCACATTTCTTCCTGTCATAGTCGACGAAAAGCTTACATTCATCATACCTATTAAGCACTTAAAAACTTGAAATTCATGAAATCAATGAACCGTCTAAAGGTCTTGTCACACTAGTTTTGGTGCAGATAGAGACCGCCTGCTGAGACTTCTTAAAATCGTAGCTCCATCACATGTAGACTATGGTTCAGTAGTGCACGAGTCAGTACGAAAAAGCACCCTAGAAATGCTTGACGCAGTTTCTCACCTGGGTCTGCGGTTGGCTACTGGTGCTTTCCGTAGAAGCCCAATTTCCGGTTGGTACGTTGAGGCGAAGCGATGGTCACTTGAACGATGACGGAAGTTCACAAGTGTAACATACGTTACAAAGGTATTATCTTATGTTTACCACCCATGCAACACGCTATTGCGAAACCAAATCAATACACCGCTGTTTTCAAACCTATAGTCTCAAACCCCACCTTTACCCATTAGAGTCACTACATTTGTCCAAGACATGAACACATCAGTCTCCAATATTCACTCAGATTCCTTAAGTTTGGTTATATCCCTCTCCTCTGGGAAACCCTACAAAAACCCTGTAATAAATTTCCTCCTGAAATGTCTGATGTCTGCATGCACATTGAACCTTAAAATTACAACATGTTGGGTACCAGGTCACTGTGGCCTAGGTGGAAATGAGCTCAGTCGTATCGATGTAAACCAACTTGCATACAAGGATCTCAAGCCACATACTAGGATTACACTCCGCAAAAAGTGGCAGCAGGAATGGACGAATGAACAAATAACAAACTGCACACAGTGAAACCAAGTATTGGAAGGTATGCCACAGGAAAACAAAACAGATTCAATGAAGTTGCTGTCTGCAGTCTGAGGATAGCACATACATCCTGCTTATTACCGCTCCCACTGTGTCCAAGGCTGATGCGCCGTGCATTAATCTTATCTCAAGCCATTTTGAATACGGCTTCACCATCAGCAGCAATGATGTTTCTCATGGTCCGCAAAATCGAAATGAACCCTTTCCTAAGAATTTCCACCTACTGGTTGAAGCGGTACTCCTTGCGCGGAATATCGCATATGCCTTGACGCACATGACATGTTCTACTGTGTTTTCTAAATTAGTGTCAAGATTTGAGCGCCAAATCCAACTTCGGGCCAGGATTTCGATTTTTTTCATTCCTGCGTGGTCTTCATGCATTAAAGACAGAACACTTGGCCTGCGAAGGTTTTAAGACAACTAGATGTCTTTACTACAAACTGCATTGACAACTCGTTTTGACAAATAAAATAAGGCTGTTATTGCTCTTCGAATCTCTGTGGCCAACCACGCCACGTTCCGGACCGCTCAGTGCGCTAAGTTCAATACCTCATTCCTGTTAAAAAGAAAAAAAAAACACTTCGTGGACTGTAACTGGTACCCGTGATAGGGCGAAAAAATTTATTTCTTGTTCGTCCCCGTTAGTTCTTTCCAGCAGAAGCCATCTGCGCGGTCTACTTGCTGACCCTTCTGGTATTTTGATACAATACTGATAGCAGGCCAGGGAATTTTTTCATCCTTGCACTATTGATATCGCCATGTTACTACAGATCTAACAGCTGCGTCAGGGGCTGATTATCAGTAACATTCTTTTTTCTGTTCCCGCGGGAAATCTTTTCTGAGAAGCTTTTAGAGCAGTTTCAGAGTGGTTGCTGTTTGGGAAACAAACCTAGCGCCCCAGGAAAGCCTTCAGTAAGTCGGCGTAGGAGGCCTTAATATGACTTCCACTATGTCTTTCATGGGAAGAATCCCACCTGCGCCAATTTCGTGACACAGCTAGCAGATGCGATGTTGCAAAAATTGAATTTATGAGCATTGTCACGTAATTCTTGATTTCGTAGTCTCTGTAGCACTTGCTCTGTGCATACTTGTGCTCTTTTTTGATACAATGAGAACATCATCGCGAAGTAACTGTGCCCTTCAAACCAACCAACACCTGATCCATTACTGAGTGAAAATGGCAGTGGCGCTCGCGACCTCTAAACGTAAAGGCGTGAAACGAGAAGGCCGAGGTGTGTAATTATCAGTGGCAACTTTATCTTTCAGGGCGTACGACATTGGCTTGGCTTTACAGTATACAGGCGGTGCTCCCTCGTTCAAAGCAATAGAATCCACGTACCTCTTAGTGGTTCTAATGGGGGCAGTGAACACGTCCTTGAACTTATCTTCCCAGTTGAGAATTTTTTACTGCGAATCAACCGGTTCCAGTTGCAACTGGTTCCAGGCCAGCTCCAACTGGGAATTGTTGCCTAAACCAGTTAACCTGGGAACAGTTAGGTCCCACTTGCAACTGGTCAGAGCCGCAGAAAAAAATGCGCTTCATATATGAAATAACACATTATTTGCACCGATGGCCGTTTATTTCATGATGCATTTGCAGCAGTGCTTGTTGTTTGTCGGCTGGTGTTGTCGCTCTGACTTTATTAATAAAGTCCTGTATTTTTTCACATAGGATATTGCTCATGTTTTTCACGGCATCACTTATGTTATTTTCGTTGACTTTTTCCCCCAGTACTCGAGGGTTGCTGAAAATAAAATGGCAAAATGTCAGTCAATGCGAGAGGCATCTATTAATGGGTCTCACCGGCCACAACTTCCACCTTTTTTAGGAGTTAGCCTTGGTTTCGCTGTTTCGGATTTGCCCTTCTTCCGTGGTGCAAAACCACCCTTAACACTGCGCATAGCGAGGCCTGACTGGGTCTACATTGTTTGGGCAGTCTCTTTGACAACAAGAGTACTGTTGTTCTGAGTCATGATTCTATTGGCTCGGACGTTAGAAAGTACAATACCCTTCCGGAGGTGAAGCTGTAATCATATTGTCACAGGCCATACGGAGAACAGTCGTAGACGTAGAGGGGGACCGCAGAACGGCCGAGGATTTTAATCGCCCAGAACAGAGCCAGCTCGAGCGCGCCTCACGCGAACGCGACCACTTCGTCCTCGTCACGACTTAGCGCGCAGGTAGCTCGAGCCAGGTCCGTGGCATTAGTCCCCCGAAAAAGAAGAGCATCGTCCCGATGCGAGGGTATGTACAAAGCAGAAAACGAGCAGGAAAAGCAGGAAGACAATGTTTAAAAAAAGAAACGAACAAAAAGAAACAAATTAAAACGCAGAACCCGAACACAGTTTAAAGTGGAGCGTCATCGCTCGCACGCGAGAAGTATGGCTTAAGTCGCATCACATGCACAATGTCAGTCCGTGGTTGCCGACGACCGGTAGCCACAGTTCCACGTGGAACAACCTCATAATCCACGTTTCCAACACGACGGAGCACCTCATAAGGTCCGAAATATCGGTGCAGCAGTTTTTCGGACAATCCCTTTTGGCGGACAGGGGTCCACACCCACACACGGTCACCGATGTTGTAGGTAACCTCCCTGTGGCGCCGGTTGTAACGTCTGGAGTCCGTGTCTTGTTGAGCTGTGATGTGCAAACGAGCAAGCTGGCGAGCTTGCTCGGCTTGTTCGACAAAGGAGCCCGCATCTGGTGTCAAGTCATCATCCACGCACGGGAGCATGGCGTCCAGCATCATCCGCACTTCTCTGCGGTAGACTAGACGGAATGGTGTAAAGTGGGTTGTTTCTTGAGTCGCAGTGTTGTACGCGAATGTGATGTAGGGGAGTATTTGGTCCCAGGTTCTGTGCTCCACATCCACGTACATGGAAATCATGTCGGCCAGTGTTTTATTCAGGCGTTCTGTGAGCCCATTTGTTTGGGGATGGTACGCTGTCGTTGTTCGATGGCTGGTGTGACTCAGCTCAAAGATGTCGTGGACAAGCTGAGCTGTAAATGCCTTCCCTCGGTCTGTGATGACGACGGACGGAGCGCCGTGTCGAAGCACTATTGCACGCATAAAGAAGTGCGCAACTTCGAACGCTGTGCCTTGAGGGAGAGCCTGCGTTTCGGCGTAACGCGTCAGGTAATCGGTTGCAACAGCTATCCATCTGTTTCCTCCCGACGACAAGGGAAATGGTCCGAGGAGGTCCATGCCGACTTGTTCAAAGGGTATGTTAGGAGGCATGATAGGTTGCAACATGCCAGGCGGTTTCAGAGGCGGCGTCTTCCTACGCTGGCACTCACGGCAGGTCCGAATATATCGCTTCACACATGAGGCAAGGTTGGGCCAATAGTAGTTCTGCCGCACTCTGGCAAGTGTGCGCGTGAACCCAAGGTGCCCAGAGGTCGGCTCGTCGTGGCAGGCGAGGAGGATCTCATGGCGGAGGGCGGCTGGTATAACCAGAAGGTAACTCTTACCACTGGAGGCGGAGTTTTTCTTATACAACACTCCGCCTCGAAGACATAGGGATGGCAGCCTACGAGCCAGGTGGGAGGGTATCGAGGGATGGTGACCTTCTAGATGCTCCATGAGCAGCTTCAACTCGTCGTCCGCACGTTGTTGTGCGATGATGTCGGACGACGTGACTGCACCAAGAAATGCTTCGTCTTCTGCGTTACCTTCGTAAGGTTGCACGGGTGAACACGACAAGCTGTCAGCGTCGGTGTGCTTGCGACCAGACTTGTAGATGATCGTGAAGTCAAATTCCTGTAAGCGTAATGCCCAACGTGCTAGGCGGCCACATGGGTCCTTCAAGTTTGTCAACCAGCACAATGAGTGGTGGTCAGTAATAACCTTGAACTGCCTGCCATACAGATAGGGGCGGAACTTTGTGATGACCCATACTACGGCCAAACATTCCTTCTCAGTTGTAGAGTAGTTACACTCTGCACGGGAAAGTGCACGGCTAGCATAAGCGATTACGTTTTCGACACCGTTCGGACGCTGGACGAGAACCGCTCCAAGACCGACGTTGCTGGCGTCCGTGGGAATTTCAGTGGCGGCATCATCGTCAAAATGGGCTAGTACTGGTGGTGATTGTAGCCGACGTCGTAGATCGTCAAAAGCAGTTTGCTGCTCGGCACCCCACAAAAATGGCTCCTCATCTCGTGTCAAGCGCGTCAGAGGACTGGCCAGCTTAGCAAAGTTTTTTATGAAACGTCGGTAGTACGAACAAAGGCCTAGAAATCGTCGGACGGCTTTTTTATCAGTGGGAACCGGGAAGTCCGCGACGGCAGAAATTTTGTCAGGGTCTGGCCGGATGCCCTCGGAGCTGACGACATGCCCGAGAAACTTCAATTCAGTAAATAAAAAATGGCATTTTTGCGGCTTTAGAGTAAGATGAGCTGATCCGACGGCTTCTAACACCACTCTGAGCCGCTGCAAATGTTCCGAAAACGTTGTTGAAAAAATGATTACATCATCCAGGTATACTAGACATGTTTGCCACTTAAGGCCGGTGAGCACGGTATCCATCATTCGCTGGAACGTTGCTGGAGCACAGCAGAGTCCGAAGGGGAGCACACGAAATTCATAGAGGCCGTCCGGGGTGACAAAGGCGGTTTTCTCCCGGTCCCTCTCATCAACTTCTATTTGCAATATCCGCTGCGCAGATCTACCGAAGAAAAGTATTTTGCTTTCTGCGGGCGGGAGGCCCTCGTTTATGTGAACGGCGCGTACTGCCTCTTCGTCAACTTCACCAGGCGTGTCTTCTAGGCATGCGAAACACTCAGCCACCTCTTGGACGGGGTCGACGTGGGCGATGGCTGTGCCACCAAATAAATGGCGGTGTTCATTACTGAAATTGGTCACAAGGACTTCAGTGCGACCGTCAGATAGAAAGGCGAGCCCTCTTGCTACGCAAACACCCATGGTGAGCAAAAGAGAGACATTTGGCTCAACAACACGTTGTCCCCAATGTGGCGCGTCGCAAGTGACCCTAGCCAGAATACTCGCCCGTGGAGGCACCGTTACGGCATCGTCGGATATACGCAGTGCGGCTCTGCAATTCTCGGGGGCGGGTTTGGTGGCAGCGAGTTCAGTTGAAAATGTAACCAATCGATTTCGAAGGTCTATAGTCGCACCATTTTCTCGAAGAAAGTCGAGACCGAGAATGACGTCTCGTGAGCATTCAGGCAAAATGAGGAACGTTGCCACGAACGTGCATCCGCGCACCGTAATTCTTGCCGTACACATTCCGAGCGGCGTAACCACGTGGCCACCAGCCGTACGTATCTGTGACCCTGCCCACGGCATCATAACTTTCTTCAGCACCTTAGCCATCCTACCGCTCATTATCGAGTAGTCCGCACCCGTATCCACTAGTGCGCTAACCTCCTTAGAGTCAATCAGCACGGGTATGTCAAGAGAGACCTTGGTCTTACCAGACCCAGTCGTCGGCGCCGTCTTCGTCGTCGTCGTCGTCGTCATCGGTATCGTGGTCGTCGATTCGGGAAGGGTCAGTCGGCGCGTCGGTGGAAGCTTTTCGGCAATACGGCGTTCGGCTGCCTCGCCTCCAAAGGTCGCCTGTTCTAGTTTTCCCGGTGCGGGCTCGAGGACCCACGCAGTGCGCCAGGTCCATAACCGGACTGATGAGGCGACGGATGGCGAGGTGAGGGCGATCGGGACGTTCGGCGCGGAGGAGGTGGTGAACCACGCCGGCGGGTGACGTATTCGTCAAACTCCTGAGGCTGTTCGGCATGCCGCGGACGGGGACTACCTGCAGACAAGCCTCGCAATCCCAGAGGCCGATATGGACACCGCCGGAAGATGAGACCGGCCTCGCCACAATGGTAACACAGGGGACGTCGGTCTGGCGCACGCCAAATATCGGTCTTCCTCGGCGCCTGTCCTCGAGCTTGCCAGTAGGGAACCGGCTGCTCGACGTGTACTGCGACTACCGAAGGGGCATACGGTGGCGCGCAGGGAACCGGCGC